>NC_090389.1:52187075-52499587 GCF_036365525.1 Heterodontus francisci
AACAAATGCATGGAAACTTGTTAGAGTGAGCATAATACCTTTTTACCTAGTCGTTACCATTAAGCAAACATAAAATTTGTGTGTATGGATCTTGATTGGCAGAAACCACCTACATAGGTACTCGAGACTAAAATCAATCTATCTCTGCCAAATTTTAATTCCGTAAGAGGTAACAGGAGAATGTAAAGCTCAGCAATTTAAGTCCTTAAGATTGAATGTTTTATATGGTGATAGTGGGAGGTTATGAAAAATGTATTCAAACATTTATTACGGTACTTGATGTATAATGGAAAATCCCAACCAGAACTAATCACAAGGGGTATTATAGCCTGGTGAACTATCCACAAATTAAGTCACGTGTGCTTTTGTTTTTTTAGCAGATAAATAGCAACAGATATAATTGAAATAACTGAAAGCAATCAGTAAGATTTGCCTTTGTACCATAATATAAAATAATGAATACAATATACTACCCCACAACCTTCTGTCAGATTGCAATGAGATTCTTCAAAAAAAATGCTAGTATAAGTGCAGGGTTTCTGACAGCTTGATTGTGGAGTAAAGAAATTGGCAGGCAAAGGCCCACCCAATTTTAGACCTTGGGCCTCACTTACATGAGACCAGCAAGCTGCAGACACCTACTGGCCATCCCCAGCGAACTCGCCGGTAAAATGGAATTCAGTTTGGGACTGCAGCATAGTTTCTGAAAGAGAGCTGGAATTGATTGGGAGGGAGTGGGATCATTGGGAAATGGGGTAAAGCAATCGGAAGCAGGAGGGCAAAATGATCAAGAGAGTTGGGAAGTGATTGGAAGAGGGAGGGGCCAGTAAATGGGAGAGGAAGGGTAGTGATGGGGAGAGGGGGCAATGACAGAGAGGGAGGGGCAATAATTGGGAGTGGGAAGGAGCAGTGATTGGGCGTGGGAGGGTTGTCACTTGAATGTTGGCAATGGTCTTCAACACTGCAGTGGAGCCTGGCAGCACATTCAGATAAGTACATTTACCTTTTTGGTGTTAGCCTCTTGTGCTTCTGGCAACAACTGTTTTCAGGTAAGCCCAATTTTACAAAGGTGTCTTCAAACAGGTGTTAGGCCCCAGATTTGTATATGCAATGGGCAAACAGACCTCATGCCTGATTCCGATATGGGCTCTAGGCACCACTTTTCTGCCTTTACATATATAGTGGGCGGTGAACTTTCAGCACGTGATGAGCACACACACCCTGTCCGCCACATTGGATGCTTATGTATCTGTTTTGTACCTGAAAAACGGGTGCAACACCATTGAGTTTCTAAACTTTGATCTTCATCACCAATCTGTAGAAATGCTGGAAAACCACTGCGGCCTCCAGGTTCTTTACAGCCATGGAGCTAAAGGTTCAGATATTAGGGCTAAAGGTTCAGATATTACTGCATAAGAAGTTCAGCGGGGTCACACGCAAGATGAAATTAAAGTTTTTCTTGTCACGTGATGTTAATGTCAAACTAATCTTCCAGATTTTGTTTAGCAGTGCTAATAGGTCTGTGTAAAATATTTTGACAAATCCTGTGTTTGGACAACCTTTAAGCACTTAATTCTTAATGTGTTTTTTCTACAAATGCTGTCGACAATTATATGAAACTAATTGAGCATATTTTGTTCAAACAATGCTAGCCTGATCCATCAAGGTATAGATTTATTGAACACCCTGCATAAAAATACAAGTTAATATGTACAATATGCTGTAATATTTGCCATACAAATTCTTGAATTACTAATCACTTAAGTTATTAAACTATTTTTTACTCAACAATACGGTTAAACAGTGTATAAAGACACCAAAGACCAGTATCATGTACTATAATCCTCACTTTATGATCTCGCAGATCACTTCTTCTAATTATATGTATGTATCTATATATTTTTTTAAATTATTGAGTGAAATCAGATCGCAGGCTGTCCCCTGAAGCAATGGAGAATGCTTCATCTGGCTCAAAATGAACTCCTTTTTATTAGTAACTGCAACTGCCTTTTCACAGTCCCTATAATAGAAATAAGCTGACCAGTTGTGGTAACAAAATAGGAGATGAAAAGAAATCTAACCAGTTGTGATTCAGAGTAAGCTGTGCTTGTATTCCCGGATGTTACAGATGCAGGGCATCATTAGAGGCTGATGAACACACCTTATGTTCCACGCCAAATATACCCTGAAGGATAAGCAACTGTGCATCATTAAACTAAATGGTTCTTATTGCCCAATTCTAGCAATAATACACAGAAATGCAAAGACTGGCAAACTAATTTTGGGTTATTGTATTTGGCTGAACTGTTGTAGCTGTTTCAGTACTGCAAACCGGAACTTATCAAATGGTAAAAACTGCGTTAGATAGAAGATGCCTATTATCACTAATTGGATATGATTGACCTGGCTTCATATCTTTTAGCAATGAATTCAAATGCTTATGTATGTCATATCAGAAATAGAATAGTATCTATGCCCCACAAATATTGTTAGCTGTTGACACCCTAGGAGTAGGAGCAGGCCTTTCAGCCCCTCGAATCTGTTCTGCCATTCATTGAGATCATGATTGATCTGTATCCTAACTCCATTCACCTACCTTGGCTCCATATCCCTTAATAACATATATGTACTGGCAAGTTTAAACTCCTGGTTTTTCCTCTCTAATGTGTTGTCACCTCCCAAATCCATGCTCATCTTTCACAGAACTCCATATTTGAATTGCTGCAACCACTTTTCTGCCCCAGCCACAGAATCAAAATGACTCTTATTAAACTTAAAAATAACATCTTCTATGACTGTGCCATAGGTAAACTATCCCTCCTCATCCTTCTCGACCAGCCTGCAGCCTTTGACACGGTTGACCACGCCATCCTCCTCTAATGCCTCTCCACTGCTGCTGAGTGGGACTGCATTTGCCTGCTTCCATTCTTACCGATCTAATCGTAGTCAGAGTATCACTTGCTTCTCTTCCTGCTCCTACATGACTACCTCTGGTGTCCGCCATACATCTATCCTTGGTCCCCCTCCTATTTCTCATCTACATGCTGCCATTTGATGTCATTATCCTAAAGTACAGTGTTGATTTTCACTGTCTGACCCATTTCCCGCACTTCTGTCCTCACCCCTTCTGCTCCTGCCCAGAGCTGCGAGAAGGTTCTCCTTATCTTCACTTGCCACCCCACTAGCCTCCACATCCAAAGGATCATCCTCTGCCATTTTCGGCACCTCCAACCTGATGCCACCACCAAACACATTTTCCCCTCTCCTCCCCAGTCAGCATTCCGAAGGGAACGTTCCATCCGCAATACCCAGGTCCTCTCCTCCATCACCCTGACACCTCATCCCCTTCCCAGGGCACCTTCCCATGCAATTGCAGGAGGTGCAACACCTGCCCTTTTACATCCGCTCTCCTTACCATCCAAGGTCCCAAACACTACTTCCAGGTGAAGCAGCGATTTACTTGTACTTCCTTCAATTTAGTATACTGTATTCACTGATTAGAATGCAGTCTCCTGTACATTGGGGAGACCAAATGCAGATTGGGTGACCGCTTTGCGGAATACCTCTGCTCAGTCTGCAATCATGATCCCGAGCTTCCAGTAGCTTGCCATTTTAATTCACCACCCTGCTGTCACATCCACATTTGTGTCCTTGGCCTGCTGCAGTGTTTCAGTGAAGCACAACGCAAGCTTGAGAAACACCACCTCATCTTCGGATGAGGCACTTTACAACCCTCTGGACTCAACACTGAGTTTAACAACTTCAGACCATGACTGACATTTTGATTGCTTTATACCATGTGCTAGTCTTAAACTTGTTTTTTTCATGTTTTTGCTTTCAGACAGAGCAGTTCATTATTCTGCCATTAACACTCTCTCTGGACTAACAGTTTGTCTTTTACTGCAACTATTACCACTCCTTTTGCCTTTGTTCCATGACATTTTGTCATTTAATTTCTTCTGCCTTCTGCCCCATCACAGACCTTCCCTTTTGTTCTTCTATCCCCTCCCCCCTTTCACTATTTCAAAGCCAATTACATTTCTAAACTTTGCCAGTTCTAATGAAAGGTCACAGACCTGAAACGTGAACTCTCTTTTTTTCTCCAGATGCTGCCAGACGTGCTGTGTATTTCCAGCACTTTCTGTTTTTATTTTAGCTTTCGCTAGTATGCTGACGACACACAGCACTACCTCACCACAACCTCTCTCGACTCCTCCACTGCCGCTAAATTATCATACTGCTTATCCGACATCCAGTACTGGATAAGCAGAAATTTCCTGCAATAAAATACTGGTAATACTGAATCCATCATCCTCGGTCCCGACTCCATCCCTCTCCCTGGCAACTGTCTGAGACTAAACCATATGGTTCGCAAGCTTGGTGTCATATTTGACTCCGAGATGAGCTTCTGATGACATAAGTGCCATTACCAGGATCGCTCATTTCCATTTCCGTAACATCATTCCACTCTGCCCCGCCTCTGCTCATCCGTTGCTAAAACCCTCATTCATGCCTTACTTACCTCTAGACTTGACTCTTCCAACACACTCCTGGCTGGCATTCCACGTTCTACCCTCCATAACCTTCTTTTCTTTCTTTCTTTCTTTTGGGCCTCCTTATCTCGAGAGACAATGGATACGCGCCTGGAGGTGGTCAGTGGTTTGTGAAGCTGCTGCCTTCCGTGTTGTTTTAGTCGCTGTGAGGCAACTATGGAGTGACCTCTCCATGTCCTGCTCACCTATCACACCTGCTCGCTGATGTACATTGGCTCCTGGTTGGACAATACCCATCCTTGTTTTCAAATCCCTCCCAATTTCTGTAATCTCCTCCAGCCTCACATCCCTCCAAGCTCCCTGTGCTCATCTAATTCTGGTCTCTTGAACACCCCAATTTTAATTGCCCCACCATTTGATGGCTGTGCCATCAGGCACTTAGCTCTGGAATTGCCTCCCTAAACCTTTCTGCCTCTCTACCTCTCTTCCTTCCTTTCAAACACATTTAAAACCTATCTCTTCGACCAAGCTTTTGCCCATCTGCTCTAATGTCTCCTTATGAGGCTCGGTGTAAAATTTTGCTCCTGTGAAGCACGTTGGGATATTTTATTAGATTAAAGGTGCAATATAAATATAAGTTGTTGATGTATATAAATGTTTGAAAACATCTTAAATGACTGATCTTTTTGTATTTGGTAGATTTAATATGGGTTCCTTCAGCAGAAATTGGTGCTTGAAATTGCTGGGTGGTCCAGTCTAACTTGTTCTATTGTTATCCCCTGTTGCTGTTGTTGCCCTGTTTGTCATCCAATTCACTGGTTGCTAATTAGTGGTTTGTGTGACCATTTATGTGGCATGCACTTGTTAGTCCATTAACATGAAACAGGTTTCAGGTTTGATCCATGGCCTAGAATTTTATGCGCCTCCCCGCCCACCCCGGGAGTGGGCTGGGAAGCAGAGGCGGGCGTAAAATCCAGTGGGAGGGTGGGGGTACCGTTCCCGTCACCGACACACCCACCCCCACCCCTACTTTACCAGAGGTGGTGGAGGTGGCAAACAGCCCGCCTGTCCCAGGCCAACTGAGACCCTTAAATGGCCAATTAATTGCCCCTTAAGGGCCTCCTCCTGCCCCCGTTGGTATATTACCAGCGGTGGACGCCACTTTGGCACCTGATGAGGCCGCCCAGTAATACCTAGTGGCCTCCTTGCAGGCTGGGAGTGGAGGGCTGGCGCCCTCCCGATCAGGCACTCTGTGCCCCATGGAGGCCCCCCCAGCAGCACAAGCTGCCTCCTCTGAAACACCTCCCCCCCGCCCTCTCGATCATCCTCACCCCCGCTCGCTGAGGCCCACCCAATTGTCCCCGGCGATGCCCGATCCCCACATAGCTGTTCTGAGGTCGATGCCCATTAAAAGCCTGCTACCCGACCCGAACCCGACGGGACCCAATGACATGTGTTGGGTTTGGGTCAGATTGGGTCGCTCTTCCGGGTCCGGCTTTTGGGCTCAGGTCGAGTCGGGCCGGGTCCGGGTTGGACACACACAGCAACAAGTGTTAAAAGTAAAAAACCTACCTGAGCTAGGAGTCCGGGACGTCAAAGAGGGAAACTCTGAGTCTGCACAGTGAGTGAGTGAGCGTCTCTATGACGCCATCACGCTCATGCTGCAGCTTCCTGCAGATTGGGAGTCGGAAGGTAGGTAAAGGGAACATTCCGGTGGTCGGGTTGGGTCGGGTGCGGGAAAAAAATGGAGGCACTCGGGCTGGGTCGGGCTCGGGTCCGATGTGGTTCTGTCGGGTTCAGGTCCGGTTTTTTTTCGTGACCTGAGCAGGCCTTTAATGCCCATCATCCTCTTCTTGCTGGGTGCAGTCCCAGCAGTGGCCACTGCTCCCAGTGCCGCTGCTGGGACTGAAGAACCGCTGGCTCTCTGTTTGGCTGGCAGCTCTTGGAGGTGGGACTTTCTGCCTCAGAGGGGTGGAATTCCCAACCAAGGCCAATTAAGGGCCTGGGCCACGCAAAATAGCAGCGTGGCTTCCAAGATAGGCGGAATGGGCTCGCTCCCAATTTTTCAGCTGGTGGGTGGGGCCGCCAGCACCACTTAAAATTCCGGCCATGCTTGTTAATGACAAGTATGATCCTAGAATTTGAAATTAACTTCAGTAGAATCTTTATAGTATTAAAGAGCATACTTCAAGTATTAATGGCTCATTCATGCATTAACAAAGAAGCTTCTAAATCTTTCTCTTTTGATCTGCATGATAATATGAGAGTACTAAGATAGTTAGAGGTTCAAATCTGACAGTGACTGTAAAATGGAATAAATTCACATTAGTGTTTCATGTTCCGAAAGTAATGAGCTGACTTGATGATGAATAAGCCAATCTGTCCAGGTTGGGTTATTTAAATAGGATATATTTATGGGACAACGATATCTTGTTAGTAAACCTTTAAAAATACAAATATCTGTTTTAAAAGACTCAAAGCTTTAAGAAGATAATTTTTGCATTAATTTAAATACTGATTACACAGTAATTTAGAGCAGAATGAGGATATTGTTGCCATCCCATTGGTCATTTCCTCCACTCTTCTCTATTTGATCTGTATTTCTTCAAATATTAATTCCACAGTTAAGTTGAATGACTGACTGACTGTCAAAGGAATATTGTATGTTTCCAATTTAAGCAGTTTAACTTGCTTTTGGTTGTGCGGAAACTTCCATAATCATCATTTTCCGTGTGAGGAACTGAATTAATCTGTCATTGATTGCATATTTTTGTTGCAGTCTGTAGTATAAATTTCCGTCATTTCATTTCAAAGATGATACTTGATCAACTGAAAAGAAAGAAATGGAGGGTTTGAAACAGAGCACATGAATAACAAATGTCTCACTCAAACAACTATATGCAATCCTTTCACTTCAGTTTGCAGAATAATCTCTTGTGCCTCATCTTGCAACCTCAGGTGTGATCATCAATGGCTTTTGTTTAGCAATGCCGCCTTTTTAAAATTTCATTGAAAATCAATTTTATAACAATGACCTATTATGATCAGTTATGGTGTTTTGTGGACATAAATTTAATCTTCATGCATAATCATGCTTTATTATTCAAGCCAAATGTGTGTCTTTTTTCATTTTTATTTGTTAAAGTGCATTACTAATTCAAAAATAATAAATTGCTGAATTGCTTGTTTTTTTAAGTTCACTTCGATATAAAGTGTTGTTTTGATTTTGTTTCAATCAGGGAAGTTCAATGGACTGCATTGGAGACAATTTTAACTAAACAATTGAATAGCCACAGCTAGACATATGAACAGTGAGAACTGTCACATAATCGCGCTTTATCCTTCAGCAGATAAAATAATGCAGAATTAATGCATGTAGTAGTAATGAGACAAGCTCCAGGTCAGCACTATGCAAAATATTAGGTAAAAACCTGTATCTTTGAATTGAGAATTGTAGTTGGTCCTTGAACACAATCATAGCTGGAGGAAGCTACTGAAACTGACACCACTTTAGATTATGGACGGATATCTAGAGGCTGATAAACAGTACGTTATTTTTTAAAGCAATTTAAATTAATAATCTGACTATGCAATAATAATAAAAAAAATCCATGAGGCAATGAACATTTACTCTTCAGCTCTTATTGCTTAGTGTTATTATTAGCCTAAATGCTACTATGAAATTATTTGATTTTTTTTAGTTTTCGAACTGATGGCTGACACTAGCTTCATAGACGCTATAAATACAATCTAAAAGTTGAAAGCAAGTCGGTGTTGTAAATTTAACAAATTAGGCAACACGAATCAAGTAGAAAACATGAAATAAACTGATGTGATAAAGAAAAATCCTTATTAAAGCATTACAAGTTCCATTTGTTTTCTGGCCTTCATTTTCCAGTTTTAATGAAGCACATATACGGATATATATTTCAGCTTCCTGTTCATTTGATGTTCTGATTGTTGAAGACTTGGCAACATCATAAATACATTGGCCTGGACATTTGGCTGTGGAATCCCCACTTTTTGGGATGGAATTTCTTCTCCTGTCGCTGGGAAAGGCGGCAGATGAAAAAAATGGCGGCCACGTGCCGCCATGTCGCCGCAATCTTCCTCGTGGCGGCCCAGGATAATGAGCTGGGGTGACCAACCCACCTTCCCAATCACATGGAAGGGGCGGGCTCTCCGCTGACAATGGTATCAGCTGCCTGTGCGCAGGCGCTGGCACCATTTTTAAAGCGTAGCCAGCCTTGCTGGATCATTTAAATTTTTAAAGGGCTACCCCCACTCCCCCCCCCCCCCCCCACCATGTACCACCAATAAATCTATCGCCCCTCTGCACCCATAACAATTAAATTCAACATTTGCCCTCTCCCCCCACCCCCCACCAAAACACTTAACTTCAACGCTTGACCTTCACCCCCACAAACCAATCAAAGTGCAGAGGTCTCCCCTTCCCACCCTCCCCTACACTAGTAATTTGAATTAGAGCCCATTTCTCCCCCCACCCCCCCCCCCCCCCCCACAACTGCACTAAAAATCATAAGTTTCCCCTTCCCCACCATGGTGACACTTGCTCTCCCTGGACAGGAAAGTGAAGGCACATGAGTGCCAGCCGCCATTCGGAAGATCGCGGCCCGAAGGTAAGATCACTGTTGATTTTATTTAAATGTGTTCATTTCATTAATTTCAATATGTTAATCTGGGTCCTGTCACGGAGTGGTGGGGGTGGGGGGGGTGGGCCGCCATGAAGCCTTGCCACCGCTAGGAAGATTGGGCCCCCCACCCCGCCATGGAGCCCAACATCGGGAGCTCTGTAAAATCCCAGCCTTTGTGTGCTAAACAACCACCTTACCTCCAATATGGCAGTCAGGAAGTGCATGCTTATGATGAGCCAGAGGTGTGCTGCCTGCTATATTGGTAAAGGCCAAAAAATCAGCATGCAGTGCCCATGTCTGATAATGGCAAATAACTAATCTAATGCTTGTTTTAGGTCCCATTGCCAACTTGGTTTGCCCAAAGTTCAGGGAAGACGGGCCTACATGTGTGCTAAATATACTTGCCTGAATGTGGAGCCGGGAGAAGCAGGCTCCTGACCCTACATTAAAAGAACGTGGGCTGCTGCCAGCTGCTGCTCTCCCCACTCACCCTAATTGTCACCATTACTCCCCCCCTAGCCAACACCATTGTCTTGATCATGCTTTGCTGGAAAGGCATCTGTTACTCTCCATACCTCGCTGCCTTGATGGAAACTAGGCGCCTTGCGCCTCACTATTCAGGCACAAGGATCTGAATTTCTAGGACATTATGCCCTGGAGGGAAAGAGAGAACTTACATAACAAGAAAGAGATCTTGAAGATATTGACATGGACATTATTAATATCATAGAAACATGGTGACATGATTCCAATCAATGAGATAATATCTGGAAGGACAGAAATTGTTTAGAAGAGACCGTATTAGGAGAAAAGGAGACAGTGTGGCAGTATATATAAACTCCAAAATTCAGAAGTGAAAGAGGCTATAAGAAAGGATAGGGCAAACTCAGAACCACTTTGGGTAGAATTGGCAGCTGGTAACAGCGATAAACTCTGGCCATAGACCAGCATACCAAAGTAAAAGTCTTGATCTGGAACTGTGGGATGAAATTAGGATGGCAACCAATAAATCACAAACTTTTCTTCCTGTAGATTTCAACTGACCAGAAATTGACTGCGACAATAATGTCTTTACTGATAAGACAGGAAAGTTTTCTTGAGTTAATGGAAGATTGTTTTATGACTCAGTTCTCAAAATAGTCAACAAGGGGAACAAACATCCTGAATTTGATCATGAGTAATAGGGACAATCAAATCTCCACCACAAAGGTGGGTGAGGCTTTAATTGCCAGTGATCACAATGTGACACATTTGAGATAACAGGAGAAGTTACTAAAACTCAAACAAAATTGCTAAATCTTAAAAGGATAGACTTTAAGCATTTGAGAGTCTCGTCAGAGTGAACTCGGAAGGTTTGAACATGGCTAGGAGAGTGGAGGAACTCTGGAGTTCCTTCAAGAAGGTGATTCTGAGTGTAATGGACCAATGTGTACCCATGCAAAGCCAAGCTGCCAACTTAAAGGCAATTTATGAAGAAAGAAAAGCATTTAAGGCTATGAAGGCCTCGCCCCTCTTGATCTCTGTAATCTCCTCCAGCCCCACAACCCACTGAGATATCTGCGCTCATCTAATCCTGGTCTCTTGAGCATCCCTGATTTTCATCACTCCACCATTGCGCCTTCAGTTGCCTGGGCCTGAAGCTCTGGAATTCCCTCCCAACACCTCTGTGCCTCTCCACCTCTCTTTCTTTTTTGAAGACACTTCTTGAAACCTACCTCTTTGAACAAGCTTTTGGCCATCTGACCAAATATCTCCTCTTGTGACTTGGTGTCATATTTTGTTTTATAATGGTCTGTGAAACGCCTTAGGATGTTTTATTACATTAAAGGTGCGATACAAGTGTAAGTTGTTGTTATTATTCTTGAGGATTCTGAAGGAAATTGCAGGAACTTTGGCAAAAATATTTCAGAAATCACCAAATACTGGAGAGGTGCCTGTGGGACTGGGAAAAGGTAGATAATCTTCCAATTTTTTAAATGTGGTTGAAGTGATCCAGGAAACTACAGATCAGTGAGTTTGATGTCCATTGTGGGGAGAGTTATGGACTCCAATATTAAAGATAAGATCATGGAACATCTGTATAGAAATAAAATCATAAAAATGGCCAATATGGGTTCATGAAGAGGAGGTCTTGCCAACCTAACTTACTGGTTTTACTTGAGGGTTTAATAAAGGAGCTTGATGGGGATAAGGCCTGTGCATACTTGGTTCTCAGTAAGGCCATGAATACAGTTCCTCTGGAAGGCTGCTAATGAAAATAAAGAAAGCGGAAATCAATGGCAATATTTTACCATGGATAATGTAATTGGTTAACCAATAGATGCCGGTGGCTAGTGGTACAGGGATTGTCATCAACCTGGAGAATACACCAGTGCGGGATATAACAGGAGTCTCGTTTGGGACATCTTCTGTTTGATGGCTTCCGTCTATCTCGGGAGACAATATACTGCGCCTGGGGCGTATGTCACTCTAGATTGAACATTGTCTGTTGTGGCTGTAGATAGCTGGTGGTTTGGTTTGTGGGCACATGCTGATGGGCCATGCCTCCTCCAAGTCTCCTGTAATTTAGCCTGGGTCTGCGGGATACCCAGTTTATGTATGTTGCCACGAGGAGGCACTGCATGGGGCTTGTTGATAGAGAGGCTATGTACTGGCAGGGAGAGGCTTATACACTCGGCTCTCAATTTTGCAATACTTGTACTGCCAGCCAGTGCTGAGAGGTGACAAGCAGACTATTCGCTACCCACCACCCACTACACGAACACACTTGACGCATCACATCAACCACATCTTATGTTTTATAGCTTTATAAATGATCTGGAGCTAGGAGTCACAAACACAGTGTCTAATTATATAGATGATACAATGCTCATGAAGGCGGTAGACTACAAAGCCAAACAGATAAGTTGCAAGAGGATTTGAATAAACTGGGGAATTGGGCAGACAGGTGGCAAATAGAATTCAATGTAGAGAACTGCACAGTGCTTCACATGGGGACAATGCATCCAGGAAGCAATTATTATTTAAATGGAAAGAAAATAATGTGAATGGTAAATCAGGGGGTTCTGATTGATGTTATTGTAGTGATGCTTGGTGGCAGTGAGTAATGCAAATTGTATGTTGCGTTGTGTTGAAACATCAATACTGAACCAAAATATTGAGGTAATCCTGCCACTTTATAATTCATTGATGCCACACTTAGAATACTGTGTACAGTTCTGGTTGCCACAGTTCTAAAACGATATTGCAGCTATTGAAAGAATACAGAAGACTGTAACAAGTATGATTGAGGGAATGAAGGGATTGGATTATGAGAGTGATTATGTAAATTGGGCATACTGTCAATGGAAAAGATGCTAAAAGATGATACGATTCTTGTTTTTAGGATTCTAAAGGGACTAGCTAATGTAGATCATGACAAGCTCATTCATCTTGTCTACGGCAGTGGTTTACAAAGTGTACTCCACGAACCACTGGTGGTTTGCGAGGGTCCTCCAGGTGAACACAACACATGAACACAAGAATTAGGAGCAGGACTAGGCCATTCAGCCCCTTGAGCCTGCTTCGCCATTCAATAAGGTTATGGCAGATCTGATTGTGGCCTCAATGCCACTTTCCTGTCTGCCCCACATAACCCTTGACTCCCTTGTTGATCAGAAATCTATCTAACTCAGCCTTGAATATATTCAATGACCCAGAATGGTTCCAAGGATGGAGGATTTTAGTTACAAGGTTAGGTTGGAAAAGCTGGGTTTGTTCTCCTTCCAACAAAGGAGATTGAGGGGAGATTTAATAGAATTGTACAAGATTAAGACAGGCTTAGATAAGTTAGACAAGAAAAAGCTGTTCCCATTAACAATTGGTACAAGGATGAGGAGACACAGATTGAAGGTTTTCAGCAAAAGATGCAGGGGGAATATGAAGACGCACTTTTTTACTCAGTGGGTGGTAATGATTGGAACTCGCTCTCCACAAGGGTGGTGGAAGCGGAGACAATCACTGACTTCAAGAGGAAGTTGGATGACCACTTGAGAGAAATAGACTTGTTGGGCTACAGGGATCGAGCTGGGGAGTGGGACTGACAGCATAGCTCCATGGAGAGCTGGCATGATTCGATGTGCTGAATGGCCTTCTTCTGTGCTGTATATGATTCTATGATTCTAACTATATGAGCCAGCCTCCACTGCACTCTGGGGAAGAGAATTCCACAGACTAACGACCCTCAAAGAAAAAAATTCTCCTCATCTCAGTCTTAAATGAAACCACTAATTTTTAAACTGTGTCCCCCAGTTGTAGACTCCCCCATAAAGGGAAATATCCTCTCAGCATCCACCCTGTCAAGTCCCCTCAGGAATTTTATATGTTTCAATATCACCTCTCATTCTTCTAAACTCCAATGAGTACAGGCCCAACCTGCTCATCCTTTCCTCATAAGACAGCCCCTTCATCGCAGGAATCTGTCGCGTGAACCTTCTCTGAACTACTTCTAATGCAATTATATCCTTTCTGAAGCAAAGAGACCAAAACTGTACACTGTACTCCTGATGCGGTCTAAGGCCTTTACAGCTGTAGCAACACTTCCATACTTGAATACTCAATTCCCCTCGCAATAAATGCCAACATTCCATTTGACTTCCTAATCACTTGCTGTACCTGCATACTAACTTTTTGTGATTCGTATACCAGGACACCCAGATCCCTCTGTACTGTAGAGTTCTGTAGTGTCTCTCCATTCATTTAATATACAGCTTTTCTATTCTTCCTGCCAAAATAGACAAGTTCACATTTTCCCACATTATACTCCATCTGCTAAATATTTGTCCACTCACTTAATCTATCTAAATCTCTTTGTAGACTCTTTATGTCCTCTTGACAACTTACTTTCCTACCTATCTTTGTGTCACCTGCAAAGTTAGCTACCATATGTTTGGTCCCTTCATCCAAGTCATTGATATAGATTATAAATAATTGAGGCCCCAGCACTGATCTTTGTGGCACTCCACTAGTAATGGCTTGTCAACCTGAAAATGACCCATTTATCCCTACTCTCTGCTTTCTGTTACCTAACCAATATGTTACCCCCTCCACCATGAGCTTTTATTTTGTGTAGTAACCTTTGATGTGGCACCTTATTGAAAGCCTTTTGGAAATCCAAGTACACCACATCTACAGGTTCCCCTTTATCCACCTTGCTTGTTACTTCCTCAGAGAACTGTAATAAATTAGTCAAACACTATTGCCCTTTCACAAAACCATGTTAGCTCTGCCTGATTGCATTACAATTTTCTAAATGACCTGCTATTACCTCTTTAATAATGGATTCTAGCATTTTCCCAATGACAGATGTTAGACCAATTGGCCTATAGTTTCCTGCTTTCTATCTCCCTCCTTTCTTGAACAGACGTGTTACATTAGCTATTTTCCAATCTGCTGGGATCTTTCCAGAATCTATGGAATTTTGGAAGACCACAACCAATGCATCTAATATCTCTGCAAACACTTCTTTTAAGACCCTAGGATGCAAGCCATCAGGTCCAGGGGACATGTCAGCCTTTAGTTCTAATAATTTTCCCAGTACCTTTTCCTGAGTGATTGTGATTGTTTTAAGTTCCTCCTTCCCTTTTACCTCCTGATTTTCAAATATTCTTGGGATTTCTTTTGTCTTCTACAGTGAAGACAGACACAAAGTACCTGTTCAATGCTTCTGCCACTTCCTTGTTTCCCATTATTAATTCCCCAGTCTCAGCCTTGAAGAGACCAATGCTTTTAGTTACTCTTTTCCTTTTTAGATACTTGTAGAAATTCTTACTGTTTTTATATTTCTAGCTATTTCTCTGATACTCTAGTTTCACCCTCATTTTCTTTTTGGTCATTCTGAGTCGGTTTCTAAAATCTGTCCAATTTTCTGACCTACCACTAATCTTCACCGTATTGTGCACATTTTCTTTCAATTTGATACTATCCTTAACTTCTTTAGTTTGCCACGGATGGTGCATTCATCTAATAGGGGCTTTCTTTCTCAATGGAGCATTTCTTTGCTGAGAGTGGGCTGGTCCAAAATGCAAGCCACTGAAACTGGTATTCGGTGAGAAAGGTTTGATGGACTTTTGACTCCACATATGGTCCAAGTATCCTGGACTCGCTGATGCAGCTCTGAAACACCTGTGGCCATTCCCAACAACATACAGCTGCAAGATCGGATTTTCAGCACTTGTGGGGCTGAAAACAAAGAAGAGGAAATGGCTGAACTTGGAGCCTGACCTGAGACTGAAGCTTTCCAGCTTGGAACCAGACATCACCTCATTGCTGTCTCATCAAAAGGAGTGCCATTCTTCCCATTCATTTTGATGAGTTTTTTTTTGCAGTGGCAAGCAGAAAGTGGATGAGGTAGGACCAGGAGGTGGTCTATGGGGTCCTTTGCCCTGCCTAAGTGGTCCGTGGAGGAAAAAGTTTGAGAACCACTGGTCTAGAGCAGTAGAGCCACAGGATAGCCTGCATTTGAAGGGGGTAAATTCAAAACAAATCCGCAAAACAGTATTTAAGTGAGCGAGTGTTCAATCAATGGAACAGGCTCACCATGAATATAATGGACGCAGTTAGTATTGATTCTTTCATATGAAAATTAAATAGATGTCTTTCAGAAACTAAATTTTGGGATATAGTATATGAGTAGTTTGAGACTTGAATAGTAGGTGTTGCATCATGTGTTATGAATGCTGGACTTTATAGTATGGTTATGTTTTAAAAACTGTGATCTTTAATGCAGTGTAAAATGGATTCAGAGGAAACATGCGACCTCACACCGAGTTTGCCCAGAGACAAGTCAGGGGTCTTAGTTACCATGGAAACAAGGAACCCAGATCAAAGACCCTTTTGAAAGCGGGGTTGCAAGGCAGTCACACCTAAAGGACGGTGGGTTTTGCTCTCCCAGACTATCAAATGGTAAACAGGTAGCCAGGGGCTTTGAAATGCACATTCGAGTTGCAATCATTAACACCTGGAAACAAAGGAAGGCCCAAGTGGTTTTGCTATGGTCAAACTTATGGACTGTGAGAATTATAAAAGGCAAAAGACTATTGACTTTTTGATCGGGATAAATACAACAAGTTTTCCTAGGTCTGGAAGAAGACTGACAGGAGAAAAGGGACCAGAAAGCAGTCTAGAGAGAGAGAGAGAGAAACAGCTGCTCTCAGATCACCAATACAGCAACAGGCTGCTAAGACATGAAACTGATTCGAAAGTTGAGGTTTGTGGAGGAGAAAAGATCAACGGGGGTCACCAGCGATTGCCTTATTAACAGGAGTCCAGGTTGAATGTGCTCGGAAGAAGTGAGCGAAGAGGACATTGGCTTTGAGAAGGACTGGGATATCCAACCCATTGCAACTGAGAGGAGTTTGGGACTTTTAACTACAAAGATACCTTTTCGATGAGAACACTGTAATGTATAAATGTGGTGTGGGGTTTTCGAGCATGTTAATAAATTAATAGGAAATACCTTTCTTTAGTGTATTAGTTACCTATTAAGTACTGTTCAGTTAATGTTGATTTTTGAGTTTAGTCGTTATAGTAAAAGTCTTAAAATGTGAAATCATCATGTAATTCTTTAATAAAGACAGAAAGTGCTGGAAATAGTCAGTAGGTCTGGCAGCATCTGTGGAGAGAGAAACAGTTAACGTTTCAGGTCTGTGACCTTTCATCAGAACTGGCAAAGTTTAGAAATATAATAGGTTTTGAAAAAGTGAAAGTGGTGGGGGGGGGGGGGGGAAGAAGAACAAAAGGGAAAGTGTGTGATAGGGCAGACAGCAGGAGAGATTAAATGAGAATGATGTCTTGAAACAAAGGCAGAGGGAGTTCTAATAGTTATAGTAAAACACAAAGCATTAGTCCAGAGAGAATGTTAATGGCAGAGTAACAAACAGCTCTGTCCAAAAGCAAAACCATGAAAAACAGGTTTCAGACAGGTACATTGTTTTTTATTTTATTTTTTCAACCATCAAAATGGCAGTCATGCTCTGAAATTGTGGAACTCGATGTTGAGTCCAGAAGGCAATAGAGTGTGTAATCGGAAGATGAGGTCCTGTTCCTTGAACTTGCCTTGACATTCATTGAAACAGGCCAAGGACAGAAATATAGGCATGAGAACAGGAGGGTGAATTAAAATGGGAAGCAGCCGGAAGCTCGGGGTATGCTTGTGGACTTTAATCGGTCTGGGGAGTTCATATATCTTCTTTCAAAGTTAACGGTCTCTACTGAGGTCATAACACATGGAAGAAACAGATGACTTTGGGTCTGTGGTTCTCAAAGCTGTCCACCACCGGGGTTTTCTTTGCCTCATGTCTGGGTCTGTTTTAACCTAACTTATAGATTGGTTGTTATGGTTGGTCAACAATTGCAGCATTGCTTCGGGCAACGACCAGGATGGCAGAAAGCAAACTAGAATGACCTTCGCCTTTTATCCACAAGCAATTCCTGTGTTCTCAGTTCAAACTTTTAGTATGTCAGCAGTTTATGAAAATGTTTTGTGGTAGTCAAATAACAACAGCTTGTATTAAAGTCAGTTGACAGATAAATTAGAGATTTTAAACTCAGGCATTTTGTATGATTTGTTTCATGCCACAATACTTTTGTGCTGAAGTTGACAAGCATGGAAGTGCTGCACCTTAAGTTCTCATTAAAGTTGTAATTGGTGAGTAATTGTTGAGTATGGAGCATAAAAATTATGTACATAAAATTTTCAGAGGTAATTATAGTTACCAGAATTAATATAAAATTGAAGCAAATCAAACCTGGGTTTAGCTTTGCAATACATGTTACAGCCTCCAGTTATTGAAATAGTACGTTAAGCATCTCTGCTTTTCTTGTCAAAAGTATTCCTGAATTTTTTGGTTTATATTTGCTCATTTCCACCTATTTCTTTTCCTGGGTCTGTCGGTCACTTGACTGTGGATTCTTCTATTCCTTTCCAGGCGTTGACTCTCTGGGCTGAATTTTTGGGCCCCCCAAAGTCAGGAATGGAGGCTGGGGGAGGCCCAAAAATGCCAGCACCAACTGGCATGTTTCAGAACACCGTTCCCCATCCCAGCAATGTTCACCAGGGCAGGGAGACAGCGGGACGGCGACCCGCACTTGCCTCCCCATTGAGCTCAATTAAAGTAGCCTCCATTCACGTCCCCACTGGCTCAAATTGGACAGCAACCCGTCTCCACATCAGTTAAGGGCTCAGCCCCATGAAACTTGTGACATGAATCAGTTTCCACTTGGAGAAGGGTTTCTGACCCAAAAACAAACCCGACTCCTGTTTCCTGCCTCCTTGGCGAAATTTCAACCCTCTGTGGCTGAACTCTTCAGACACCAGACAGGGGCTGATATATTCTTTAACAAACTTTATTACCTCCTTGGCAATAATGCTGCCCTATAAAATCTGCAATAAATGAGGAGGTCCTTGTGCTTCCAGAGGCAAGAAGACCTACCTTCAGTGAGAGTTTTCCTCCCCATCCACCCCCTGCCCCCCACGATACCACCAGGGTACAATGCTGCCAGAAGCAAGAATATGCATTACTTTTTTTCTAATCGTGTCCTGGCTGGACTCTCATTCCACTTCTACAAGTGAGCAATGCATTTCTGTTTGGGCATTCTTGACATTGAGAAAAGTTTGCAGCTACAAATTTGAATTTGCAAATGGAACTTTTTGTCAACAGTCCATATATACATTGTCTAAGTCCAGAGCAAAACTGTGTTCACAAATGTTTTCTGTCTGTGGAGATCCATACACAATTATAAGTTCTCCCCAAATTAGTTCATGAAACAAGCACCCCTTTGGGTCAAAATACAGCATCTGATCTTTCATTACAAGTGCAATGAGGAGTGGAAAAAATTGTGAGCATGCTACTGAAACAGGTTGGGTGGATGACATCTTGGTGATCTGTTTGGTAGGATTCAATGTTCCGTCCACAAAGGTTCTTCCCTCAGTGGATTCTGTGTCCAGGTAGCTGGTTCAGCATATAACAGAGCATGAATGATGATTGGTCAGCTGTTCCAGCCCAACAGCCCTCCAAAATCTTTGCCCTCTTCCAATTCTGGCTACTTCGCATTCCTAAATTTCATCACACCACCATTACCAGCTGTGTTTGTTGCCTTGGCCCTAAATATTGTAATTCATTCCCAAAACCTTTCTGCCTTGCCTTTGCCTCTCCCTTTAAATTGCTCCTTAAATCCTACCTCTTTGGCCAAGCTCTTTAGGTGGCTCGATGTCAAGTTTTGTCTGATAATGCTGCTGTGAAGCACCTTGGAACATTTTTACTGCATTAAAGACTCTAAATAAATGTAAATTGCTGATGGTTTTGTTGGATCCACTGGAAGTTTATATCACTAAACTCACCAACCGTGTTTGATTGAAAATTTGTGTCTTAAATAATGAAAAGTACCCAATTGTATCATGCAGTGGACGTTGGTGGGCTTGCATTGTTTGACATCCAACTAGATATTTGACAGTTGTCATTCCAAATCTCAGAATTTCTTCAATGTATAGCTGCCTTCAGTGTGGTGGAAACATTCCGACTGGTCATTTTGCACAGTGCCAGCTGTTGTGGATTCACAGAGTAAAACTACAGGTCTTTACTGGGAGCAGCCATGTTAAAACTTTATTTACACCTCCCAACAGAGAGGGCAGCAGTATACAAAAGATATCACAATACAATCAGCCAGTTCAATACAGTACACTACACCAGCCACTTTGATGATCTGTACACAGAAATCCAATGCTGTGTACCAGACTTCTTCATCACCAACAACTTAATGCAGGTTTTTGTGAGGCGTTTTGGCAAAGACGCATGCCTATTGTAAGATAGCTCACCCACAAGTATACGTAATGATGTGTCTGTCTAATCGGAGCCAGTCCCTCCATGCAGCTGCTTCCCTTTTTACCACAAATCCTAGGTCATTGATCTCACATTTGGACCAGAGGAAACCCTGCCTCTGCAAGCCTCGGAATCTAAACAACGTTTGAAATTGTGTGCTAACACCAAAAGTGCCCTGATAACGCCACAGCATAACATGGGTTATGCTGACAATGAAACATGCTCCGCAGCTGCCTGTAGCAGAGTATAATTGGAACATTTTAACTCTCTGTCAGATACCTCCATTAATTTAAAACGAATGGTAGAGCTTCTGCTTTGGGTGCAGTCGGCAATTTGGATGCAAATTAGCATTAAAATTGCACTAGTTTTCCAAATTCAACTCTTTGCTAATGTTTCTGGGCAAACTCATTTGCATATCGCTGAACTTAAAATCATCTGTGAATCAGCACAATTGGCCATTGTTTCCAAATGTAATTAAAAATAAACATTTTTGCACTAAGAAGTATTCTTTGATATATCTGAGAGTGGTAACCTGGCACAGTTTTATTAATATGCCTGAAAATGGGTTTATCACAAAAAGGAATTTTAATTAGAATGTTTAGTCCAATACCTCTGAGTACCCTGATTTTAAATTACTGAAAATGACTATAAAACTATACTGAACTAGTTTCACTGGTGTACAGTCATCAGTTTCTTAGTAAATTAATTTTTTAATATATTGGAACTTTTAAAAGTTGCCTATTGGTGTCCTTGTATCGAAAAATAGCTTAATTTTAAGAGCCTCCTTGAAGGCCCACAAACGGGTGCAATTAGCAGAAATGTACAATGGTGATTAATTCAGTCTGGTGGTGTAGCCAGTTTTGTGAGCAAGGCCAGGTTTCCAAAGTAATTTTTTTAAACCAGTGCAAAAGATCGCAGACATTCAATTCATGCTGGATATAATTTGTGCTTGAAATTCCTCGATTGTGCTTGTTTGGCTGATTTTGGGTATAAATAGTGGGAACTCCGGCCTAAATGTATGTTGAAGATGTTCTTAATATAACCAGAAAGACTTTTAAAAACTGGCCTCAATTGAGCTGAAAGATGCTCTGAAATATTTGCAACTTTAATTGTAAAGAAAAACAACTCTGCCTTTTATAGGTCTGCTGTGCTTGTCCTCGTATTATAGCAAATTATTTATGGCTCCATCACTATTAAATGCCCATAAAAATAATTGATTTTATTAACATAAATCCCCTTATATTGTTTTTATAAATCTTCCAAAGATGATTTTGAAAGTGGTCCATTGCAGCAAAAGAGGTTCTAGGTCAAATGTTGGAAGGGAAAATATTTCAACTACGTAGGATCTTGTATGGTAAAAAAAAGATAAGATGAACTGAAGGCTCTCTTCATTTAATACATTTACAGTCAAACTCCTGAAGTACATCTCTTTAACAGTGAGAGGTTGAGTATTGGGTGGACCCCAGGGCACATCTCTTGGAACCTGTTTATTGAGGTCTTAACCAGTTTGGATTGTACTGTGTCAGTTTGTTGCTATGAGTCAATTAATTGTATACAGAATAGTGGTTGATAAATCTTGTGGTGTCAAGAATGCAGATGAAAATCCAACAGCTGCTTATCTTTTTTATGCTGCTGTGTTTTGTAGATACTGCAGTGTATGCAGTTTTCCAGATAATATACAGAAATAGGAGACATAAAACCTGAATTTATGGTTCTTTTCTCCAGTGGTTATAATTCTGTTGGATGATTTTCTGCTCTTTCTCTGTGTTTTATTTTTTCTGTCAAAAGCAATGTTACATTTCACTTTCATTATGCTGTGTCATTGTTTTCTTTCAATCTTATAGTTCTTGAATAATTTGATATTTTCACTGAAATTTAAGAGCAGCAATTTAACACCTGTGCAATAGTGCAAAAATTATATTATTTTCAACTTTGATGGGTGGTGGGAAATTGACAGTAATAGGTCAGCCGCCCATTATAATACTGTGCGAAGAAAAATTGGGCAGGATTCTTAATGGATGTTCTAATCACAGCCACTAATTTCCTGCCCCCATCAAAGTTGAAAATTACCCCTCAAGAATGATTACGTGTACTGTGTCAGTGTAAGTTTGATCGGTTTTCATATCACTCCTATTGATCTTCATGCTGCTGAATTTCTGATGAGAGTATCTTATTTGCTTATCAACATTTTCACCCCCACTGCACTGCATTCTACTGATTTAAGGTGACCTTGTACCTGTGGTCCTGTAGTCTGCACTGTTAATCAACCATTCATGATACATAGTCACTCAACTGAAGTTTCAGAATGTAGTAGTGGCCTCATTTAAAAAAAGAAACGTCATCCTACTTTTGCCATCAGTACAATTTCAAAAATAAAACTATCACAAAAACGCTACTTTGATGTCTTTTTGTTTTTACTTTCAACTATGAGTTGACAACATCAAAGTAAAAATTGCTGACCCCAACCACATGAGTGAAGCGAATTTAATTAGACAGTTTTTTTTCCACCTTTAATTTTCTCCCCTTTGCTCCAGAGATTACTGATTCATGCTGGGACATGATTTAGGGGTAGTGGATGCCCTCCGGTGCTTGATCTAAGTGGCTACTCGTTGTGTATGAACTAAGACAAAGATAATTGGCAGGCTATTCGATAATGCACAACATGACAGCTAGCCTTTCCCAATGTCCAAACAAACACATTTTTTAGTGGGCTCAAGTTGCTGATCATAAACAGGAAACCTGATTTTATTCAAGTCCCTCAACCGTGGGATTCTGAGGCCAATTATAGCATCAAAATGTCATCTCAGCTGGCAATAGCTCATTCAGCATAGACCAGGGATTGAACTTGAGAGGCTGAATTTTTGCAGCCCTTTGGAGACAGGCTGGGAGACAAGAAGCGGGAAGGCATCTGGAGGGGAGCCTGACATCTTTCCTCTGCTATGGCATATTGCCAGTGGTGGGAACCTCAGCGCCAATTGAGGCAATTAATTGCCCAATTAAAGGCCACCTCCTGCCCCCACCCCCAGCAATTCACCAATATTGAGAGGGAGCTGGCTGCTCTCCTTGATTTGATGATGGCAGGCCACAGCTGGCAAAATGCCACCCGGGATCCCGCCCCCTGCCAGAACAGGTTTGGCACCCGTTTTTGGCCCCTATGGCGGGACTATCTTTGGGAAAATCCAGCCCAAGATCTTCCCTGTCTTTTAAAATTAGTTGTACACTGGACAGTGAATCTAGCAGAGATTGATTAGGTAAATGTTGTTGTTGTATACTAGTTGAAAGGACACAATTACTGAAGCATCACTACAGATGTTGATTCAGATTTCGTACATGGTCAAACTGAGCGGATAGAATTTAACTCTCAAACCTCCCAACCCGGGAGCAGGCTGGAGGCAGTGGGGGTAGGGGGTGGGTGGTATGTAGCATAATCGGGTGGGAAGGTGCAGGCTGGAGAGCCCGTTGCCTTCCCGAGTCCCCCTGATTAAGTAAGGGGCAGAGACCAATTAATGGCCACTTAAGGGTCTCATCCTGCCACCGCAGGTATTCTACCGGTGGCCAGGGGTGGGGGGTGCAGGGGTGGAGTCCTACACCACTTCGGGAAGCCACCAGGTATACCTGCAGGCCTGGGGATTGGAGAGGGCTCTCCTGATTGGGCATCCTGTGACCCCTGCTGAAAGAGACTCTCTGCCCTCCACAACGACACCCCCCGCCCACCTGTCTGACTGGCCCGAGCGAGCCTGCCCCACTCACTTGTCTTCTGGGGCCTCCTTCATGGATGCAGTCCCAGCAGTAGCCACACCTCCCGGCAGCTCTTAGAGGTGGGATCTTTGCCGTTAAAGGCACGACAACCCCAATGGCAAGCAGCTAACTGCCTGATTGACATTTAATCATGTTGGAGCTTTCTAAAATGTCTGTGGCGGGGTTTCCACTGGCTTTCAAGCTGGTGGAATCATAGAATGGCCATCTTCTGTGTTGTAACCATTTGGCCCGTCGTGTCCATGTTGGCTCTCTGAAAGAGCAACTCACCTAGTCCCCTCCCCTGCCTTTTCCCTGTAGCCCTGTAAGTCTTTTTTTCTACAGATAATTATCCAGTTCTGTTTTGAAGGCCTCGATTGAATCTGCCTCTGCCACACTCTCAGGCAGTGCATTCCAGATCTAAGTCACTCACTGCATTAAAAGTTCTTCCTCATGTCCCTGTTGCTTCTTTTGCCAATCATCTTAAATTGGTGTCCTCTGGTTCTGGATCCTTTGGCCAATGGGAACAGTTTCTCTTTATCTGCTCTGTCCAGTACCCTCAAGATTTTAAACACCTCTATCAAATCTCCTCTTAATCTTCTCTTCCCCAAGGAGAACAGACCCACCTTCTCCAACCTATCGATGTAACTGAAGTTCCTCATCCCTGGAACCATTCTTGTGAATCTTTTCTGCACCGCCTCTAATGCCTTCATATACTTCCAACAGTGTGGTGCCCAGAACTGGACACAATACTCCAGTTGAGGCTGAACCAGAGTTTTATACAGGTGTATCATAACTTCCTTCTTGTACTCTATGCCCCTATTTGTAAAGCCCATATGCTTTATTAACCACTTTCTCAACCTTCCCTGCAACCTTCAATGATTTGTGCACACATATTCCCAGACCCCCTGCTCCTGCACCCCCTTTAGAATTATACCCTTTAATTGATATTGCCCCTCCTCATTCTTCCTACCAAAATGAATCTGAAAGTGACTTTTCTGCATGAAATTTCATTTGCCAATTGTCCAACCATTCCACCAGCCTATGTCTTTTTGAAATTTATCACTATCCTCCTCACAGTTCCCAGTACTTCCATGTTTTGTCTCACCTGCAGTTTTTTTAATTGTGCCCTGTACACCCAAGTCTAGGTCATTAATATATATCAAGAAAAGCAGGGGTCCTAACACCGACCCCAGGGGAAACTCCATGATGTACCTTCCTCCAATCCAAAAAACAACCGTTCACAACAATTCTCTGTTTCCAATTGCATATCCATGCTGCTACTGTCCCGTTTATTCCATACGCTCTAACTTTGCTGACAAGCCTGTTATGTGGCATTTTATCAAATGCTTTTTGGAAGTCCATGTGCACAACATCAACTGCATTACCCTCATAAACCCTTTCTGTTATCTCATCAAAAAACTCAAGCAAAGTGGTTAAACACGATTTGACAGGGCCACTGCAACGGCCATTAAATTCAGCTGAGCAACTCCTCTCAGATCGCTCACCGATGAGAACACCAGCACTATTGTTTCAATTTTAGAAAGGTATTTTTCTGTTTGTTTTCCCCTTTGAGATCTACCATGCCAAACATCATTGATCAATTAGGAAGGTAGGTAATGAAATACCGGCATCTATTGAGTTTGTGTGTACCAGGTTCACCAGGCTGGCTGTAAAATTCTTCTTTTTTTTTCTTTTGCTTCAAATTTTTCTTTGTAAAAATGTTTTTTTACTCTTTTCAGTTTCTCTGACAGTGAAGTGTCACATTTTTGAATTTTTGGTCACTTTTCCATGGAAAGGATTTAGACAAGAACTGGAATTAAATGCTTTTTTTTAAGTCAAAGTGTGTTCACACAAGTTTGGGGCATGAGATGGTTAAATGCAAATTAGAGATGCTTTTTGTCAAAGATAGGAAACAAATAGCAATGAATTAGCCTAGCTCGGTAATAGAAAAACATCTCACGCCCATTGTGTTGGGAACTGTCTGGTCTTGGGTGCGTGGCAAGGAGTGTGTGGCATCGGCCCTCTTCCCTGCCTGTGATCATGGGGGAAGAAAAATCTAGATAGAAACACATATTGGTTGTAACACATATTGGCAGTTAGGTTTTTAAACAGAAAGTTGCTGAGATAGCCTTTCACCAGACTCAGAAGGCTCGCATGTATTGGTGTAGTTAGAAGTTACTTCGTTTATGTCGAACAAGATGATCCAGTGATGGACACTCAATTATGTTGCATAACTATGTGAAGATAATTTCTACTGAATGAATTAAGTGAGTCAGATTATAACTATTCCTCTGTATGTTCACTTGCTGTTTGTGAAATAAACAGCTCAACGATTCATATGAGCCTCATTTTAACAAGTGTTTCCTTAATCTGCTTTTGAAAAGAGATTCACATGGGGACAAATGAAAGACATGAATATCCAGTTGATATCACAAGGAAGCTTATTACAATATACTGTCATAAATTTACATATTAGGCAATATGAGCATAGCCTTAAATGTAAGACACTTAGATGACCCTTATGGAGCGAACAGCACTATAGCATATACAATATGTAGAACAAGACCTGAGACTTGTAACAGCCAAGTTGAAATATTCTGGCATCGAGAAACTAGACAATCTTTAAAGTTGATGGTACTTTGTTTTAATTGCTGTTTAAAGAGATCCTGATGGTGAGACAGCCTCTTTTAAGTATCTCATAAACTCAGCTTTCGATACTGTGCTTTGAGGCCAAGCATGTTTTAATGAGATATACACTTTGGTGAATGTCCAAGACCATAGCATAAAATGCATCTTGGTAAAGTCTGCTGTGAAAATCCACGAGCCTTATTACAGAGTTATAACTGAAAGCCTCATAATGAGGCTCCGGTGTATAGTTATTCTTAGGAGTTTTCCCAGCGACCTGTCAGCTGGTTACCTAGTACCTTGTTTACATGCTTTTATATTACTGCTTAGCATTTTCATAACACAACCAACTATTATGTACAGACAAAGCAATGAATATTTACTAGATCTGACCATATACATCATAGCTGAGCTGCAGTCACTGAAAAATAGAACTGGCTTCAATTTTATCGCATATCACTTGGTCATATGCTGTATGCAGTACAGCTGTCCAATTAATTATACAATAGGAACAGATATCATAGATCCTGAAATGTTTATTGCTCCTCCTGGAAAGAATACAACATTATCTCCAATTGGACCATTTACCAAACTACGCCAAATCATTCCCCAGTGGACACAGCAGCTTGATACCCCAGCACTAAATACAGCTTAAGATCCC
Organism: Heterodontus francisci; assembly: GCF_036365525.1. Taxonomy (NCBI): domain Eukaryota; kingdom Metazoa; phylum Chordata; class Chondrichthyes; order Heterodontiformes; family Heterodontidae; genus Heterodontus; species Heterodontus francisci. The sequence goes on from NC_090389.1 coordinate 52,214,104, forward strand.
GTGTCAAAGGAAGTCTAAACACCATCGCACCCAAATCAATTCATGATCTTCGTGCTGCACACACTACATTCACCTAAGGAGGCATGGGGAGGACCAGAGGAAATTAGGTGACCAGCCTCATTTGTTTATTATTGGTGAACCCAATGACCCAGAAACAGCTCACCAGTCCTGGGAGATACAAAAAAGTCCTCTGACTCAGATGCCAATCAGGACACTTACTCCTCCTGGAGTGAAGAAAAATTAAAACTTAGCTTTCAGTTGGCAGCCTCCAGTGGTTCACCTAAGGACTGCTTGTTTGGCTGCTAAGTGCCCAAGAACAAAAACAGAAAATGCCGGAAATACTCAGCAGTTAATGTTTCAAGTCTGTGACCTTTCATCAGAACTGTCAAAAGTTAGAAATGTAACAGGTTTTGAGTAAATGAAAGGGGTGGGGAGGGTGGGTGGAGAAGGGCAGGACAAATTAAATGACAAAAGATTTCATGGTACAAAGCCAAAGGGGGTGGTAATGGGACAAGTAAAGAAACAAAAGATATGTCTGGATGATGTGTGAATGGCAGGATAAAGCCATCCAAACACAAAGTAAGGGGATAAAGAGAAAAAACAAACCAGCAAAAAAAAACCACAAAAAAATATTTTAAAGATGGGGGCAGAGGTTATGATCTAAAATTATTGAACTCAGTGTTGAGTTCAGAAGGCTTGTAAAGCGTCCAGTCAAAAGATGAGGTGCTGTTCTTCAATACTGACCACAGCATGCATGGCCAGTTGCAAATGAATTTTTCAAAGGAGACTTCAAATAGGTGTTAGATGCCCTTCAAGCATTGTCAAATGACGAATGTCTATTGCAGGCATGTACACTTGATGCTCAAGAAGGAGCCTTGAACAATAAAGGTGTGAATGGTACACTTTTTTTATTTCCAAAATATACTTTATTCATAAAAATTTGGAAAAAACACATTTCCAAACAGTTTAAAACAGCACCAAAAAATTCAAAGATTGCAAGGGAGATCAGTTTCCTTCATTACAATCATGAGTTGCCTCACAACCGTTCCATTTCACATTTGACATGCCAATTACATTTTTACATTTTACAGCACACACAATTTTCCCGATAGTTCGTGGGGTTTCCCATGGATCCAGCCACTCAGTTCAGCTTGGTGGGGGTACCTTACACTGTGGTCTTTCCCCATTGAGCCTTTGCTGCAGCTGCCCCAAGCTTTAGTGCGTCCCTCAGCACGTAGTCCTGGACCTTGGAATGTGCCAGTCTGCAACATTCGGTGGTGGACAACTCTTTGCGCTGGAAGACCAGCAAGTTTCGGGCAGACCAAAGGGCGTCTTTCACTGAATTGATAGTCCTCCAGCAGCAGTTGATGTTTGTCTCGGTGTGCGTCCCTGGGAACAGCCCGTAGAGCACAGACTCCTGTGTTACAGAGCTGCTTGGGATGAACCTCGACAAAAACCACTGCATCTCTTTCCACACCTGCTTTGCAAAGACACATTCCAGGAGGAGGTGGGCAACCGTCTCTTTCCCACCAGACTTTGGCGGTCTGCTCGGGGAACCATCCGACAGGATCCCCCGTCCCCTTTTCCCGTAGAGCCTTGAGGACATTCCGTGCAGACCACTGTCTGATGGACCGGTGGTCGAAGGTGTATTCCCACAGAAGCTGTTCCACGAAGGATAGGTGGTACGGCACGGTCCAACTGCATGGAGCATTCCGCAGCAATGTGACCAGGCCCATCCTTCGCAACACCGGGGACAGATAGAACATCAGCACGTAGTGACACATGGAGTTTGCGTACTGGAGGTCTACACACTGCTTGATGCAGCCGCACGTGAAGGTGGTCATCAGGATGAGGGCCACGTTGGGTATATTTTTCCCGCCCTTATCCAGAGATTTGAACATCGTGTCCCTCTGGACCCAGTCCATTTTAGATCCCCAGATGAAGCGGAAAATGGCTCGGGTGACCGCCACAGCGCAGGAGTGGGGTATGGGCCAGACCTGCGCCACGTACAGCAACAATGTGAGTGCCTCGCACCCGATGACCAGGTTCTTACCCACAATGGAGAGAGATCGCTGCCCCCACATGCCCAACTTTTGTTGTACCTTGGCTACTCGCTCCTCCCAGGTTTTGGTGTACGCCCCGGCCCTTCCGAACCATATCCCCAGCACCTTCAGGTAGTCTGACCTGACGGTGAAGGGGACAAAGGATCGGTCAGCCCAGTTCCCAAAGAACATGGCCTCGCTCTTGCCGTGGTTAACTTTGGCTCCCGAGGCCAGTTCGAACTGGTCGCAGATGCTCATCAGTCTGCGCACAGACAGCGGATCCGAGCAGAAGACGGCGACGTCATCCATGTACAGGGAGGTTTTAACCTGAGTGCCTCCGCTGCCTGGGATTGTCACCCCTCTTATGCTCGCATCCTTCCTAATAGACTCAGCAAAGGGTTCAATACAGCAAACAAACAAGGCCGGGGAGAGAGGACAGCCCTGTCTGACTCCAGATTGGATCGGGAAACTTTCCGATTCCCACCCATTGATTGAGACTACGCTACTGATGTTTGTGTAGAGCAGTTGGATCCAATTGCAGATTCCCTTCCCAAACCCCATTTTGGGAAGCACGTCCATCATGTAGGTGTGCGATATCCAGTCAAAAGCCTTCTCCTGGTCCAGGCTGATGAGGCAGGTATCTACCCTCCTGTCCCGTACATAGGCGATCATATCCCTGAGTAGCGCGAGACTATCAGAGTTCTTCCCGCCGGTACAGTACAGGTCTGATCGGGGTGGATCACCAACTCCAGAGCAGACTTGACTCGACTGGCTATGACTTTGGACAGAATCTTGTAGTCAACATTAAGCAGTGAGATGGGCCGCCAATTTCTGATTTCTGCCCTCTCCCCCTTCCGCTTGTTAATGAGGGTGATGATGCCTTTCCTCATGGATTCTGACATGCTGCCGGCCAGGAGCATACTCTCGTATACTTCCAGCAGGTTTGGGCCGACCCAGTGCCACAGGGCCGAGTACAACTCGACCGGTAAGCCGTCGCTTCCGGGAGTTTTACTTGTCTCAAAGGACTCGACGGCCTTTGTCAGCTCGTCCAGAGTTAGCGGCTTGTCCAGTCTCTCCCTCCTGCTGTCATCTAAGACCTCTGTAATAGATGACAGGAAGGACTGGGAGGCTCTGCTGTCTGTGGGCTTCGCGTCATACAGCCCAGCGTAAAAGGATTTGCTGACCCTTAGTATGTCTGACTGCGAAGACGTTACCGAGCCATCATCTTCCTTCAGGCTGCTGATAACAGAGCTCTCTCTGTGTACCTTTTGGAAGAAGTAACGCAAGCACGTCTCATCCTGCTTGATGGAGCAGACTCTGGACCGGAAGATGATCTTGGAGGCCTCCTTGGCAAAGAGCGAGGCCTGCTGGCTCTTCACCTCTTGGAGGTCCTCCTTGACCTCGACCCCCATTGACTGCAACCGGAGCAGATTTTGCATACTTTTCTGGAGTCGGGACATTTCCCTCTGTAATGGTACACTTGCAACACGGAATGATCATGTGCTCACTGCCCTCGGTATTGGATCCTTAGGCACTCATTTGTAAAATGGGCACCACACAATCCTATTTAAGGTCCCACCCTTTGGAGAATCAAGTGACACTCCATTGAGAGTCTAAGCAACTGGGCCAAGAGTTTCATCTTTGGGTGCAATCAGTAATCTGGGTGTATATTTCACCCAAATTTGCACCTGCTTTAAAAAGTGTTTTCACCAAGACTTATTTGCATATTACAGAACACAAAATCTGCCATCAATCAGCGCAATCGGGTAGAGTTTTAAAATGTAAATTTTTTAAAGTTTCCTTCAAAATATATTCCTTGATGTAGTTAAGAGTGGTAACAGATAGTTTTGATTAATACAGCTGAAAATAGGTTTATCACAAAACAGTGTTAATTCCCCACCTGTAAATAACCAAATTTTAAATTGTTTAAATGACTTTTTAAAAATATACAGAGCCATTTGCTATTCATATTGGAATACAGTAATTAGCTTCATAGTAATTTTTAGAAAAAAATTAAATTCAAAAGCTTTTAAAATGCTGCTATTAGTGTCCTTGTGCCCAAAAGTACCAGCTTAATTTTTAGAGCCGCCGAGAAGGCCCGCAAACGAGCGCAGTTAATGGAAACTCCCATTGGTGATCATTTCACCATGGGGTGTGGCCTGTTTTGTGGGTGGGGCCGGATTCCTGCACGATGCTTTTTAAACTGACGCAAAAGATCGTGGAAACTAGGTTTGTGCTGCACTTAATTTGTGCTTAAAATTTCACAATCTTTTTCATGGATTATGCTGGGTCTGGATGAATTACGCCGAAAAAAAAAGTGCAACTGACCAGAAACTCTATCCCTGATGTTTTTTCCTCAGTCATAAATTAGTCAATATAATGACTTTATTTCTGGATTCAACAGCAGTTCTCGTGATGTCATAAATAACCATATCAGACCATTTGGGCGGCACAGTGGCGCAGTGGTTAGCACCGCAGCCTCACAGCTCCAGCGACCCGGGTTCAATTCTGGGTACTGCCTGTGTGGAGTTTGCAAGTTCTCCCTGTGTCTGCGTGGGTTTCCTCCGGGTGCTCCGGTTTCCTCCCACATGCCAAAGACTTGCAGGTTGATAGGTTAATTGGCCATTATAAATTGCCCCTCGTATAGGTAGGTGGTAGGGAAATATTGGGACAGGTGGGGATGTGGTAGGAATGTAGGATTAGTGTAATATGGGTGGTTGATGGTCAGCACAGACTCGGTGGGCCGAAGGGCCTGTTTCAGTGCTGTATCTCTAAAACTAAAACTAAAAATATTGCCCCAAATTCAATCAAAATCAGGTCTTTCCCAAATTGCAACCAGTAGCACCAAACATATTGACAGCATAGGTTTTATAGTTGTGCCGATTCAGATCCATGCCGATGTAAACTGAAGATGAACTGATAACTGATGTTTCTTATTGGATATGTGTTTGTTTTAGAACAAAGTCACAATATTTTTGATGTGTGCATTATTTGCTGCCAAGGTGTAAGATTAATTAATTAAGCGTTGTCAAAGTACAATGTGGACAGGTTCTGGCAGGATAAGTTCTTTTCGGATAGAAAAGAAATTGGGTAGAGTCTGTCTCAAAGCAAATATAACATGGTCTATGGAACAAATGCTTGACCGGCTGAATGGCGTTAGCTTTCAGTCGTATAATGAATAGTCAAACTGAAAACTGCTGTAGTTATACTGTGGATGATTTCTCTGCTATACTAAGAATCTTTATTGTATTTAAGGTTTTTTTCTCTTTGTTTCATATTTATTTTCTTATTGTACTTCACCCACTTCCTTTTTTTCTTAGTGTTGACTACTATTAAGAGAAGTGCCAGTGTACTGTTAAGGTTATTACATCAGTGCAACTTGGTAATCAGCCAACTGGGGATATAACTTATGAAAAGTGAATCAGATAGTGTTCATTTGCACAGTATGCCTCCTTTGAGCTGCCTGACAACATGCACAATTTACCCTACTGAGGCGAGTGGGTTTCAGTGACCTATATTTCATTTGGTGTCAGAGCCAGACCCATCTATCTGCTGGACCACAATTCTCCCCTTAAAAAAACATTCATACAGATTTTTTTGCACAAAATTAAATTGATTAATGTTACAGTCTATGGAAAACAGGGTTAACTAGAGTTCAGTATTTCCGCCAGTTCTGGAGTTCTATCCCTCTCTCTTTCTGTCACACTTAACACTAATGTTTCATCAGCTTTCCTCAGAGAATTTGTGTTCGGCTTCATTTATTTCCAAGCATGTGGCTGTTTCTTGCATCTTTAACTTCTCATTTCTAATGGTATTTTTGAAATACTATTTTAATGAATATATGCATCATGTCATTATATTCTACATTTCATTTGCTTATGATGTGAATGATAATATCAATCCATTAAGTAAATGTTCTTCAAAGTATCACAAATGATAAATAAAGAAAACCTGTTAGTCAGAATATTGCCCTTCCCTTACTAAGTGTTATGCCACACAGAAGGAAGTTGATATTTTATGGTGAAGCAATTAAGACTCACAGGTGTCTTGTGGGTGGGTGGATCATTGAGTAAGTAGAGTGTGATCCTTAGACAGTACACTTTGAGTCAGTGAATTAGAAAATGTCAAACACTGAAAAAAGTTCCCTTTCAATGATGTTTATTGATGGTCATTCTGGGCTTTAGTCTGGTGCACAGTTATCACAAGTTAACACAGTTTTCAAGTATCCTGATGGCTTGAGTTTGGCGTATTATTCCTAAGCAAGGGGTTGCAGAATTTAATCCTATGACGTCTTGTCACTTGAAATCACGTTGAATATTTCAATAGTATGGACTGATGCACTCGATGGAGACTGACATTGTCCAGCGCATACTGCTTGAATTGCACCTCCTTCTCCTTGTACACCAAACAATGTGATCATTGAGTAGACCAGAGGTCGGTCTCCCTCTCCCTGCCAATTGGAGGATGCTGATTGGTCAATAGACAGCAAGAGGGAACATCTGGAACATAAACCTAATCTTGTCTAATCATAAAAGCAAAACACTGCTGATGCTGGAAATCTGAAACAGAACAAAAAGTGCAGGTCTGGCAGCGTCTGTGGAGAGAGAAGCAAAGTTAACGTTGCAGGTCTGATGAAATGTCACCATATGGACCTCGTACGATCTGAGTTGGTCACATATCCTTGCAACCTATGCAGGATACCAAGTTCCCAACACATGATGGAGGACTCTGACCTTCTGTCGTACACACAATTGAGCTATTTCTGGTCCTGTTTGCTTGTCGTACGTTGCCTTCATCTTCCCTTGTTTAGAAAATATATAAAAGTGATGAGTGGCAACATCACCAATCAGTGGCAATCCCTGTTGCTGCAACAAACTGAAGCCTGAGGAGAGACACCCGGTCATATCCCCTCTTACTGTCAAGATTCCCAGCCTTTGTGTCGTCCTTTACATGGACTGACCCGATACACTTGATATAATGTGACAATATGTAGAGCTCAACATATTGGAAGTCCTGTTCTGTCTACAATATAGAACATTTGTGGTACCCATTCGGAGCTCCCATAGTTGCACTGTAAGGTTATCGTTCCAATGCACTTGATTGGAGAGCCATTGTAGGCAGTCAGCCTAGCTGTGATGGGTCGTACCATAGTACGCATCCTTCAGTATGTGGATCGGTAGAATATTTGCACTTGCTCCTGTGTTGATTTTCACTCTGAGCTTATGCTTGTCACTCTTTTACAGACATATAATCCCAATCATGGCGACTGCCTCAGATTTCATGAGAGCATTGGACATGCTGATAAAAATGTACTATGTGAAATGCTCGCTCGCTGTTTGCAAGAATGCACTGTTTGTCCATGTGCACCTGACAGTCTGTCTCTCTGCTGACCTGATATACCTGCTTGGGCTTTTGTTGTGTGTTGGCATACCCTTTGTTGTATTTGCCATCCTGTCTTGTCGACGTTCTCTCTCTGCATGTGATCTGCCACCATTCCTGTGTGCAGTATTTGAGCTCATCCTTGTGTGCCACAAGCGTTGCACTAGTCCTGGTACGTTGGAGAATTGCGAGTTGGGCGAGACAGGCCACATTTGCCACAAGGCTTAGTAGACTTCTGAACCTTGGTTTCCGTACCAATTGTCGTAGCCACCCCCAACGCTTGTAACTATTGGCGCCCAGCCATGATGGCTTTAAATTTCCTTCCATCATTAAGTAGTGCATCTATGGAGTGCCCTTTCTTCTTTTCTAGCTGTTTTTGAAAGGCCTTTATTGAGGTACATGTGATTACTGACTTGTTCCGACAAGTCAATATCTGTGAAGTAACATTCTTGAGCTTTGTCTCGGCAACTTGCAACAAACTGGTCAATGGACTCATCTTGCCTTTGCTGGTAGGTCATAAGCTCAAGCCTATGTACTTGGAAATTGACCTTTACCTTTAGTTGCTGCTCCAGGAATGTCCATATATTGCTATAATCCTTCTGATCCTCAGCTGACAACCCTGATGTATTAATCCATTGCAGGCCCTTGATGCCTGTGTGATCTTAATCATGATAGCTTGTTTCTCTGGTTCACTCACTTCTTGATCCAGTTCATTTGCAGTCGAAACAGTTTAAATTCAGATGCTATGTCTGACGCCTTCCAATCTATATCTAGATATCTGAAAACCATTGCCTTAATGATCCTGCTTTTTTAAAAATATAAATATAGGTCTTTTTATAGGTTTTCTTTTTCACAGGCCCACTTATTTTCTTGTTTAGACAGATTTGTTTTCTGCAAGCCTGCCCCTTTAAGAGTGAGACACCACAGTTGCTTTCTGTTTGCACAGCTCATTTTTTTAAAACCATAAGCAGCTTTGTTCTCTGCAGCCAGTTGCACCTTGCAGTACTAGCAGTTTCCACAAGCCTTCCCACTGTGCTGTGGACTTCCAGTGGTGCTGTGGAGTTCTTCCCTTTCTTTTCAGCTTAGGCCCCACCCATGAAGCAAAGAAAACAGGAAAACTAAAACAGCAATTGCTTCAGCTACTGCTTTTAAAATGTTCAACCCACTGCCAGGCCAGTTGATAGTTCTGATCCCCTGGAAAATTGCCTACTGAACTCAGAGATTCAACATCTCCTGGAGCCCTGTCTGTAGCTTAGCTCACTGCACTGTTGTGGGGTCTCCTGACAGTCGCAGTCCAGGATCTTTAGCCACTCCAGGCTAGCAGCCTGCTGTTCTTTGTTCTCTCTTAGTGTGTTCTTCAGAAAAAATCAAATGTTGCCATGATGTAATTTTTGGTGGTCTTAAGAAAAATATATCCCAAACATTGCCACCTTGTAATATTTGATGTTCTTCAGAAGAAATATATCCCAACGTTGCCACCATACAATATTACTTATTCCTTTGACTTGTGAACTATTGTAAGACTCACAGGACTACAAGTAATATCCAAAGAAAACACAGCATGTGTTTTATTATAATTTAACTAAGACATACATATATATATGTATGTCCCACAAAGTTTTTATGTTTTATTAGACCTAGCATAATGTTTTGAACTCTCAGATGAAATTGAAGAGCTGTAATCATTATCTGCAATTTGGCTTTGTGCTCGTCATGTAGAGGAACATACTGAATGTTTTACAATGGGAAGTGGAGAAGACTAAGCAATAGATAGGAAGAGCTAAGAAGCCTGGGAGACAAATGCACCAAGAGGTTGATTCTTATGAGGTTTTGATAGGTGTCAATGAAGAAGCAAGGTGGAGAGCTTCACGCAGAGCTCCACAGAGCAGGGCATAAGGGTTTAAGGCTCAACCTCTGTGTATTGGTGTGCTTCACTCTGAATTATATTTTTCCAGTAAATTTCGGGATTTTTCATCAGTGGTTTTATTCATCATTGACCTTTGTTTTTGTGCCATTAATGGGGTGTAATAATAAGCAGCTATTGTGCTCTGTTTATGGATGACTGCTTGCATCCACACTGAAGGTTTAATGATCATTTAGTGCAGGTTTTACAAATAAAAATAAACAACTGTTGAGGAGGATAGAATGGGTTGTACACTTAACAAAAATAACTGATACAGAGCAAAATTGAATTTCTTTAAATCTATACAGGTGGACAGGGAAACTAATGTACGTTCCTTGGATGTGGAGTAAATTACAGAAGTATACGGCAATTATGGATTCCCTGAAGCCCTTTAAAATAGAGCTGGACAGTTACTGAGGGAGGAGAACATTTTCAGTTACAGAGGGAAAAGTGTGAGTTAGCTGGAATTAGAAGGATTTATGAGCTACTGCAGTGTCCTAGAGCTTTAGTTGATTTGTTTGTTGTGGGGGTGGGGGGGGGGGGCAGTGGTCAGAGAGAAATTTCCCACAGTTTGTTTGCAACTTGGCCACAAGATATTTATCTTGCTTTTCGTTGGAGATTGCGTGACTCGAGGCTAGGTACATGGTGTCTGTGGCTGCGTAACATCTGGATGTGGGACCAGGATGCAACATATAAACGTTTTGTTCATGGCAAAATTCAAAAACAAGGTCATAAACAAATCTTTGGTACCAATTGTTTTTGGTACTGCCTAGAATTTTCCTGTATGAAGAAAGAGTTCAATTTTGGAATTTACTGGCGATTAGCTTTCGAGTTATTTTAGTTATTACAATTTCATCCCATGCACAATGCTGAAAGATTTTCAAATAATAACAAGAAATGCTGGAACCACTCAGCAGGTCTGGCAGCATCTGTGGAAAGAGAAGCAGAGTTAACGTTTCGGGTCAGTGACCCTTCTTCGGTTCCGACCTAAGATCAAGTTTTGATAACTCAGTAAGATGGAAATATCAGTTGGGTAGACTGCGTACACCTATTTGCAGAATTTCCAGTTCTTGTTCACTGCTTCTGTGATATTTGTCAATGTATTGCAATAGGTATATGGACACAATAGAAGAAATTCCATTTATATAACCCCGTTCACCACCTTAGGATGGTCCAGAGAGCTTTACAGTGTATTAAGTGTAGTCACTGTTGTAATGTAGGAAATGTGGGAGTCAGTTTGTGTCCAGCAAGGTCCCACCAACAGCAATGAGACAGTGACTAGATAATCTTTTTCAGTGGTGTTGGTTGAGGAATAAATATTGTCCAGGACACCAGGAGGACATTCCTGCTGCTCTTAGAATAAGGCCATGGGATCTTTCACATCTACCTGAGAGGATATCTGGGGCCTCGGTTTAATATCTCATCCAAAAAAACGACACCTCTGATAGTGCATTGCTTCCTCAGTACTACATTGAAGCATCAGCCCAGATTATGTGCTCACGTCTCTGCAGTGAGACTTGAACCTCAACCTTCTGACTCAGAGGCACAAGTGCAACCAATGAGCAAAGGCTTACATCTTGTTATTGGCTTTGGTTTTTAATTCATTGCCATTTTTAGTTTGTGTTTTTTTTAAATTATCTTTGAATCTGACATTTCAAAGCGTTTGTTCTTTCTGCCTCCAGGAAAAATCTCTAAACATTTGAAAGTTTGTACATCCCTCTGACTTTCTATAGCACCACTTCAGCCAAGTCCCTCCATCATCTACATCCTGGAGCTCGCCTGCACCAGAAGATTAATTCGGCCAACCAAAACAAAACCTTGGCTACAACAGCAGGGCAGGTGCAGTGTACTTTTGATGAGCGGATCCCTCAAAGCTTCTCCCCCATCATCAAATCTACATTCAGGAGAGTGATATACACCACTTGTCTAGATATGTGCAGCTGCAGCAACACTCAAGAAGCACAACACAGTCTGTTTGATAAGCACTTCTGGCTTTTGTTATGGACAGATGAAAGATAGTGTCGATGACTTCTATTTTTTACCTCTCAACTGACCGTAGACAGTTTTATTTAAAAATGTTGTTTTAGTCCCTGAGTGTTTAAGCAGTCAAATAAGCAGACAAATGGCAGGTTTTCTCGCAGGTTAAAAAAGGTAACTATTTATTTAACACTACCCGAAAATGTTCGCAACCTCACCCACTCACTCATGAACACGCAAGAAAAGATAGAGATTAGAAGCTAGCGTTCATTTAAGTCCAATTGTTGAAAAAAAGAGTTCACTTTGAAACCTTCTTGGTGCTCGGGCGGGATGTTTAACAGCGTTACAGGCCTGATGTTCCTTTTCTTGATTCACTGAAGTATTGCAGACTCCTTTGATTAAGACTCGGTCAAAGTCATGGACAATCTTGTTAAAATTTCTGAGATGGGGAGTTTTCAAAGTCACCTCTGCAGACTCTGCCTTGGTGGATTAAAGGTATTGCAGGCAGGATCCTCTTTTTGGTTGGGATGGATCTCAGCTTCTGGCTTTCTCACTGTCTCTGTCTGACTTAATAGAAATCTCTTTTTTAAGTAAAACCCTTATCAGTTTGGGGTTTTGGTCAGGTGACTATGGATGGTCTCCTCTGGGTGTGTTCATACTACGTCTTTGAACGTATGGCCATTGTTATACAATGTGGTTTGAATGTGGCTTATCTTGATAAAGTGATGTTATTTCTTAGCCATTATCTTGGCTTTGTATCCAGAATCTCCCTGTCTGCAAAGATTTTTGTCAGCCCAGTTCCTGAAGATCGGAGCCATTTAGCATTGAATGGCCTGTTTAACATTTTAATGTGCCTTCCCCAGGACTATCCAGATGTGATGATGAGTTTAGTCTCCAACAATCACTATGTATATTTGCAGTATAGGAGGGGTCACCTGACCTCTTATTCCATGATGTCTGCAGCAAAATGTGTTCATTTTTTGGAGTTTCGTTCATCCATTCATTTTTATAATTGCTCCAGTTCACTTTATAGTCTAAACCTGATCATTGCGTGAGCTTGACACATTGGACTCAATATCTATCCCCTCCAATAATGAAGCTCTGTGGCTGCAGTATATACAATTTGCACAGCTCAATGCAGGAGCTCAGCGAGCTTGCATAGATATCTCACCCTCCCAGCAAGCTCTCCCACTGAGAAGGAAACAAAAAGCAATATCATGGGAACATCATCACCTCCAATTTCCAATCCAAATCACATCCTATCCTGTCTTGACACATATATCACTATACCTTCATCCTTAATGGGTAAATGTCCTGGCATTCCAAACCCAACACCATTATAGGAGCAGCTTCGACACAATGACTGCAGCAGTTTAAGAAAAAGGCCAACCACCATCTCTCAGGGCATGTAGGGATGGGCAATAAACACAGCCTTGCCAGCCCCACTCATATCCTGAGAATAAATTTAAAAATTCCCACTACCCTGTTGACTCCCTACAGTCCCATAACTACCCCAACTTGAAAAGTTTATCTACTCTTTGCTTAAAACCACTGCCTTAACTACTCCCTGTTGTAAAGCTCTAATAACTCCACATAAATAAATTTATCCTGTATTCCGTCATCACCTGCTTCCCAAGTGGAAGAAATGACCTTTTGTATTCACCCTGTCAAAACCCTTCATAATTTTAAAAACCTCCAATATGTCTCCTTCTGGACTACTCTGCTCCAGTGGAAACAGTCCAGTGTCTCAAATTTCTCCTCATGATTATAGTTTCATATCCTTTCTATAATGGGGCTCCCAAAACTAAACTTAGTGCTCAAACTGTGGCCCAACCATTGCGTTGTACGTAATTATTGAGGTCAATCGTCATCTTCTGGTTCTGTCTGGGAGCAATTAGTATGGAGCACTCTGTTGAATTTCCCACACTTTCTCTACGGCCCTCATTATATTTAACAAGGCAAGCATTATATGGTCCAGACAGAGAAAGTTAGGGTGCTGCCTGGGCCTTAAAGGAATGCTTAAAGCCTATGGGAGAGCCAGATGTAGTTTGATTTTTCTCAGGTCATGAGCACAGGACTTTGAGCTGGACACATTCCAATGATAACTTTATAATTTGATATACATGTAAAGCTGTGATTTATAGGAGCAAAAAGGCAAACTCTATTGATGTTGGAAATTGGAACCAAAACCAGAAAATGCTTGAAACATTCAACATATCAGCCAGCATCTGTGGAGAGAACAGACAAGTTTTTGTGCCAAAATTGGAAGATACTACCACTGTACAGACTTAAAAAATAAGAACAGAACAAAGGAAAGAGGGGAGGGAAAACAAAATCCATGCACATTGGGGGAGAAATGCATTTGCAACGGGCACTACGCAAACATTTGTTGATTTCCCAGGGACAGGCAGCTACCCACGTGACATTCTTCAGTGATATCAGCGGAGAACACTGCTGTTGCCTGCCCCCTGGGGAATTGCTGTCATTTTTCGGGCATAGGGGTGTGGGGGAAGGAAGGATGGGATTGGAGTTTGGGGTGGGGAACCTTCATTGGAATAGTGTGCTGGCAAGTAGTCAGCAACATCGCTTTTTGCTTCTGGAACTGCTCCGCTCTGCTAATTTTTCATAAGTCCTCTGCCTCATTCCCCCACCTCTTTCAGCTATTCACACATGCTCTGGATCTCAAATATGTCTTTTATTTCTTTGATTTCTCTCATTGTGTCACCTGTTGTCTCTGCCAGTGTCATTTCTGCCATTTAATCATCTTCTATTTTCCACTTTATGGGTTCTTGGATTTCTTCTTTAGTGTGTGTTCCCTCCTTTTGTTCTGTTCTTCAGTGTTGTTCATAGGTAATCTTTTCCAGTTTTGACAAAGGATCCGCACTTGAAAAGTTAACACATGCATTCTCTCAATTGATGCTGTCTGACCAGTTCTGATTTTTATGTCAGTGGTCTTCATATGTATTTAAAATTTTTGAAGAATTTATTGAAACAAACTGTTCTCACTCTTTCCGAAGAAGGGTCACTGACCCGAAACGTTAACTCTGCTTCTCTTTTCACACCTGCTGAGTGGTTCCAGCATTTCTTGTTTTTAGTTCTCACTCTTTATTCTATATGCTATTTGTCACTCTGGCTCTTTTAATTTTCTCATTAGCAAAAAATAAATTACCTTGGTTATTAAGTTGTCACTTTAAAAAAAAGTTTTCATTTACATTCCCTTGATTGAATCAGCTGTCCTGTTGGGCAGATAGATCATAAGAACTAGGACCAGGAGTAGGCCGTCCGGCCCCTCGAGCCTGCTCCGCCATTCAATAAGATCATGGCTGATCTTTTCGTGGACTCAGATCCACTTACCCGCGCTCTCACCGTATCCCTTAATTCCTTTATTGTTCAAAAAGATATCTACCTTAGCTTTAAAAACGTTTACTGAAGAAGCGTCAACTACTTCACTGGGCAAGAAAATCCATAGATTAACAACCCTCTGGGTGAAGAAGTTCCTTCTTAATTCAGTCCTAAATTTGCTCCCTCTAATCTTGAGGCTATGCCCTATTGTCCTAGCTTCACCTGCCAGTGGAAACATCCTCTCTACTTGTATCTTATCTATTCCCTTCATGATTTTATATATTTCGATAAGATCCCCCCTCATTCTTCTGAACTCCAATGAATATAATCCCAATCTACTCAGTCTCTCCTCAGAAGCCAACCCCCTCAACTCCAGAATCAACCTAGTGAACCTCATCTGCACCCTCTCCAGTGCCAGTATATCCTTTCTCAAGTAAGGAGACCAAAACTGCACACAGTACTCCAGGTGCGGCCTCACCAGTACCTTATACAGCTGCAACATAAGCTTTCTGCTTTTAACCTCAATCTCTTTAGTAATGAAGGACAAAATTCCATTTGCCTTCCTAATTACTTGCTGTACCTGCAGACCAACCTTCTGCGATTCATGCACAAGGACACCCAGGTCCCTCTGCATAGCAGCATGCTGCAACTTTTTACCATTCAAGTAATAATCCTTTTTACTGTTACTCCTACCGAAATGAATGACTTCACATTTATTAACATTGTATTCCATCTGCCAGACCTTTGCCCACTCACTCAATGTATCTATGTTCCTCTGCAAAGTTTCACAGTCGTCTGCACACTTTGCTCTGCCACTCATCTTAGTGTCATCTGCAAACTTTGACACCCTACACGTGGTCCCCAACTCCAAATCATCGATATAAATTGTAAATAATTGCGGTCCCAACACCGATCCCTGAGGCACACCACTAGTGACTGATTGCCAACCAGAATAGCACTCATTTATCCCCACTCTCTGCTTCCTGTTAGTCAACCAATCCTCTATCCATGCTAATACTTTACCCCTAACGCTATGCATCCTTATCTTGTGCAGCAGCTTCTTGTGCGGCACCTTGTCGAAGGCCTTTTGGAAATCTAGGTACACCACATCCACTGGGTCCCCATTGTCCACCTTGCTCGTAATGTCATCAAAGAATTCCAAAAGATTTGTCAAGCATGACCTGCCCTTCATGAACCCATGCTGCGTCTGCCCAACGGGACAATTTCTATCGAGATGCCCTGCTATTTCTTCCTTGATAATAGACTCAAGCATCTTCCCCACTACAGAGGTTAAGCTAACCGGTCTATAATTCCCCATCTTTTGTCTACCTCCCTTTTTAAACAGTGGCGTCACATCTGCTGTTTTCCAATCAGCTGGGACTACCCCAGAGTCCAGCGAATTTTGGAAAATTACCGCCAGTGCACCTGCTATTTCTCCCGCCTTCTCTTTTAGTACCCTGGGATGCATTCCATCAGGGCCAGGAGACTTATCAATCCTTAGCTCCATTAGCTTGCCCAACACTACCTCTTCCATAATAATGATTGTTTCCAGGTCCTCACCTACGTTCGTCTCTTTGTCAATTACTGGCATGTTATTAATGTCCTCCACTGTGAAGACCGATACAAAATACCTGTTCAATGCCTCAGCCATTTCATCATATCCCATAACTAAATTCCCCTTCTCATCCTCTAAAGGACCAACGTTTAATTTAGCCACTCTTTTTCGTTTTATATATTTATAGAAACTTTTGCTATCTGTCTTTATATTCTGTGCTAGTTTTTTCTCATGTTCTATCTTACTTTTCTTTATAGCTCTTTTTGTGGCTTTCTATTGACCTTTAAAGTTTTCCCAATATTCTCGTTTCATGCTGCTTTTGGCCACTTTGTATGCCTTCTCTTTCAATTTGATAGCCTCCCTTATTTCCTTCGACACCCATGGCAGATTACCCCTTTTCTTCCAGTCCTTCCATTTCACTGGAATATACTTTTGCTGAGCACTTTGAAAAATTGTTTTGAAAGTCCTCCACTGCTCGTCAACTGTCCCACCATAAAATCTTTGTTTCCAGTCTACTTTAGCCAAGTCCTCCCTCATTCTATTGTAGTCCCCCTTGTTCAAGCGCAGGACCCTGGTATTGGATTTTATCTTCGCGCTCTCCATCTGTATTCTAAATTCAACCATACTGTGATCACTCCTTCCAAGAGGATCCCTAACTATGAGGTCATTAATTATTCCTGTCTCATTACACAGGACTAGATCTAGGATAGCTTGCTCCCTCGTCGGTTCCATTACATACTGTTCAAGAAAACTATCACGGATACACTCAACGAACTCCTCCTCAAGGCTACCCTGACTGAGCTGGTTCGACCAATCTACATGTAGATTAAAATCCCCCATGATAATTGCCCTACCATTTTTACAGGCATTAGTTATTTCTTTGTTTATTGCCCGCCCCAATGTGATGTTATTATTTGGTGGCCAATAGACTACGCCTATCAATGACTTTTTCTTCTTAGAGTTTCTAATTTCCACCCAAATGGATTCAACCTTATTCTCCATAAAACCTATATCATCTCTCAGCACCGCCCTGATGTCGTCCTTGAATATCAGAGCTACACCACCTCCCTTACCTTCCTGTCTGTCCTTCCGAATAGTCTGGTACCCCTGTATATTTAACTCCCAGTCGTGACCAGCTTGTAACCATGTCTCCGTAATGGCTACCAAATCATATTTATTCGCGATGATTTGTGCCGTTAACTCATCAACCTTGTTACGAATGCTACGAGCATTCAGGTAAAGTGCCTTTATGCTAGCTTTCTTCCCCTCATGATTTCCAACATCTCTAATAATAATTCCTGAGTTATCCTTCCTTTCTGCTTCTTTCATAGTCTGCCTTGAACTTAAACCCTCCTGCAGACATGTTAACCTGTTGCTTACCTTTTTATTTACCAACACACTCCATGTCGTTTTCCCTTTCCCTTCCCCCCCGAGTCACTAGTTTAAAGTCCTAGAGACCACCCTATTTATCCGTTTCGCTAGAACACTGGTTCCAGATCGGTTCAGGTGGAGACCGTCCCATCGGTACAAATCCCCCCAGTTCCAAAACTGATGCCAATGCCCCATGAAATGGAACCTCTCTTTCCCACACCACTCCCTTAGCCACGTGTTTACTTCCCTAATATTCTTATCCCTAAGCCAATTTGCACGTGGCTCGGACAGTAATCCGGAGATTATGACCCTCGAGAACCTGTTCCTTAATTTTGTTCCTGGTGCTTTATAATCCCCAAACAGGTCCTCCATGAATTCATCTTCAATGAATCGAAATAAGTTAGATCACCCCGTGATTTGCACCAGGGTTATCCAGTAATGTATGGACCAACTCAGAAAGTGAATTATATTCAAAAGATAAATGTGGGGAAATAAACTTTACCTAACGTACAGGGTATGTTACAGCAAGATGTAACAACTGCCAATCATCAAATCCATATGTCAGCCTTTAAAATACATTTGTTCAGTTTTTAAAACGAAGATACTGGGCTGAATTGGCTGGTAGCTCTATTAGGTGGGACTTCCTACCTCAAGCAGGTGGAAGTCATGCCTCAGACTATTTAAAGCCGGGGGACCCGCAAAATATGTGTCAGATCCCCAGGCCAGGCGGAAGCGACCTTTCATTTGGTGGATAGCTCCTGTCCACCTAGGGTAAAATCCCGGCCACCATTTTCATATTTAACGTTGATAGTTTATTTGTAAATGTGAGCCAAAGCATAGTTTTGTTTTCAGATGTGATTCAAATAGCCAAAGAATTTGGGAGTTCTAAAAAGGAAAATCAGGACTTGTAATGTCTTACACTTTTAAACTAATTCATTCTGCCTGAATAAAACCCTTGAAGATGGGGATCTCTGTTTTACATTAAAAAATAAAAACTCCTTTTTAAAAAAAACTCTTAAAAATGTTGAACCATTGGACAGTCACATCCTGTTAATGTTGTCTTCATGTGTGCATGGATCATCATGGTTCTGGTTCCATCCCAGCCCCAACAAAAACAGGTGTTTTGCAAAGCACAAATCATCACAGGTGTGGGATAATCATGTCAAGCACCTTGAGTTCAGACCGTTTTAAAATTGTCATGTTAGCTTTTTTTTATTTCCAAAATATACTTTATTCGTAAAAAAACTTGAAAAAATACATTACAATACAGTTCAAAACAGCACAAAGTCAACAATACAAAGAGTGCAAAGGAGATCAGTTTCCTTCAATACAGAAGTGAGTTGCCTCACAACCCTTCCATTTCATTTTACCGGCCATGTACCTTTTGCAGCGAACAAATATTTTCTGGATACAGCCCAAGGGGTTTTCCATGGATCCAGCCCCTCTGTTCACCTTGGTGGGGGTACCTTAAACAGTGGTCTTTCCCTATTGAGCCTTTACCGTGGCTGCCCCAAGCTTTAGTGCGTCCCTCAGCACGTAGTCCTGGACCATGGAATGTGCCAGTCTGCAACATTCGGTCGTAGAAAACTCATTGCGCTGGAAGACCAGCAAGTTTCGGGCAGACCAAAGGGCGTCTTTTACTGAATTGATAGACCTCCAGCAGCAGTTGATGTTTATCTCAGTGTGTGCCATGTTTTTTTAAATTTTTTTTTCATTTCCAAAATATACTTTATTCATAAAAATCTGTAAAAATTACATTCCCAAACAGTTTAAAACAGCATCAAGTCAAAAAATACAAACAGTGCAAAGGTGATCAGTTTCCTTCCATACAATCATGAGTTGCCTCACAACCCTTCCATTTCATTGTCATGCCATTTCCATTTTTACATTGACAGCACACAAAATTTCTCCGATACAGTTCGAGGGGTTTCCCATGGATCCAGCCCCTCAGTTCAGCTTGGTGGGGGGACCTTACACTGTGGTCTTTCCCCATTGAGCCTTTGCTGTGGCTGCCCCAAGCTTTAGTGCGTCCCTCAGCACATAGTCCTGGACCTTGGAATATGCCAGTCTGCAACATTCGGTGGTGGACAACTCTTTACGCTGGAAGACCAGCAAGTTTCGGGCAGACCAAAGGGCGTCTTTCACCGAATTGATAGTCCTCCAGCAGCAGTTGATGTTTGTCTCGGTGTGCATCCCTGGGAACAGCACGTAGAGCACAGACTCCTGTGTTAGAGCTGCTTGGGATGAACCTCGACAAAAACCACTGCATCTCTTTCCACACCTGCTTTGCAAAGACACATTCCAGGAGGAGGTGGGCGACCGTCTCTTCCCCACCACAGCCACCACGGGGGCATTGCGCGGAGGGGGCGAGACTTCGGGCGTGCAGGAAGGATCTGACGGGGAGGGCCCTTCTCACCACCAGCCAAGCTACATCTTGGTGCTTGTTTGAAAGTTCTGACGATGAGGCATTCCGCCAAATGACTTTGGCAGTCTGGTCGGGGAACCATCCGACAGGATCCCCCGTCTCCTTTTCCCGTAGGGCCTTGAGGGCGTTCCGTGCAGACCACTGCCTGATGGATCGGTGGTCGAAGGTGTATTCCCACAGAAACTGCTCCACGAAGGATAGGTGGTACGGCACGGTCCAACTGCATGGAGCGTTCCGCGGCAATGTGACCAGGCCCATCCTTCGCAACACCAGGGACAGATAGAACATCAGCACGTAGTGACACTTGGAGTTTGCATACTGGAGGTCTACACACAGCTTGATGCAGCCGCACACGAAGGTGGTCATCAGGATGAGGGCCACGTTGGGTACATTTTTCCCGCCCTTGTCCAGAGATTTGAACATCGTGTCCCTCCGGACCCGGTCCATTTTAGATCCCCAGATGAAGCGGAAAATGGATTGGGTGACTGCCACAGCGCAGGAGTGGGGTATGGGCCAGACCTGCGCCACGTACAGCAACAACGTGAGCGCCTCGCACCGGATGACCAGGTTCTTACCCACAATGGAGAGAGATCGCTGCCCCCACATGCCCAACTTTTGTCGTACCTTGGCTACTCGCTCCTCCCAGGTTTTGGTGCACGCCCCGGCCCTTCCGAACCATATCCCCAGCACCTTCAGGTAGTCTGACCTGACGGTGAAGGGGACAAAGGATCGGTCAGCCCAGTTCCCAAAGGACATGGCCTCGCTCTTGCCGTGGTTAACTTTGGCTCCCGAGGCCAGTTCGAACTGGTCGCAGATGCTCATCAGTCTGCGCACGGACAGCGGATCCGAGCAGAAGACAGCAACGTCATCCATGTACAGGGAGGTTTTAACCTGAGTGCCTCCGCTGCCTGGGATTGTCACCCCTCCTATGCTCACATCCTTCCTAATAGACTCATCAAAGGGTTCAATACAGCAACCAAACAAGACCGGGGAGAGAGGACAGCCCTGTCTGACTCCAGATTTGATCGGGAAACTTTCCGATTCCCACCCGTTGATTGAGACTGCGCTACTGATGTTTGTGTAGAGCAGTTGGATCCAATTGCAGATTCCCTCCCCAAACCCCATTTTGGAAAGCACGTCCATCATGTAGGTGTGCGATATCCTGTCAAAAGCCTTCTCCTGGTCCAGGCTGTTGAGGCAGGTGTCCACCCTCCTGTCCCGTACATAGGCGATCATATCCCTGAGTAGCGCGAGACTATCAGAGATCTTCCTGCCGGGTACAGTGCAGGTCTGATCATGGTGAATCACCAACTCCAGAGCAGATTTGACTCGACTGGCTATGACTTTGGACAGAATCTTGTAGTCAACATTAAGCAGTGAGATGGGCCGCCAATTTCTGATTTCTGCCCTCTCCCCCTTCCGCTTGTAAATGAGGGTGATGATGCCTTTCCTCATGGATTCTGACATGCTACCGGCCAGGAGCATACTCTCGTGTACTTCCAGCAGGTCAGGGCCGAGTACAACTTGACCGGTAAGCCGTCACTTCCGGGAGTTTTACTCGTCTCGAAGGACTCGACGGCCTTAGTGTGCGTCATGTTAGCAAATGGAATTGTTCCAGTTTTCAAGTTGTAATGAGACGAGTGCAACTGATAAACTGGCAGTTCAAAGGCCAGTTTAACATCATAGTGAAGTGGAAATCTGACTGAGTGAAACTAAGAGTGACTCTATGGGGTGAGGGCAGGTACTCGCATTGCTTCATTTTGACACTGCATTATGTCACATGTGGTTTGCAGAATGTTCAGGATGCAATAGATATTTTTTAAACCCACCTGACCTTAATTTAAATATTTAAAGAGCAGGGATTCTCCCCACCCCATTCTCTAAACATTTCACATGTATTAAAGCATGAGCAGAAGTCTCTCTTTAACAGACTAGTTAACATTCCAGCCAAGCACATGTTGAGGGGCAGCTACATGTCTCAGACCAAAATGTTCTAAACACACCCTTAGCCGATACTTAAACCATGGTAATACTTTGATCACGTGTTCACTAAAATCAAAAAAGATATCTTTTTAAGGATTTTGTTTTAAGTTTGTATTTCCGACATTACAACAGTGTCGACACTATAAAGTGTTTTGAGACATTCAGTGGTCGTGAAAGGTGCTATATAAATGTAAGTTTTTGTTTTTTTATTTATATCAATATAATACTTAGGCCTGGTGGCGAAGAAAACTTGATAGTTAAACATAGCTATTGCCTTGTTGGTAGATATTAAATTTGTTTGGTATATCAATGCAGTGCATTAGTTTTTGCAGACAGTTTATGAGGTAGCACAACAAGCATTTTAATCTCTTTTTCTTCAAAATGATGCATTGACTCGTTAGGGAATTTGATCATGAAGGGAAGTATACATTTCATTTGTGCACATCTGTTCTGTTACAGTAGCCAGTTAATTTCAGCTTTCATGTTTTGCTGCACTGCTATTGGGAAATATAAATGACACTTTTTTCATATTCTTCCCAGCTTTGTGTTATGTTGGTTAAGCAGTATTTTAGCATAATCCCAAAATTGCATGTTAACAACTTCAAACTAAAGTGCTCATCAATATAACATAACAAAGTTGAGAAAAGATGTACATTATGAGATATTGTTCTCTTTCAGCTCCATTGACTTAAGTGAAAAATAGATGCTTTTTGCATCAAAGTAAATGGAGTGATGAAGATGCCATTTCTCATTGTGTATAAGTTTATACCTGGGGGAAATAGCATGGAAGAGGAAAGAGCGTCTTCATCTTAAGCACCATCTTGATCTGTGGAAAAGATGCCATTTTTTGCTATAGTCCAATATGGGCCATTCAAAAAAAAAAATTCTCGTCTGAGGGCTTCTGGACAAAGTGCATTCACTTTTTTTTTTAAATCTGTTCGAACTAACACTTCATTTAATTTAAATCACTGCAGCTACTTTTTTGATTAATTAACATACACTGGATGAACAAAGATATTTTCTGAGTTCAAAATAGAACTTGTTTCTTTAAAGTTCATAAAAATCATCTCAATGTGATTTGTGTTCTGTAGTAAATAGTCTTTTACTACATTGCTGCTCTGGTATAGAGAGCAAATGGACTTGGCTATACAGATTCTCATCCAAAATGTAATGAACTTGAATTAGTCATTTAACCTATATTTCTTTTTGTTTGTTTTTTGCTAGTTATTCACAATTTCTTTGCTACTGTGACAACAGACTGACGATATGGGTTTCATCGTCATAGTTGGGGGGATAAAGCACAATTGCCATTTTAGAATTGTACTGGTCTGCACCATGAATACAATACTGAATGCAGCATCTTTACTTAGCTTTTCTTAAAGGGCAATTATATTCATGATAAAACAAGCAAATTTAAAACTTCTCACCACTACTGGAATTTCTGTGTTTCACCAGAAATCACCAGAATATTTTCAGAAGATGAATGGCTGAACATGATTCTTTTGTGGCATTTTAATCTCTCAAAACAAGGACAATAAAGTTAACAAATACCCTGTGGTCTGCTTACATTGGTGCAGCCATCATGGCTCAGGGAGACACAAACACAAAAGTAACTACATGTTTAATGTTTTTACTTGTCCTTTAAAATAGTGTAAAATAGAATAAACAAATCAGTATAAGTCTGTGTGATATAGTCTGCAACAGGGAGGAAAATTCAAGTCAACACTTAACTGGAGCAGATTTCCTTCAACAATGGGTTGCAATGAAAGTTATCGGATTACAGATAACTTCAGTGCATTTATTAGTCTGTATAAAATCACATCATTTGCAACGTTACACCCACTCAGTCAGCTTAATCCTGTTCTGTACAGAACATATTTTATCTCCTTTTATGATCTCTTTATTGTCAATTATTTTGCCATGTAAAAAGCTAATTTGGGAATTTCGTTTCATAAATATTCAGATGGTAAAACCTTTTACGACCTAAATTCAATACTTAGCTACAGCCAGATCCTGGTAAAATAGGTTTATGCAGGTTGATGATAATAACTTATGTTCATAGCAGCCAGAAGATAAAACTTCAGTGGAACCTAGTTTTCTTCTGGGTTGCATGTTTAACTCTTTAACAAGCACTAAACACTGAAAATAATATATTATCTGATCATGCCTCAGTTTTAAAAAATGCTACCTAAAATAGCATTAAAAAGGTAAATTAAAATGGAATGTAATTCTGCGAAAAGCAGCTGCTTCTTGCTCCTACAGATGCAACATAGAAGATCTTTCAGCTGAAGATTTTGGCCAGATATCTTTTGTGTTAGTGTGAAGGATACAAATGTGCAGAATTCTTCAGGTGTAAACCATGGGGGATAGTTCTGGGGAGATGTTTTGTTCAGTGATTGAATACTAGTGCTTGGCATTGTCTAGTGAAATACTTGGTTGCTTTAATGGAGAGCAGCTGGCGTTATCAGGATATAATCATTTTGAAAGCAAGCACAAGGTTTTAATGTTCTATGTCAAACCTTTCAGGATGAAGTCTAGCTTAAAAATGTCAAATACATTTATTTCTATAATTTTTAGTAAATAAATTAGCACTAAAATGAATTTCTGGGCATTTTTTTTGACAGTACATTCATTATGAAGATCTATTATAAAACCATCTGTGCTTAATAAAATTGTAATTGAAGGTATTCATGTTTGACAAAGAATTTTTGTTGCACACACATCGGCCTGAATTTTACCAGCATGCCGCGTGGTCGGCAGCCTTCTGACCCGGAAGCGCGCTGCAGAGCCCCCACAATATTACACGCAGGGGCTCATTTAAATGGAGGGGCTGGAGCGGCTGCCCCCGATGATGTAAAAAAAAAAGCTGCTGGTGCCATTTTTAAATGGCTTGAAGCCTTTCAGTGGCATTTAAATTTTTTGAGTGACACAGTTTCAATTCAATAAAAATAAAATGTTATTACAACTTCAAATCCCCTCTCCCACCCTCCGCAATCAATAAATAACTAGCTTTATGCCCGATCTCCCCCAAAAAAGTGAGTTCTCATTCACGACCTCTCCCCCCCCGAACTTTATTCCTTTTGACCCTAAACCCCTTCCCACCATCCCCACAGCCAATAAGGATTGTTTTTCCTGCTCCCCCTCCACCCTGATAAATTTATTCCTTCCTCCTCCCCACTCCGTATGGAGCTCCGAAGGTGCGCGAGTTGCGGCCGGCGGCCATAAAATCGGCGTGGGATGGCTGCCAGCAGCAGATAAGTTCATTTGCAGTTTAAGTAACCTCATTTCCATATTTTAATGAAGGCCCTGTTGCTTGGCGGCAGGGCAGCTGTACCAAGGCCTCACCACTATCACTAATATACGCCAGAGCCTTCTCAGCGCATGGGTCATGGCGGGTTGCTCCTGCAATCATTTTACGGGCCTCGCCGCCACGATCCACAATGCTGATGTGCTGGTAAAATCCAACCCTTCAACTTATTTTTACAATGGCATCATTTGAGATAATCATCATGAGTTTTTTCAGTTAGTTTTACAAAGTACTGCTGGCAAAGTGAATTGTATTACCCTTGAACATTGTCGTTTTTTGAAAATTTGAAACTGATGGACATAATTTGTCTCAAACAAGTTATGTAGTATTTAGCATGTAATACCTAACCTATGTAAATCATCAATTAGGTTGCAGAGAGAGTATTGTGTTCTGTTTTCAGTGCCATACTTTAGTAAGTGTGTCAAATCCATGGAGTGTGTACAGAAGATATTCATTAAGCTGAGACCAAGGGTGACAGGGTTTACTTATGAGGAGAGAAAAGAGAAAGTGGGCCCTTTCCATTAAAATAGAAATGGTTAAAGAGAAATCTGATACAGATGGTCAAAATTCTTAAAGGTTTTTGATAAGGTAAATTAGAAAAAAAATATTTTGGGCAGCGTCTCAGTAACTCAAAGGGACAAATTTATATTCATCACCAAAAGAATGAATAGAGAGGTTGGAAGAAGATTTTCTTTAAGAGAAACGTTGCTACGGCATGAAATACTGTACCAGTAACAATAGTGGAAGCTGAATCTATATTAGTTTTAAAAAGGGAAGCGGATAAATATTTGAAAAAACATTCATCAGACAATGGCAAAAGGGAAAGGAAATGGAACTAAGTGGATAGCTCTTTCAGAGAGCTAGCACAGATGTGAGGGATTGAATGGTGACTTCTGTGCCTTAAAATTCTATGATTTTAATGGATTAATTATTCAAAATGTTTTCTGTTCAATCAAACCTACACAAAGTTTCTGCTGGTATAAATCTCATGGCTTGGCAATAAGCCAGCCTATGTTTATATCGAAAAGCAGAGTGATCCACAAAGAGGATCTTGGTTGACCAGAAGGCTCCGAATAAAATGTGTTTACACCACACAGTTTACAAAAACAATTTTTAATATTTGAATATTTTGTCAGAATTGGGAAAAGCTGCACATTTATACTCAAAAGTAATATGAACATACAAAGTAGGAGCAGGAGTAGGCCATTCGGCCCTTCAAGACTGCTCCGCCATTCAAATAAGTTCATGGCTGAACTGATTACTCCACATTTCCACCTACCCCCGATAACCTTCCACCCCCTTGCTTATCAAGAATCCATCTACCTCTGCCTTAAAAATATTCAAAAATATTCTGATTCCACCGCCTTTTGAGGAAGAGAATTCCAAAGACTCATGACCTTCTGAGAGAAAACATTTCTCCTCATCTCTGTCTTAAATGGGCGATTCCTTATGTTTAATGAGTGACCCAGTGCAAAATAATAGGTTTTCAAACAACAGGAGGATTTCAGGGATTCATGAGGTGACCAGATTCCTGTCTGTCCGGGAAAGACTCGGGCCGGGTCGGGCTCGGGCCCACTGTGGTATAGTGAGGTGCGGGTCAGGTTCTTCTTCCCGACTTGAGCAGGCCTTTAAGTGCAATGTCCCAAGAATTGTGTGTTCTAAATGTCTTATATATTTGTTGATTTGCTAGCATATTATTTATATAGCCCTGCAATAATTTAAACAAAATACTGCTGCAATAACAATAGTGTTTTCCTTTGGATCGCTAACATTGCCTTTAGTTAGGACAAGAGTTTCCTAAGAGACTAACAATGTCTGCAGTGGAAGTTTATGATTTGCAAGGTGATCCCCACACAGTTACGTTCAAAAACTACTGCTAGGAAGGACATACATCTTTTTGTAGCAGCACCGTGTTTTAAAAATGGATTAGTCAAAAATATTTCAATAGTCCCTTAATTTTTATATCCATTTAGTACCTGGTTTAGTGGCAGCATGCTTACCTTTGAGTCAGAATACCATGGGCTGAATTTTCAAAACGGCGTCGGTAACCCAACGTCCGCATAATTTCCGTGCCTCGACCCTGTGCCCTGTCTGTGTTCCTCACGCGACACTGTTTTTACATGTAAATGCCCTAATTGGGAAGGAGGCAAGCTCAGTGTCTAATTAGTGGTGCCAAGCGCCTCTAGGATGTGAGAGCTGACTGCAGAGTCCAAGTGGCAAAGGCAGATAGCAGCCATGATGGTGCTTCCCAAAACGAGTAGCCAGCAGCATAAAAGAGGAAGATGTGCTGCAAGATCCAAATCTAAGGTAATTTTCATGATCTGTTGCAAGATCCCCGAGGGCCGCCTAATTTTTAACGTTACAAAGAAAGTTTCCCTTTGCCCTGCTGTGAAACTGACAGCGATGCACTTCTGTGCACCAGACTGTTCAGGTTTGCTGAAATTCAAATTGAAATGGCAGTCCTGACATCCCTAGCCCCTTAACAAGCTCCTCTAGGAGCTTAATGGGCGATTAATTGGAGATGAGTGGGTTCCCTGTTCCCTCCTCCCTGCCCTCACTTTAAAAGTTGAAATCTGTCCCCGAGGCGTCGGGTTCCAGAGACGCCCTGCGGAGCCACGATTTTTAAATTGTTACTGCACCTGGTCCCGACCCTGTCGGCATTTGACAGTCTAGCTCCATGAGTTCCAGTCTGACTGCGGGTCTTGAGCGTGTAATCTAGGCTGGGACGTCAGTCTCATACTCAGGGGCTGCTGCTATCTTACAGATGAGATATGAAACACAGACCCTGTCAGTTCCAGTTGTTGCTAAAGATCCCATGGCACTATTTGAAGAAGAGAAAGAATTCTTCTGGTGTCCTGGCCAGCAACACTATCAAAAATTATGGGTTATGATCTCATTGCTGTTTGAGGGATCTTGCTGTGTGAAATTAGCTTCCATGTTACCTACTAAACAACAATGGCAACACTTCAAAGAGTAATTCTTTGGGATGCCTGGAGGATATTCGTGAGATGCTGTGTTGATGCTCGTTCATTCTTTCTTTTATACTGTTTCACAGATTTGAAACACAGCCGAGATGTTTTCACAAGAAATAGAATATCTGCACAAAGCAGCTGTAGTGGAAAATTCATTTAAATTGAATCTTTATCAACAACTTCATTGCTGTCATTAGATGATTAATGAGCCACATAATAAACTAAATATTTTAATCGCATTAGTGTAGTAATTCTTGATGTCCCAATATCATAGTTGACTTGTAATATACTTGTATAGTACTGCTGTTTTCATGTATACTATTTGTTCCTTTAGTGCGATAGCAGAAAAATTATATTATAAAAATGAAAGCTAAGATGCAGACTATTCTAAATAATTTTTTCATGTCTTTTAAAAAAATTTTGTTTCAAGACTAATGTGGAAAATATTTTTATGAAGAGACTATTGACCAGTTTTTATGAATTAAAATACAGTAGAACTACAATTTATATTTTAAGTAATTAAGTAATTATAATCATAGATTTATTTCTGTTCATCCTATTTTTGATTATTTTTGGTGTTATTTAGGCCTTTACATCTTGATGTAAAATCACTTTTAAAGGAGGGCTTAAAGTTGTTGCTATCAAATCAGAACCAATGATTGGTACTAATAACAGTAACTAATAAAATTAGATGGAGTTGCATTCCCTGTGTTCTTGTGTTCAGAATGTTAAAATAATTGGCCCAGATTTTGCAGTAGTAATGACAGCAATATGTTCAGGGCCTCCTCTGAAACCAGCAGCAACTTCTGGAGTTAACACATGCACATTTTAAAGCGGAAATCTAGAATTTGCTGTCACTGATGCTGTGCTTCTCCATAGGGGCACTTTTGAAGTCCTCCCAGACTGCAAACATTTGGAAATCACTGAGCTGATGAGAACTTGCCCTTTTACACCATAAGTCTCACTGTAAAAGCACTTGAAAAAGTTACACCTTATTGAATGAGATGTTTAACGATATACTAAGTTCATAATTACTGCTGAAAAACCTCTGGTCCTGGAAAACTAATTTTACATTAATGGAATGCCAAATTTCTCCACTATCATAGAATGGTTACAGCATAGAAGGAGGCCATTTGGCCCATCGTGTCTGTGCCAGCTCTCTGCAAGAACAACTCACCTAGCCCTGCTCCCTTGGCTTTTCCCCATAGCCCTGCAAATTTCTTCTCTTCAGGTAATTATCCTGTTCTCTTTTGAAGGCCTCAATTGAATCTGCTTCCCCCACATTCTCAGGCAGTGCATTCCAGATCCTAAGCACTCACTGTTGCTTCTTTTGCCAATCACCTTAAATTGGTGTCCTCTGGTTCTGGATCCTTCAGCCGATGGGAACAGTTTTTCCCTATCTACTCTATTCAGACCCCTCATGATTTTGAACACCTCGACCAAATCTCCTCAATCTTCTCTTCTCCAAGGAGAACAGACACAGCTTTTCCAACTTATCCACGTTATTGAACTTCCTCATCGCTGGAACCATTCTCATGAACCGTTTCTGCACCCTCTCTAATCCTTCCAAAAATGTGGTGCCAGAACTGGACACAATGCTCTAGTTGAGGCTGAACCAGTGTTTTATTCAGGTTTATGATTTAAAAAAATCAAATCACACTTTAAATTTTTTAAAGTTTGTTTCTGATATTTCAGCATTTACCTTTAATCCCATTTGTATATCCCAATCATATATTTCACTCTGTGTAAAATTTAATTAAAAGTGAATGATAGCTGTGCATTTACTTCCTGGTTTGCTGTATGTAGGAATACTTCATTGTGATTGGCTGCTTACCCTGCTTGATGACATCAGTGTTGCTGAATGCTTGAAGATTCCCTTGCTGGATCGTTTCTTTTTAGGCAGCTTTCTTGGAGATCAGCGGCCAATGTTGTCATTTCACAGTTGACCGTAAAACCCAAGCCATTATTGTACTGCTTTACAGAGCCTACATTGTTGAACATTCACTTATGAGCACTATTCAGTTGTTTCTTTTGTGACTTCATAAGTGAAATGATTGTAGACAATAAAAATTCTGAATTGTTCAATAAATCAGTTGTAGGACTTCAAAAAGAGTCAGTACAAACATTGGCCTAGATCCTGTGGTCTAGCAATCTCGAACACGGATTTCCTCTTTCCTGAAGTCAGTCTGAATCTGGTGCCAAATCAAGGGGATCTTGAGGCTTCCAAGAACAGTGATGTCATCGAGCAGGGCAAGCAACCAATCACATTTAAGAATTCTCACAGATAGCAAATCAGGAAGACCAGGAATTAAAAGGAGCTGGTTATCCTTCACTTTTTATAAATTTTACAGAGAGCGAAATAAAGATCAGGACAAACACAATTAGAAGCTGAAATATTATAAACAAACTTTAAAAAAAAATATTTTTGTTATATTAGAAAACTTTGGAATATTCATCATAATGGAAAAAATTGACATCACTCAAATAAAAATTAGTTTCAAGTGCCAGAGGGGTTGTTGAGCAGTAGTTTTGACTTAGTGTGCTGATAAACATGCACTTACACTTCATTAACAAGGCTAAAATTTCGAACGGATTTTTAATAGCGATATTACAGCATAAAAGTAGAAGTTCTAGTCAGTTCAATAATTTATAAAGATTGCCTTCTGCAGGGACTTCAGTAGTGTACTCTGTGGAGGAACAGGGAATCACTGACAGCAACTTCTGGATTTCCATGTTTAACTGCATATTTGCAGATGCCAGAAGTACCTTCCAGTTTCACAGACAATTTTGCCGTCATTACAGCTACAAAATCCGCTATTATAGTTTCCATTATGGAAGATGAGAGTAACTTTACTGCAGATATAATGGGCCCAATTTTAACTCTATGTAATTGAATGGGTTTGGAATGGGTTAACCTCAGGCCCAAAATTCACATCATCAAGAGTTGGCTCAGTTTGATGGGCAGAAAGCTGGTACACTCATATCGTTATGATCTGAAGTATTGTGACAATGAAGGTGAATGGAGAATATTTGCTTGAAAATGCTTTGGCTACTTCAGAACTCATTTCAGCAAATGTGATCTGCTTTGTTATTGCAAGAGCTTTTGGAACCCACTTCTAATGATAGATCTGAGCAAATGGGATGCACATCAGACGTAAAAATGTTGAAAGCAGGCCTAGCTTTTTCAAGACCTCCTTATTTTCCCATGTTATTTGCAGACTCACTGTAGAAGCAATGAACATTTTCCAAAGAGTTTTTTTTTAAAGAGTTCAAGCAAAAATGCAGCAATGGAGACAGCCCTGCATGTTTTAACCACCTCTAGCTCCACAAATATTTCAGCCAAAGAAAATAATCAAAATGATTATGTCAGTGCATATTTTTCGCATTTCATCATTTGTCAAAGAAAATTACACATTTTCCGTTAATTTTTGAATCAGTACAATATCAGTTTCTAAAACTTTCGGAAGATACTTATGCCTCTGAGTACACTAAAGCAGAGCTCTAGCAGTTAATACCCTTTCCAGAAATAGTTGACCTATATTGGTGTCAGTTTGGTTCAATGCCAGGTCGAATGCTAGTGATTCCACAATAGTTCGAACAGTGAAACAAAAAGTTTGAAAATTTTCCTCCCAGTGTTGCTTGATCAATAATTTTTGACATCAAAATAGGAATCCACAATTACACAACATTTTTCAAAAAGCTAAAGCATGATAAAGGAAATATTTGTTACAATATGGGTGGCACAGTGGCCTCACAGCTCCACCGACCCGGGTTCGGTTCTGGGTACTGCCTGTGCGGAGTTTGCAAGTTCTCCCTGTGACCGTGTGGGTTTCTGCCGGGTGCTCCGGTTTCCTCCCACAGCCAAAGACTTGCAGGTTGATAGATAAATTGGCCATTGTAAGTTGCCCCTAGAGTAGGTAGGTGGTAGGAGAATGGTGGGGATGTGGTAGGGAATATGGGGTTAATGTCGGATTAGTATAAATGGGTGGTTGTTGGTCGGCACAGACTCGGTGGGCCGAAGGGCCTTTTTCAGTGCTGTTTCTCTAAATAAATAAATATGTAGAACTGAAAACATTACTTCGCAGAACAAAACAATGCCAGTTACTCACTGAGATTAATTAGAAATGTGCAGGCTAGTTTTTGAACACAAATAAACAAGCAATGCAATTTATGGAATTTGTCCAAGTATGTGCCCAATTTCATCAGTGAAAAATGTATGGAAAGAATACACACAGCTAATTTTTGCACTAGTTTCATTTTTGATTATACATATGGCTCTCCCGGCAGCTACATGATGTATCATAATAGGCTGTTTCTGGACATAATTCAACACTGTGTGTATGTGTGGACTCCAGACACCATGGCCGGAATTTTTCATTGGGCAGGAGGCCCCGTCCACTGGCCAAAAAATCAATGGTGAACTCGCCTCCACTGGGCCAGGGAGCCGAACCAGGCTTTTTCACTCCCCAGGCCTTTAATTAGTCTTGGGCGGGATTTCCATCTCCTTGAGGCAGGAAGTCCTGCCTAATGGAGCTGCCGGCCAATCAGCGGGCCGGCAGCTCTTAGTCCCAGCAGCGCCACCAAGAGAGGTGGCCACAGCTGGGTCTACACACAACTTCAGGAGGAAGAGGAAGGATGACCTGGGAAAGGAGGTAAGTTTTTGGGGCCTCATCAGGGCTTTTTGAGGCCTCAGCCACCCGCCAGCCATGGGTAAAATAACCAGGCGGCGGGCAGAGGCCCTTAAGTGACAGTTAGTTGGCCACTTAAGGGCCTTGATTGGCCTGGGCGGACGGTCCGTTTCTTGCCGCTGCCGCCCCCGCCCTAGCGGGGGCAGGAGGGAGTCTGGAACAGCCCTCCCGTCTCCCACTCAATTTTATGCCCCCCGCCACCAGCCCGCTTGTTTGGGAGGTGTAAAGTTTCGGCCAATGGAGCAGATTTTGCTGTCAGCAGTGAGAAAACGGCGCTAGCTGTTCATTACACTTACACTGGCCCACAAACTTTCTATGGGCTTTTGAACTGGAACTTGCAGTGATTAGAAAGCATTTGATACAGTGCCCTCAACAGGTGAACTGGTACCTCACTGAAAAGTTAATTTTCAGTGCCAGAGAAGTTGGTTGACAGTGATTGAGACTTAGCATGCCATTTAAAATTTACATGCACTGGAATGGCCAAGTCCTAACTTTTTCTGGTGAGTTTAGTGGTTATTTTTCATGTAAATATGTCAACTTCAAGACGTTCCATATTTTTCAGTGCGGAGTCTCTCAACAAATGCTCCTGTGGTGTGCCTTGGGACATGTTACTATGTTAAATGCACTATATAAATACAGGTTGTTGGTACTGTTGTTGAGATACCAATATAACAAAACTTCAAGAGGACTACAAAGCCAACTCGGACTGCAGCTTCCTAATTTCAGTGTTTAACTGTGCGTGTGAGGTCACCAGAAGTTACTATCCACTTTACTCTTTTTAATAACGGTGAGACCTGTTAGCTTCACTGTTATTCTTAATGCAAAATCCAAGCCCATATGATCAAACTATCGACTATCACTTCAATTGCACTTGAATTAAATTACAGTACTAAAAGCTCAATTTTCATAATGGTCTTGTTATTTGGATACCATTGCCTTGAATTATTTCGTGTAAGTTGTATGATCTCTTCACCCTGGAATTAGTTCAATCTTAAGATATTTTATACTGCTGCTTACATAGTAATTTGTCAGCAAAATAAAATAACATGTTATTATGGGCTGTTTCACAAAGAATCCATAGATACATCTCGAATTTGAAACACAGGAGAAAATGGGGACTCCAATTATTACACAATTAGAGGGTGGATCAAAAGCATTGCTGGGTGGAGAGTGAAAGCAAGAATTGGTGGAATGTTACTGAGCTTTGTCTGAATATAATATGAAGTGTGAAAGATACTGTTGACTCCAACCTGTATTTGCATTCAGACATCTGGTTTTTACAGTGTGATCCAAATACAACTCTCTCATGCATTGATATTTTAAATAAGCCAAGTGGAATGTGCGCTGATAGACCGCTGCAGCTAATGTAATTGGAGCGTAAAATCGGTTCTTACCAGGTAGGCTAACTTAAAATCAGCGCTATATTTACCATTGTTGTTTTGTTATTTCTCCTTGACATGTTTATTGCCCATCCCCTAGTTGTTCTGAAAATGTGGTGGTCGGCCTTCTTAGTAGTGATTGTTTTTACAGCAGCTTGATGTACTTCACTATTACAGAATCAACTATGTAGTGTGGGACTGGAGTCGCATGTAGGCTGGACTGGGTAGGGGAAAATAACTGCTTTGCGCCAAATGACTTTGCTTTTTTGAAGGACATTACTGAACCAATTGTTTTTTAAAGCAGTCTACCAACTTAAATTTTTTTTCTGTTGTTAGCCCACAATTAACATATTTCCTGAATTCAGTTTCACAATCTGCCATGCTGGGATTTGAACTGAAGACCTCTGGATTGCCTTTCCAATACCTACTCAAGTTAACAGAACACTTATATTATTTTTCACCAGGGAAGATCTCAACCCAGGTCAGCAATCTGTTCACAATAATAATTGAGTCATCTGATTTCACAATACTTGATTCCAGGTTCAGGAATCCAGACACTGGTCACGAGCAATCGACTTCCATTATTAAAAATAGCAATGCTCAATTTTCAGGTGTTGTGGTGATTTGGAATACCAAAAAACTGCATCTTGGACTGGCACAGGTGTTTATGCCAAATGATGTGTTCCTCTTCTCAGCATTGCTGCTATGGGAATCATTGGCTGGAAATATTTTTTTCATACAAAAGAAGCAAGAGGAAATCATATTAAGAGTTGTTGGAAACTACTGACTTTGGAACAGCGCTGGATTAGATCCAGGAGAAGGTTGTCTGCTCACATTGTTTGCTGCGGATGGTGTATGACATCTTCTTTGGCCTCCTTGTCTCGAGAGACAATGGGTAAGCGCCTGGAGGTGGTCAGTGGTTTGTGAAGCAGCGCCTGGAGTGGCTATAAAGGCCAATTCTAGAGTGACAGACTCTTCCACAGGCGCTGCAGATAAAATTGGTTGTCGGGGCTGTTACACAGTTGGCTCTCTCCTTGCACTTCTGTCTTTTTTTCCTGCCAACTGCTAAGTCTCTTCGACTCGCCACACTTTAGCCCCGCCTGTATGGTTGTCCGCCAGCTCTGGCGATCACTGGCAACTGACTCCCACGACTTGTGGTCAATGTCACATGACTTCAAGTCGCGTTTGCAGACGTCTTTAAAGCGGAGAGATGGACGGCCGGTGGGTCTGATACCAGTGACGAGCTCGCTGTATAATGTGTCCTTGAGGATCCTGCCATCTTCCATGCGGCTCACATGGCCAAGCCATCTCAAGCGCCGCTGGCTTAGTAGGGTGGCCTATAAACAACTCCTACCAATGTTTGATGCCCCTTGCTGTTTCTTAGCTCCACCCAAACAGATTCCACATTTTGTCTTCCAATCTGAGATCCTCCCTCACTAATGTACTGACCCCATCCCTTATTGCCAGTGCAACACCACCTCCTTTTCCTTTTTGCCTGTCCTTCCTAAATGTCGAATAGCCTTGAATATTCAGATCCCAGTCTTGGTCACCCTGTAGCCACGTTTCCGTAATGTCAATTAGATCATACCCATTTACCTCTATTTGTGCCTTTAAATCATCTATCTTGTTGCGAATACTGCGTGCTTTCAGGTAGAGTGACCTTAACCTTGTCTTCTTGACATTATTCTGCTTTCTAAGCCGAGTTGATGCTCGCCTTTGTTTTGCCTGCCTTCTAATGTCGCTTGCTACTTTTCTACCTCCTGTTACCAGCTTTACTTCCTTCCAATTTGAGCTACCCCTCAGGTTCCCAACACCCTGACAAGCTAGTTTAATCCCTCCCCAACAGCACTGGCAAATCTCCCTGAGAGGATATTAGTTCTGGTCCTGTTAAGGTGTAGCCCGCCCACCTTGTACAGGTCCCACCTGCCCCAGAACTGGTCCCAATGCCTCAGAAATCTGATGCCCTCCCTCCTACACCAATTCTCCAGCCATGTACTCAATCGATCAATCATCCTATTCCTATGCTCACCAGCATGTGGCACTGGGAGTAACCCTGAGATTACTGCTCTTGAGGTCCTGCTTTTTAATTTCCTTCCTAACTCCCTAAAATCTGCTTTTAGGTCTTCATCCCTCTCTCTACCTATGTCATTGGTACCAATGTGGACCACAGCCTCTGGCTGTTCACCCTCCCCTAAAAGAAGGTCCTGCAGCTGCTCCATGACATCATTGACCCTGGCACCAAGGAGGCAGCACACCATTCTGGAATCATGTTTACTGCTGCAGAAACACCTGTCTGACCCCCTGACTGTCGAATCCCTTATTACTATTGTTCTTCCTCCCCTCCTGTGCAGCTGTGCTACCTGTGGTGCCACAGACTTTGGTCTGGCTGCACTCCCCTGAGGAACCATCGTCCTCATCAGTATCCAAAATGGAAAACCAATTAGTAAGCAATATAGACTCAGGGGACTACTGCATTGCCTGCCTGATTCTCTTAGGCTGTTTGGCGGTCACCCATTCCGCCTCTGCCTGCATACTCCTAACCTCCGGTGTGACCACCTCCCTAAACATACTATCCACATAGTCCTCCACCTTGCAGATGTACAACAGTGACTCCAGCTGCCACTCGAGTTCTGAAACCCGGAGCTCAAGCTTCTGCAGCCGGTGACACTTCCTGCAGATGTGTTCGTCTAGGACACGTGGTGCGTCCATGACTTCCCACATACTGCAGGATGTACATTCCACTTGGACAAGCTGACCTGCAATACCGTAACTTAAAAACTATTTATTATAATCAGAATAAGTAGAATAACTTACCAGTTACTCACCAATCAGCTTCTTCCCCTGTTCTGAAGAAAGAGCCAGCTACTGGAGGCTGGAAAAAAGGTAGAAAAAGAAAGCAAGGAACACCTCCCTCACTGAACTCCCTCGCTCATTCACCAAACTCCTACTTTACACTCTGTGCACTCAAAGCAGCGCTCAGTGCAGACGAAACAGCACTGAGTAAGCCCTGCTTTTACACTTTCTGAAAAACAACTGATTCAAGCTTCTGAAACCAGTTTAAGCCAGCTGCCAAGTAACTAGCTGTATCTACTCTCAGAGAGCTTGTATACCCCTGTTTTAAGACTGGAATAAAACTTAACTTCTCTGAACTTAAGGAGTAATTTTTAGTTAACTGCTAAATTGAAGAAAAAATTAGACTTTAGGTAGAAATTAACCCTTAAAACTCCTTCTCACCAGACTTACCAAATTCAGCAGCTTTCAGTGTAAATATTTCAAAAGTACATTTAAACTTCTCCAAAGGTTTCTTGGGGCAAAATAAGTGACTGGGAACTCAATTTGAAAATAGGAAACAAAGTTCTGGACAAGTGATTGAATACAGCACCTTGAACCCCATTTTTGATGACGACTGAAATGGAAGTGATCTACATGATATGGATGTGAGGACAGTAGCATTTCTTATTTCCCGAACATACCTTTCGCATTGTGTACTACTGCAATTATAAATACTATACTTTGGTGCTTCATTACTAATATTAACGAGACGTGCCTAAAACCTGGGATTCTTCACTTATTCAAAACAAAAAGTGCTGGAAATACTCAGCAGGTCTGGCAGCATCTGTGGCGAGAGAAGCAAAGTTAGTGTTCCAGGTCTGTGACCTTTCAGCTGAACTGACAAAGGTTAGAAAATAATTAAGTTTTAAGCAAGTGAAGGGGAATGGGTGGGGGGGAGAGCAAAGGGGAAGGTGTTGATAGGGCAGAAGAGATTAAAAAACAAAGCCGTTCTGGGACAAAGGCAAAGTGTGTGTTAATGCTTGTGGTGAAAGACAAAAGCATTAGTCCAGAGAGACTGTTAATAGTGGAATAATGAGCAGCTCTGAATACATGAAAAGCAGGCACATGGTTAAAAAATAAAATATGAAAAAGAGGCCAGTCATGCTCTGAAGTTATTGAACTCAATATTCAGTCCGCAAAGGGCAGCGCAGTGGTTAGCACCGCAGCCTCATAGCTCCAGCGACCCACATTCAGTTCTGGGTACTGCCTGTGCTGAGTTTGCAAGTTCTCCCTGTGACCGTGTGGGTTTCCGCCGGGTGCTCCGGTTTCCTCGCACAGCCAAAGACTTACAGGTTGATTGGTAAATTGGCCATTGTCAATTGCCCCGAGTGTAGGTAGGTGGTAGGGGAATTGAGGGAAGGTGGGGATGTGGTAGGGAATATGGGATTAATGTAGGATTAGTATAAATGGGTGGTTGATGGTCGGCACAGATTCAGTGGGCCGAAGGGCCTGTTTCAGTGCTGTATCTTTCTATGACTCGATGACTCTAAGGCTGTAGAGTGCTGAATCAAAAGATCAGATGCTGCACCTCGAACTTGTGTTGATGGTCTTTGGGACACTGGAGCAGGGCAATAACAGAAATGTTGGCATGAGAGCGGGGGGGTGGGGGGGAGTTGAAATGGCAAGCAACCAGAAGTCAGGGTCATGCTTTCGGACTGAGCGGAGGTGTTATGCAAAGCGGTCACCCAATCTGCGTTTGGTCTCCCCAATGTAGAGGAGACAGCATTGTGAGCAGTGAATACAGCATATTAAATTGAAAGAAGTACAAGTAAATGGCTGCTTCACCTGAAAGGAGTGTTTGGGGCCTTGATTAGTGAGGAGGGAGGAGGTAAATGGACAGGTATTACACCTCCTGCAATTGCATGGGAAGGTGCCGTGGGAAGGGACGAGGTGTTGGGGGTAATGGAGGAGTGGACCAGAGTGTCGCAGAGGGAACAATCCCTTTGGAATGCTGACAGGGGAGGGGAGGGGAAAATGTGTTTGGTGGTGGCATCACGCTGGAAGTGGCGGAAATGGCGGAGGATGATCCTCTGGATGTGGAGGCTGGTGGGGTGGAAAGTGAGGACAAGAGGAACCCTGTCGTGGTTCTGGGAGACAGGGGAAGGCGTGAGGGCAGAGGTGCGGGAAATGGGCCGGACACAGTTGAAGGCCCTGTCAACCACAATGGGGGGAATCCTCGGCTGAGGAAAAAGGAAGACATATCAGAGGTGCTATGATGGAAGGTTGCATCATCAGAGCAGATGCATCGGAGATGGAGAAACTGGGAGAATAGAATGGAGTCCTTACAGGAGGCAGGGTGCGAAGAAGTGTAGTCGAGGTAGCTGTGGGAGTCGGTGGGCTTATAATGAATATTAGTGGACAGCCTATCCCGTGAGGTGGAGATAGAGAAGTCGAGGAAAGGAAGGGAAGTGTCGGAGATGGATCATGTAAAGGTCATAGAGTCATACAGCACAGAAACAGGCCCTTCGGCCCATTGTGTCTGTGCTGGCCATCAAGCACCTACCTATTCTAATCCCATTTTCCAGCACTTGGCCCGTAGCCTTGTATGCTATGGCATTTCAAGTACTCATCTAAATACTTCTTAAATGTTGTGATGGTTCCTGCCTCTACCACCTCTTCAGGCAGTGCGTTCCAGATTCCAACCACCCTCTGGGTGAAAAAATTTCCTCAAATCCCCTCTAAACCTCCTGCCCCTTACCTTAAATCTATGCCCCCTGGTTATTGATCCTTCCGCTAAGGGAAAAAGTTTCTTCCTATCTAATCTATCGATGCCCCTCATAATTTTGTATACCTCAATCATGTCCCCCCTCAGCCTTCTCTGCTCTAAGGAAAACAACTGTAGCCTTTTCAGTCTCTCTTCATAGCTGAAATGCTCCAGCCCAGGCAACATCCTGGTGAATCTCCTCTGCACCCCCTCCAGTGCCATCACATCCTTCCAATAGTGTAGTGCCCAGAACTGTACACAGTACTCCAGCTGTAGCCTAACTAGCATTTTATACAGCTCCATCATAACCTCCCTGCTCTTATATTCTGTGCCTTGGCTAATAAAGGCAAGTATCCCATATGCCTCCCTAACCACCTTATCTACCTGTGCTGCTGCCTTCAGTGATCTATGGACAAGTACACCAAGGTCCCTCTGACCTTCTGTACTTCCTAGGGTCGTACCATCCATTGTATATTCCCTTGCCTTGTTAGTCCTCCCAAAATGCATCACCTCACACTTCCATTTGCCACTGCTCCACCCATCTTACCAGCCCATCTATATTGTCCTGTAATCTAAGGCTTTCTTCCTCAATATTTACGACACCACCAATTTTCCTGTCATCCGCGAACTTTCTGATCATACCTCCTATATTCACATCTAAATCATTAATGTGAGAGAAGTGTGGAAATTGGAAGAAAAATTGATAAAGTTTTCCAGTTCGGGGCGGGAGCAGGAAGTGGCACTGATACAGTCATCAATGTACCAGAAAAAGAGTTGGGGAGGGGGCCTGAGTAGGACTGGAAAAAGGAATGTTCGACATATCCCTCAAAAAGACAGGCATTACTAGGACCCATGCAGGTACCCATAGCAACACCTTTTACTTGAAAGAAGTGAGTGGAGTTGAAGGAGAAGTTGTTCAATGTGAGAACAAGTTCAGCCAGGCGACGGAGGGTGGTGGTGGATGGGGACTGGTTGGGCCTCTGCTCAAGGAAGAAGAGGAGAGCCCTCAAACCGTCCTGGTGGGGGATGGAGGTGACGAGAGATTGGACGTCCATAGTGAAGAGGAGGCAGTTAGGGCCAGGAAACTGGAAATGGTCAAAATGACGTAGGGCGTCAGAAGAGTCACAGATGTAGGTGGGAAAAGACTGGACCAACGGAGAAAAGATAGAGTCAAGATAGGAAGAAATAAGTTCAGTGGGGCAGGAACAGGCTAAAATGATGGGTCTGCCAGGACAGTCCTGTTTGTGGACTTTAGGAAGGAGGTCGAAGCGGGCTGTCTGGAGTTGCAGGACCATGAGGTTGGAAGCTGTAGAGGGAAGTTCTCCAGAGGAGATGAGGTTAGTTAGAGTCCTGTGGGCAGTAGCTTGATGTTCGGTAGTGGGATCATGGTCCAG
The DNA here is from genome assembly GCF_036365525.1 of Heterodontus francisci. NCBI lineage: Eukaryota > Metazoa > Chordata > Chondrichthyes > Heterodontiformes > Heterodontidae > Heterodontus > Heterodontus francisci. The sequence goes on from NC_090389.1 coordinate 52,255,357, forward strand.
GGGAGGTAGGAAAAAGTGTCTGAGAGTTGGAGCTCAGCATCTGCAAGGTAGAGGTTGGTACACCAGACAACAACAGCACCACCCTTGTCTGCAGTTTTGATCACAATGTCGGGGTTAGACCTGAGAGAACAGAGTGCAGCAGGTTCAGAGGCAGACAGGTTGGAGTGAGCGAGGGGAGCAGAAAAATTGAGACGAGTGATGTCTCGCTGACAGTTCTCAATAAAAAGATCAAGAGTGGATAAGAGGTTTGGGGGCGGGCGGGGGAGGGGGGCGTTGGTGGTGTCCAGGTGGAGGGAGAATGCTGGAGGTGGGTGAATGGGTCTGCTGGTTGGGGGGACTCCTGGTCAAAGAAGTGAGCACGGAGGTGAAGATGACGGAAGAAGAGCTCAACGTCATGCCGAGCGCAAAATTCATTGAGGTGGGGGCATAAGGGGATAAAACTGAGTCCTTTGCTGAGTACAGATCGTTCAGCATTAGAGAGGGGAAGGTCAGAGGGTATAGTGAATACACGGCATGGGGTCAGAGAGAAATAGAGGGAAGAAGGATCTGGAGGGGCATTAGTCCCCATCAGCTGCTGGAACCTGCATTCCTTAACACCTGAAAGGAAGAAAATAAGTTTTTTGTCAATGCGTCAGAGACGAAGTATGAAATGAAACTGCAGAGTGGAACAGCTTTGTGATAAGGTGAGGCGGTGCTTCTGGAGAGAGAGGTCCAGTGTGAACATGTGGTGGCGCATGACACTGAATGTAGATCTCAGGATGCGGCGACAACAGCGGTCCGAGGAACGTTGTATTTCTTGGAGATACCTGTAAATCTGGGTGGATTCAAAACATGAAGGATGGAACTTCAGCTGGAATCCAATGGAATAAGTCGTAGCTGGAGACAGTCACTGAGGAAGGGGATGTGGCTGTGAAAACAAGTTTTAGTCGGAACTTTATCAAACACCAGGAAGAAAATAGAAAGCAATGAAGGTGAAAAGCATTAACACATGCTTTGCTTTTGTCACAGAACAGTTTTGTTATTTAATCTCTCCTGCCCTCTGCCCTATCAAACACCTTCCCTTTTGTTCTCTTCCCCTCCCCTCACTTGCTTAAAACCTAATTCTTTTCTCACCTTTGCCAGTTCTGATGATAGGTCATAGATCTGAAACATTAACTTTGCTTCTCTCTCCACAGATGCTGCCTGACCCTTTGAGTATTTCCAGAACTTTTTGTTTTTGTTTCAGATTTCTAGCATCTGCAGTATTTTGAGCCTTGTTGCTCTCTGATCACCAGTGAAAGTTTGTACCATTAGAGTCCATTTTTCTTGTTCCTGTCCAAATATCTCCTTACCTCGCTGTCAAATTTTGTTTGATAATTACTCCTGTGAAATGTCTTATTAAATGCGCTGTACAAGTGTTGTTGCAAAACATTTTTAAAGAAGCCACTCATCCATTATTTATGGAGCTTCCCTTGGGTCCACTGCAGATGTCAAAGGGAGCACCCAGCTTAATCCTGGCCATAATGGACAGAAAGTCACGCTAGACTTCATTTCAATTTATTAAAGGTAAATTCATCCTCCCTATGCGCCTGATAGATAGCTGGGCATGAAGAGATAACAGGTCAAAGAATCAGTGCAATAACAGTATTGTCGCTTTATCTCTAACCCAATTTCTCCCAGCTAGAAGCACGGAATCGATGAATTTACCCATATATTTAGATGAAGGCTTGAGTCATTTTCAGTAAGGCCACTTTAGTCTGATTTAAAATGCCTTCCAGAAAATCACTTTCTATAGCAAAAGGCAAAATTTCAATTCATTCAAAACCCACCCACTTACACAGAGTTAAAATCGGGTCCAAAGTATGTGTATGTGTAGATCTTAAGCCAGATTTTCCACTCCCTAGCGCCAGTTCCCTTACGCCACTAGCCTTAGTGCAGGGGTAGGCAAACTATGGCCCACAGGACACATTCAGCTTGTGGGAGCTTTTGGTCCAGCCCCGCAACCATGCCGGAGGTCCAACAACCACAGGAAGTACTTTTAGGCAAGTTAGCCAGTGATAGGTAGCTGGAAGCGGCTGACCGTCTTCCAGCAGCTCCCACTGCTGCTGGCGACGTCCCGGCCGGTCATCCTAGGCGGTGATTTCAGCTGCATCATCGATGCGGCTGGACGATCCGGCAGTGACGCCAGCAAACTGGACGCTACGTCCAGATTCCTAATAGAAACAGTTAAAGATGCCAAACTGCATGACGTCTTCAGCAAACCTGCAGACGGAGCGCAGCGCAGATACACAAAGTCAAGATCGGACAGGTCTGCCCGTTCCAGGATTGACTTCCTGTTTGTGTCCCGTGCTGTCAGGGTCGGATCCACCGACGTCAAGCCGGTGTTCTTCTCCGACCACTGCCTCTTACTGGCCGACTGTCACTTAAAGGACGACCAGCGGGTTGGCAGAGGGACGTGGAAGCTCAATGCTACATTGCTGACCCCAGAGAACGTTGAGGAACTCAAAAGGGATTACAAAGGTTGGAGGACCATGAAACCCCTCTTTGAGTCTCCAGTTCACTGGTGGGAAGCGATTAAGGAGAACATCAAGAGGTTCTTCATCCACAAAGGTGTTCAGAGGGCGAGAGAGAGACAGAGGGAAATGTCCCGACTCCAGAAAAGTATGCACAATCTGCACCGGTTGCAGTCAATGGGGGTCGAGGTCAAGGAGGACCTCCAAGTGGTGAAGAGCCAGCAGGCCTCGCTCTTTGCCAAGGAGGCCTCCAAGATCATCTTCCGGTCCAGAGTCCACTCCATCGAGCAGGATGAGACGTGCTCGCGTTACTTCTTCCAAAAGGTACACAGAGAGAGCTCTGTTATCAGCAGCCTGAAGGAAGATGATGGCTCGGTAACGTCTTCGCAGTCCGCAAATCCTTTTATGCTGGGCTGTATGACGGGAAGCCCACAGACCTCCCAGTCCTTCCTGTCATCTATCACAGAGGTCTTAGATGACAGCAGGAGGGAGAGACTGGACAAGCCGCTAACTCTGGACGAGCTGACAAAGGCCGTCGAGTCCTTCGACACGAGTAAAACTTCCGGAAGCGACGGCTTACCGGTCGAGTTGTACTCGGCCTGTGTGGGACTGGGTCGCCCGGACCTGCTGGAAGTATACGAGAGTATGCTCCTGGCCGGCAGCATGGCAGAATCCATGAGGAAAGGCATCATCACCCTCATTTACAAGCGGAAGGGGGAGAGGGCAGAAATCAGAAATTGGCGGCCCATCTCACTGCTTAATGTTGATTACAAGATTCTGTCCAAAGTCATAGCCAGTCGAGTCAAATCTGCTCTGGAGTTGGTGATCCACCCCGATCAGACCTGCACTGTACCCGGCAGGAAGATCTCTGATTGTCTCGCGCTACTCGGGGATACGATCGCCGATGTACAGGACAGGAGGGTGGACACCTGCCTCATCAGCCTGGACCAGGAGAAGGCTTTTGACAGGATATCGCACACCTACATGATGGACGTGCTTCCCAAAATGGGGTTTGGGAAGGGAATCTGCAATTGGATCCAACTGCTCTACACAAACATCAGTAGCGTAGTCTCAATCAATGGGTGGGAATCGGAAAGTTTCCCGATCCAATCTGGAGTCAGACAGGGCTGTCCTCTCTCCCCGGCCTTGTTTGTTTGCTGTATTGAACCCTTTGCTGAGTCTATTAGGAAGGATGCGAGCATAAGAGGGGTGACAATCCCAGGCAGCGGAGGCACTCAGGTTAAAACCTCCCTGTACATGGATGACGTCGCCGTCTTCTGTTCGGATCCGCTGTCTGTGCGCAGACTGATGAGCATCTGTGACCAGTTCGAACTGGCCTCGGGAGCCAAAGTTAACCATGGCAAGAGCGAGGCCATGTTCTTTGGGAACTGGGCTGTCCGATCCTTTGTCCCCTTCACCGTCAGGTCAGATTACCTGAAGGTGCTGGGGATATGGTTCGGAAGGACCGGGGCGTGCACCAAAACCTGGGAGGAGCGAGTAGCCAAGGTACGACAAAAGTTGGGCATGTGGGGGCAGCGATCTCTCTCCATTGTGGGTAAGAACCTGGTCATCAGGTGCGAGGCACTCACATTGCTCTACATGGCGCAGGTCTGCCCCATACCCCACTCCTGCACTGTGGCAGTCACCCGAGCCATTTTCCGCTTCATCTGGGGATCTAAAATGGACCGGGTCCGGAGGGACACGATGTTCAAATCTCTGGACAAGGGCGGGAAAAATGTACCCAACGTGGCCCTCATCCTGATGACCACCTTCGTGTGCGGCTGCATCAAGTTGTGTGTAGATCTCCAGTACGCAAACTGCAAGTGTCACTACGTGCTGAGGTTCTATCTGTCCCCGGCGTTGCGAAGGATGGGCCTGGTCACATTGCCGCCGAACGCTCCATGCAGTTGGACCGTGCCGTGCCACCTATCCTTCGTGGAGCAGTTTCTGCAGGAAAACACCTTTGACCACCGGTCCATCAGGCAGTGGTCTGCATGGAATGTCCTCAAGGCCCTACGGGAAAAGGAGACGGGGATCCTGTCGGATGGTTCCCCGAGCAGACCGCCAAAGTCATTTGGCGGAATGCCTCATCACCAGAACTTTCAAACAAGCACCAAGATGTAGCTTGGCTGGTGGTGAGAAGGGCCCTCCCCATCAGATCCTTCATGCATGCCCGAAGTCTCGCTCCCTCTGCACAATGCCCCCGCGGTGGCTGTGGTGGGGAAGAGACGGTTGCCCACCTCCTCCTGGAATGTGTCTTTGCAAAGCAGGTGTGGAAAGAGATACAGTGGTTTTTGTCGAGGTTCATCCCAAGCAGCTCTGTAACACAGGAGTCTGTGCTCTACGGGCTGTTCCCAGGGACGCACACCGAGACAAACATCAACTGCTGCTGGAGGACTATCAATTCGGTGAAAGACGCCCTTTGGTCTGCCCGAAACTTTCTGGTCTTCCAGCGCAAAGAGTTGGCCACCACTGAATGTTGCAGACTGGCACATTCCAAGGTCCAGGACTACGTGCTGAGGGACGCACTAAAACTTGGGGCAGCCACAGCAAAGGCTCAATGGGGAAAGACCACAGTGTAAGGTCCCCCCCACCAAGCTGAAATGAGGGGCTGGATTAATGGGAAACCCCTCGAACGGTATCGGGAAAACTTTGTGTGCTGTAAATGTAAAAATGTATATGGCATGACAATGAAATGGAAGGGTTGTGAGGCAACTCATAATTGTATAGAAGGAAACTAATCATCTTTGCACTGTTTGTATTTTTTGACTTGATGCTGTTTTAAACTGTTTGGGAATGTAATTTTTACAGATTTTTATGAATAAAGTATATTTTGAAAAAAAAAGGTAGCTGGAAGCGGGCGTTTCTTGAGGAGTGTGTCCGCCATGTGAGAGATAAAGGGGGAATATGAGGAAGAACTTTTTATCTGCAGCAGGTGGTAATGATCTGGAACTCGCTGCCCATGAGGATGGTGGAAGTGGTGACAATCAATGGCAACAAGGGGAAATTGGATGGCCACTTGAAGGAAATAGACTTGCAGGGCTACAGGGATCGAGCAGGGGAGTGGATCTGAGTAGTTCTGTGGTGAGCCGGCATGGACTCGATGGGCCTAATGGCTTCCTTCTGTGCTGTAAATGACTGTATGGCTGTAGACTGGCACAAGTGAAATCGGAGAGAAAGGCAGAGATGAAGGAGCTGTTGAGGTCATAGTTCTCATGATCATAGTTTCCCTCTTCACCTTTAGTTCTAGCTCATGGAAAGAGGAGTTTTACTCATTGGGATGTAGAAGGGAAGGGGAATATCTGCCTGGTTAGATGTCTTGTCCTGCTTTATTAGACCTCTCATGATTAACTTGACAGGAATTGGCAGAGGGTACGAGTTCTCCAATATCCATTATAATATGTCCTTCTACAATTTTTGTATGGCTTCCAAGGTGCACTTAAAAATATACTTGATTGTGACCTGGCCTTTCAGTGGGTTTTGTAGTTAATTTTGTACAGAGGCGGGCATTTCTTGAGAGTGTGGCCGCCATATGAGAGGAGGGGAGCCCATGTGGAGGAGCGCTGAGAGCAGCACAGTGTAAATAAATCTTCTGATTTCTGTTGACTTGGTGCAGCTTGTAAAGGACAGTGTCCCAAGGGAAGGACATATTTTTGACCTGGAGGTCATTGAGGGCTTGACTTGATGTGATGGTCTGCATTGTAAGATAATTTAGTCTGATCTCATTAGGAATTACTTGGGGAGGGTAAAGGTTTGCAGACATCGGCTGGAATTTTACAGCCCCCAACGAACTGGCTGATGCCGGGAGCTGGGGGGAGGCATAAAATTGAGTGGGAGGCCGGGGGGCGAGGGGGCTGTTCCCGACCCCCTCCCACCCCCACTGCAATTTTACACAGGGTGGTGGCGGCGAGAAACGACCTGCCCGCCCCAGGCTAATCAAGGCCCTTAAGTGGCCAATTAACTGCCACTTAAGTGCCTCCTCCCGCCACCGTGGGTATTTTACCCTCGGCAGCCTGACAGCAAAGGCCACTATAACCCCGCTTGGTAAAACTAGGCGGCCTTCTTGCGGGCGGGGTGCAGGCCCTCCTGATCGGGTGCCCTGTATCCTATGGAGGCCTGCCCCCGAAGCCCCAACCATCCTCAACGCACAACACTCCCCTCCCCCCCATCTCCCTGCCAACCAACCCCCCTTGCCTCACCAGGGCCCAGCCAATTGTCCCCGGCGAACAACTTCCCTGAGTTCTGGGGCCATCATTCTTGTTGCCACCAATGGCTGGGTGTAGTCCCAGCAGTGGCCACCACTCCCAGTGACGCTGCTGGGACTAAGAGCTGCAGGCCTTCTGATTGGCCAGCTGCTCCATTAGGCGGGACTTCCCGGCCTGGCTCCCCAGGCCCGGCGGAGGCGGGCTCACCACTGACTTTTGGGCGGATGGATGGGGTCTCCCGCCCAACGTAAAATTCCAGCCATCCAATTTTTAGACCTCAACGATCAGAACCTGGCTCTGCAGAATGATGGTGGATAAATGGGCCTATTTCTAAGGCAATGTGAGTATTGTTTAAAACTTCAATTTGATGTGGAATCATTTTCTAAAATGCTGTAAATTTCATGAAAAAGTCAAAAAATCCAATTGGCATGAAAAATGATACTTAAATTGACATTGTTGTCAGTCTATTCATAAATACTGTAGCATAACAGTATGATATGTTTGCCAGTATTTTCCAACATTCAAGTGATTAAATACCCCTCTCAGTTAATAGCTTTTAAGTACCCACTGATTCAAATACTTAATTAGATCAGAGCATCAAATGCTGTCTTGGCTGTCATGTAATTAAGTGATGCTCTAGGAACCGTCAAAAATTTATTGAACATTTTGAGATGGGCATTTCTGATTAGTTAACTGACCAGCATCTCAGCTCCTTATTGCAGATTTACAACAACAAAAATGACACAAAAATTAAAGAGGTGTGAACAACTCCATTGTTCACATGAAGTCAAAAGGGCATCAAAAAGGGGTACGGATGATTTAATAATTGTAATGCATTGTTATGATTATCAGAATGAAAAAGGTTTTATGTTTATTTATACCAAAACTTTTCTTTATTTTAATTTCATGAACGTTTATGGCCCCCCATAAAATCTCCATACCCAGATGTGGCCCTCCGGCCAAAAGGTTTGCCCACCCCTGCCTTAGAGACTGGAAAATTGCAGAGGAAAACCTAACCTATATAGTTTTGTTTTCTATTGACACCTCTTTTGAAAGCTGATAATAAAGCTGCACTGCCAATGGTGGAAGACAGTGAAGTGACCTTTACTGTTCTGCCCTCCCAGTTGACAGAGGCTATAGCAACAAGTGACTCTACAGTGAAAGGAAGTAAACCTTGGGGATAAAAATACATTTTGAGGGTTTCTTTTTTCTTTGGTTTTCTCCCTAAAAGAATCGAATCTTCATTATATTTATAGCTGAGAAGGCCAGTGGGACTGTTGATTGACTGTTACTCCTGGCGCTCAGACTTCAGCTGTTGTGCGATACACTTTCCACAGGCAGAATAAACAAATCGACACTTCTTTACCTCTAGCTGAGATGTGTTTCTGCAAACAGTCCTTGGCAGCACTTCAGCAGACAGTTGACCAAAGTCCTCATATAATAGTGTTATGCATTTCTGAGATTTAAATCAAAGGCCACAATAATTTGAAGCAAGTGTTTTAATTTCTACTTTATCAGGTTATTCACACCAAACATAGTATGTTTCATATTGACATATGGTGAAACAAATTCTTATCAATTTACTTTGTATATTAATATACAGAAAATTACATGGCCATTCTAAAAGAGACCACAATTTCAGATTGGCATGAGGGTAGAAACAACTGACTCCAACAAAACAAACTAACAGAGTTTGCAACATTATCTAACTGGTAGCATGTATTGCTGGGACATGGCAGCTCTAATTCTGCTCCTAAACCAATCAGCTAATAGAGTTTGCAACATTATCTAACTGGTAGCTTGTATTGCTGGGAAATGGCAGCTCTAATTCTGCTCCTAAACCAATCAAAAATGTGGCCCTTGTTAAAATGAATGGAATTATTTCCGGACATAGACAACTTTGTCCCTTCAGAAACATCAATCCAGCGAATATTTCTGGCTATATCTGTTGCACATTGAAGTGGGGGAGTATTTCTTACAAGAAGCAGACCCCTGGAATTTTTTTTTCTTGGTTTTAATTTTGTCAGTCTTTTTCCCTTCCCTCCTGAAAACATTTTGGCCAATGTCCCTCTCCTTTGCACCTCGGGAAGACTCAATTCACAGGTGCAAATGAGAACAGTAAGGAAGAGCCACAACCCTGCCTATCTGCCTCCCTTACAGATTTCCTGCCTCATTTTCCTCATGTTTACTGGGCAATTTGGAGGCGGACAGGGGACAAGTTAGCAATAGCTCTTGCATCAGATCAGAAGACAAGCCAGAAAATAAGTGTTCTTTTTCCACAGGCCCATTATGAAGATTCTTGGGGCTGGAGGCCTTTGGCTGCCTTTTTGGACAGTTGCCACAATGTCCGGCAGTCGGCAACCACGACTGCTGATGCAGGCCTCCCCCATTTCCAGGCCTGTGCCAAAGGAATATCTGGTTCAGGGTAATGGCTGAAATCTGGAAGTCCAGCTGGGTTCATATGACATATGTCAGATCATTCTTTTGGTGTTCTTTTGGTTCTACTTGACCTGTGCACAAGTGGAAAAGTGGGTGCGTGAGAGGGGAAACCAGGGTCTGTGAGTGTCTGTTGACGTTTGATACCACATCTGTGTTGGTTTGCTGCCCTCTGAGCTGTCTGGATCTATCTGAAATCGCTAATATTACATTTGTTGCAGAGTCAGATTGTTCCAAAATAAAATCACAATATGTGACAACACAGAAATCAATCATTTGGCCCACCAAGTCTGCGTTGATACTATTCTCCACAGGTCACCTAATGCCACATTCCTGTGTACTACCTTTAGTCTATTACTTTCAGATGCGTATTTTGGTCTTTGTTTTCCTGTTCTAAGGAAGCTGGATTTTTACTGTTTTTCAAGTCACAGTTCCACTTCAAAGAATTGCTTTTTTGCCCATAGATTTATAATTTCACTGGTCTATAGTTGTACTGTGTTTGTTTATCATTATGGGAACTGTTTCTTTTTTTTTTCTCTGTCCCTCTGTTCTTCAGTTCCCAAATGTTAACTTCAGATGCTGGGATGTTTTGCTTTGAATTAATTTGGTTGTAAATTGCAATCACTGTTTATAAAGAACAAATAAAAAAGTGGCATTTTACTGTTAAAATAGGTGCAAGTTATATATTTGTACATAATATATATTTTAATCCATAAATGCAACATTTGCAATAAAAGAATAAATGCTTAGAGTCCAATTTAGACAATGTATGCAGTCATAAAGAGTAATGAAGCAGCACAGGCAAGGGACAGAATAGGATGAACCTGATAGTCCTGCAGGCTTTGGTTGACTTATAACTCTGGAGCTCCCAGACTTCCTTTTCTCTCGGGCATTGGATTTAAACTAGTGCTTAGGATTGACAGGGAGTTTCTTTAGAATGACAAGTGCGAGACTATGAACGAAAATGAGATGCCACAGGGAAATATCATTGTCACTACTGCAAGATCCATGAAGAAGTTATTACCTATTTGAATCTTGATGGAGCATCACTGGTTTCACTCATAGGAAGTTAATTGTCTAAAAGATTTCAGTTATCTGAGCAATGGCCTTTGAAATTCTTTAATCTAGTATGAGTTATTTGTGTAACAACTTGCACTGAAACAAAATTAAGAACATTTTGTTTATGTATGCAACAGTGAAATCCAACTGAACTGATGTTAAGCCAAACACTGAAATCAAATGTGGTACATATGCAAAATGTGCCCGAAAATAAAAATAATAGGAATGTCAATGTGCTATATAATAACAGAATTCCCCCAGTTGCTCTTGGTGGAACAAAATAAGGCAATCAACCAAAAGACTGTCACTTAAAAATACTAGGGTAGATTTTAACATTTTAACATGGAAATGAAAACTGGGTGGGTGTATGACATATGGTTGGGCTATTATTGCCAGTTTTCCCCTCAGTGGTGAAATGTAAAATTTATCCCAATGTGATTTAGCTGACGGATTTTTGTCTATGGTGTATTATTTTATTCCTTTACTTGGGTTTCAATACAAGCAAGGTTATTGTTAACAGACTTTTCCAGGTTTAGGAAATATACTTTCGGGTGTGACGTGCCATAACTATTAAGGGAGAAAATCACCTGGGCTTATTTTGTCCCCAGAATTGAGCACACCACAACTGAGAATACCAAGGCAGGACTGAAATTAGACCTCATTAACAGTTTTTACACATTCCTCCTGTCACGCTTCCACGTGTAGCTTGCGCTTGAGAAGAGGTCTAATGTCGGGTTACTTGCCTCGCTGGGCACTGTGGATTCAGGAAACACTCCTGCCCCTCCTAGCTCCACAGGAAGGTTCTTTTAAATTTAGAAATAACTTACCTTTGTTTTGCTGCTAAAGAATCCTGAGCAGAGGAGGCCTACTACCTGCCCTGCTCATTGGTGCTCAATTTCTGTGAGGGGACCTAAAATAGGTATTCAGCACTCATTTGTTGCTGATTTTGTGTGGCTATCGGGGTGCCTGATAAATGGCCCAACCCAATTTGGGGTCAGACTTTCTTCAGGCATTTTTAAAGTGCAAGTCATTGGTCCCCAATAGAGGCACAACGAGGCCTAATTCTTGACCAATTATCTGTTGTTTGTTCTTGTGAAACAAAAGGGGGCTTAATATGCTAATATATGCTGAGAGAAGAACCATTAGTGTCTGTCCAGCATATCCTTGATAGCTGCCTGGACAAGTAACTTCCTTCAATCACAACTTGATCGAAGTGTTTCAGCCAGATCAGTTGTTGAGCTATTCTGTTCAATTCAAACGTCATACCTGATAAGTATCCGTGGATCTTTTTTAAAGTAACAGGATATTTGCTGTATTGAAAGTTTGAGGGGATCGGGCAACTATTTGTAGACCAACTTTGTAGCCAGAAACAACAGTTTGTGCATTTCGGCTGTCTGCATTTTACTCACTGGTCAGCTTCAAGCAATCAGGTTAGAGTTGCAAAATGAGAAGCAATCAACTGTGTTTCAAGAGTAAGTGTAAGAGGTATGTCTTTGTTGCTTTTCATATTTCATGGAGATCTGTAAAAGTTTGTAATTGCTGTAAATACATTGAGTACTGTTATTTTGCCTGGTTAACGTTCAGTAAATTTGTCTAGTTATTTTAGCCTGAGCCATGGTCTGATAGAATGTTATTTTTCCATCAGCCAAAGTTGTGGAGATCACATGGCGACAGGTGACATTTTTGGTCAAATGGAGTACAGGGACAAGGGGGCTATTTTAACCTAACCTGCCAGTCATGAAGCTGACAGGATAAGGTGCAATGCTGGGTTTGGTGCAATTCTTTGGGTTTCCTGCAGGACGAGCAAGGTTAAAATTATCTTCGAAGTTTCTCTGTTCAACTCCTTGGTCTTGCTATATTTACCTAGATATTGGACAGGTAAAGGTTCAGTTTGGTTCATAGGGGGATCCAAGCTGTGCTTATGGGATTGACCAATGATGCTGACCACAAGGAAAATATTTTGTGTAAGAACTCAAAAACTCAACACATGGGGCTGGATTTTTAAAAGGGTCGGGGTCCGGATTGGAGGCAGGTGTGCAATTTGGCGCCGCTGGCCTCCGTGTCGGTTCACCGCCACAATCCCAACCCCAAGCCATTTTGAATGAGGGTAACTTGGGCACAGATTGGCTGCCTGCTGCAATTGTGGACAATTATTCTTAAATAAAAGAGCCATTAAGGCTGTTTCTGCGCAGCAATTTCTGGTCAGCAATGTGGGCAGCCCACGTTGGCTGGTCCAGGCCAATGTGGTCGGCTAAGGGTGGGAGGTTGGGAGGTGGGAGCTGATAAATCACACAAGGGACCTCCCCCCGACCCATAATGGCCACAAGGCCACAGCTGTGGACATCTGCCCCCTGGAGGGATTTACCTTTCAGGATCATGGCCGGGCAGCTGTGGCCTTTAAAAAAAAAAATAATTTATCTGCCCTTGTCCCTCGCTGTCTCCTTGTTCACATCGGCTGCTCCCACCTTGGCCAGTGGGGCTGCCAATCTGAGTATTGGAGGACTTCCCATTGGCCTTCTGGCATCGGGAGTCCCTGATTGGATGGCAAGCCCGCTCCCTAGATTTTTATTGGCTGAAGCAGTGAAGATTGCAGTGGTTGTGTCGAAAGCGTACCTTGAAGGTTTAGGTCCCTGAACCAGCCCCTATTTCCCGTTCCCGCCCCCTGATTGAAAATCTAGCCCATGGATATATTAGATGACTGTCACCCCAGTTCATTGGCAGCAAAGTACTTACTTCCACCGAGAAAAAGTTGGTAGATTCAATTTAAGACAATTAGTACATTTCCTCTTGACAGGGATGAAAACTTTTCAATCCCATGTCCTTCCAATGGGTGGAAAGTAGCGAAATGGAGAATGGGAGTTTTTGGCAAATTCAAAGGGAGTCCATTAACAACAACTTGTATTTGTATAGTGCCTTTAATGCAATCGAAGGTTAAAACGTCCCAAGATGCCACACAATATGATACCAAGCCACATAAAGAGACATTGGGCTGAATTTTCAAAACGGGGTCGGGAACCTGACGCCCGGATGATTTCCAGGTCCCAACCCCGCATCTCAGCTGTATCGCTGATGTGATGCAATCATCAAATGTAAGTGCCCAACTTGGGCAGAAGTCGAGCTCAGCGCACAATCAGTGGCACCGAGGTCTGCAAGAGGCAGGAGCTGCCTGCATAACACGAGTGCAAAGGCAGGCAGCAGCCATGATGGTGCCTGCCGCTGCCTTGCCAGTGAGAGCAGGCAGCTCCTGAGAGGGTCAGCAGCATAAAAGAGGAAGACATTGTTGAAAGATCCCAATCTAAGGTAATGGGCATTATGCATTGCAAGATTCCCATTGGCCCAAAACATTTCACCACCTGCCAAAAATGTTTGCTGCCTGCCTGCTGTGAGCTTGACGCTATGCACTGTTGTGCACCAGATTGGTCAGGCTTGCCAGAATCCTTATTGAAAATTGTCGTGCAGACGCCCCCAGTCCCCCTCCCCCTCGGCCTGTTAATGAACTCTTCCATGAGCATAATGGCCCCTTAATTAGAGGTGAGCGGCTTACCCTTCCCCTTTCTCTTTCCCCTGCCCTCACATTGAAGATTGCAGACTGTCCCAGAGGCTTCGGTTTCCGGAGACGACCTCCAGGACTGCAGTTTCAAATTACGTCCATACTGGCTCCCAACCGCGCTGTCCTTTGAAAATCCAGCCCATTAGGTCAGACGACCAAAAGCTTGGTCAACGAGGTAGGTTTTAAGCACTGTCTTAAAGGGGAAAGCGAGGTAGAGAGGCAGAGAGGTGTAGGGAGGGAATTCCGGAGCCTAGGGCCTAAGCAGCTGAAGGCACGACCATCAATGGTAGAATGATTAAAATTGGGGATACTCAAGAGTCCACAATTAGATGAGTCCAGATATCTCAGAGAGTCATGGGGTTGGAGGAGATTGCAGAGATAGGGAAGGACAAGGCCATGAAACAAGGATGAGAATTTTAAAATCAAGATGTTGCTTGACCAGGAGCCAATGTTGGTCAGCGAGCACAGAGGTGATGGGCAAATGGGACTTGGTGCAAGTTAAAACACAGGCAGCAGGGTTTTGGATGACTTCAAGTTTATAAAGGGTAGCACATGCGAGACCAGCCAGGAGTGTGTTGGAATAGTCATGTCTAGAGGGAACAAAGGCATAAATGAGAGTTTCAGCAGCTGATGAGCTGAGATGGGGTGAAGGTTGTGAACAGTCTGGTTTAGTCTCAGACAGTTGCCAGGGAAAGGGATGGAGTCAATAGCTAGGGAACAGAGTTTGGAGCTGGGACCGAAAACAAAGGCTTCAGTCTTCCTGATATTTAATTGGAGGGAATTTCTTCTCATCCAGTATTGAATGTTAGATAAGCAGTCTGATAATTTAGCAACAGTGGAGGAATCGAGAGAGGTGGTGGTGAGGTCGAGCTGGATGTTGTCAGCATACACATGAAAACTAGTGCTGTGCTTTTGGATGATGTCTTTGAGGGGCAGCTCGTAGATGAGAAATAGGAGGGGGCCAAAGATAGATCCTTGGGGGGACACCAGAGGTCATGGTAAAAGAAATAATAGCAAATGGTATTCTGGCTATGATTAGGTAGATCAAATGAAACCAGGTGAGAGCAATCCCACCCACCTGGATGATGGTGGAGAGGTGTTTGAGGAATGTGGTCAACTATGTCAAAGGCTACAGACAGGATGAGGAGGGATATTTTACCTTTGTCACAGTCACATATCAAAGTCACAAATGACACGCTAAGAACTATTTCAGTACTGTGGCAGGGGCGGAAACCTAATTGGAGAGTTTCAAAGCTGGAGTTGTGGGAAAGATGGGGATGGATTTGGATGTGACAACACATTCAAGGACAGTGGAAAGGAAAGGGAGGTTAGAGATGGGACTGTAGTTCGCAATGACGACAGAGTAAAGGCTTGTTTTTTTGAGGAGAGCGTTGATGACTGCAGTTTTAAAGGAGAGAGAAAGAACCGTTGACGACGTCTGCTAATGTGGGGACCAGGAGGAGAAGTTGGGTGGTCAGCAGTTTAGTGAGAATAGGGTCAATTGAGCAGGAGGTGGATCTCATGGACAAGATGAGCTCAGAGATTGCATGAGGGAAGATAAGAAAGAAACTGGAGAAAGATGTGAGTTCAGGGTTGGGCAGCGGGCAGCCAGATCTGGCTATGGATGGCTAAACCAGTTGTTCACCATTCAAGCCTGTGTCCCTTGGATTTAGGGGAGCGGAGATAAGGGCCGTACCCGGGGGAAAGGCCAGGGTGAGAGAGAATAATAATTTTATTGGGGACTAGGGCATCAAAGGTGGAGGTGAGGGTGTGATTGAGCATATCAGTAACTGCAGAATGTTGTGGTGAACAGAGAGCCAAAGGCTGGACAGTTGGGATTTTGAAAGTGCAATTGTACGTAAATTGGGGGTTAGTTTTTTCCAGGGGAGGATATAGAAGGAAGTAGGGTTGGGCTGTGAAAGGGGGATGTGGTGGAGGGAGGGGGGGAGTTGTGGGTGGAGAGTGATACAAGGAAGTGATCAGAGATTAATTAAAAACAATTATCTCTTGTGCATGAAGCAAACCTTGGTTTGTGAACATTCAGTGTTCCAGAAGTTTACACAGCAAAACTAAATGCTTCCACAATTTCAAGACGCCATTTCGTAAAGTATCATTGTTATAGTATGGGCAGTATATTTAAACAGTAGCATGTAACTACAACAGTGATTGTGAACAGATGATAGGAAATTATGATTGCGTTAACAGTCATTAACAGGCAATTGTTCAAAAGCTTTTCTGCAGTCATGTATTTTATTTGTTTTTAACTCCAGCAATGCTGTACCTGCAAATCGTGCAAAAGTATTTCACTTATTCACCTAAATGGAAATAATAGGGAGCCAGGAAATCCAGAGTTACAGGGCTGGATTTTACATCGGGCGGCCAGGTGCTGGCCACCGATGGAAAGGTCAGTGGCGAACCTGCTTCCGTCTAGCCCGTGGATCCGTCCCGCATTTTATGGGTCCCCGGGCTTTAATTGTTCCGAGGTGGGATTTCCACCTGCGTGAGGGAGGAAGTCCCACCTCATTGAACTGCCAGCCAATCATTGGGCCAGGAGTGCAGGTAAGTTTGGTTTGCCTCGCCGGGGCCCGACCGATTACCCCCGGCGAGGGTGGTCATTTGGGGTGAAGGGGGGCGTCTTGGGTCCTGGGGTGGTTGGGGAAGCGGGGCGATCCTCAATCAGGCACCCTGTGCCCGATCATCAGGGCTGCATCCCCCGCCCCCACCCAGCCTCCCGGTGTGCTGAGAGGCCGCCAAGTTTCACCGGGCGGCCTTTCACGTCTCCAGGACGCCTGCTTGTCACGGGTAAAATCCCCATGGAGGCAGGCGAAGGCTCTTAAGTGCCCATTGTGGCCACTTAAGGGCCTTGATTGACCTGGGGCAGGCGCCCCGTTTTTCACCCCCTCCCCCTGCCCTACATAAAGTGGAGCGGAGGCAGGAGCTGGTCGGGAATGCCTCCTGGAGCTTCCCGCTCAATTTTATGCCACCATCCGGCTCGCTGGGGTGGCGTAAAATTCCGGCCACAGATACTAACTGGAGCTGCTGTTAAAAATCTAAAACCAAATTAGTTAACTCATTAAACAAGTTGAAAGAGCAATTGATTAACTCATATTGTCACGCTTTGTAGGTACAAGGCATGTGTTAATTCATTAGTTTATTTGTGAATGAGTGATATTTTTCTTAAGGTTGACACTTGTCTAATTAAATGCATATGTGAAATTAATAAATGCAACAAAAGCCAATAATTTTGGCTGCTCAGTTAAATGTCTGGAAGATGCAGTATTTATCACAGCAACTAAATAATGGATGCACTCTGTCCTTTTAAAGATAAGACCTTGAATTGACTAATTGTCTTGCAGTTATGAATCAGTGTGCTATTTTCCCATATTAAGTTAAAGGCCTTATTCATATTTGTTAAGCTGGATGTCGCTACCTTTTAATTATAATGAACAAAATTTTGATTAGTTTGAGCTATTCTGAATAACCCATTAAATGGCAATGTAAATTGAGATTATGTCAAATATATAAGTGGAAATATGTTGGTAACACTTAACATAATACTGGAACATTGGGTAACTATGTTTCTTTTAATGTGACATCTTGTTGCACAAAGTACTGGGAACTTTGTCTCAGCTGTTGCAGA
This sequence comes from Heterodontus francisci, assembly GCF_036365525.1. NCBI lineage: Eukaryota > Metazoa > Chordata > Chondrichthyes > Heterodontiformes > Heterodontidae > Heterodontus > Heterodontus francisci. The sequence goes on from NC_090389.1 coordinate 52,272,739, forward strand.
TTTCAGTGAAACTGATTTAGGTTATGAACTTCTTTCAGTGAAACAATTCTATCCAAGGGATTATGCTCATTATCTTTTGCATTTATAATAAAGAGCTCAAACTGTATGGCTGCCATTCTACTACTGTTATCTCTTTAAAGCCACATGAAGCCAGCAGGCCTGAGTTACTTTACCAACCTCACATTACTCTTTGGCCACCGACATCTGGTTAAATTTTAATGTGAACTGAGTCAATGGGGCAGTCGCCTCTCTGATGGCATTTATAAAGATTAAAAGCCAAGCTTAATGAAGTGCCTGAGAACCACTTCAGCATCACTTTGCAGTGGTTTAAATTATACTGCAGAGAGTGTGAAACCAAACTAGATTCTGGTCAACTCCACACCTGAATTACATGACATACTTCCTCTCAATAAGGTGCCTGTTTTGCAATGGCACAAAATTTAGATTTTGTTTTCATAATTGCTTATTTTTGTTTTATGCATGTTAAAAGATTTTTTTGACTGCTTTTCATAAGCAAAAGGTCAATAGAAGCCTGCAACCATGAAGACAAACTTGCATACTTGAGTCTTCCAAGATTTAGTTTAAGTAAATAATCCCTACATTTCAGGTTGTAAAACTCTGAATCAAATATTAGACTTGCCCTTTTCTGAATTGTATCACATTAAATAGTCAGTTTTTACATTCTCTTGCTAACTTACAAAAATACAGATAACTGGTAGAGCCATTTTGACTTTGGACCATAACAGTCTCTGTTATATAATTTGTAACACCACAGTTGTGACACTTGGATATTGTACAGCATACATTTCGAAAAAGCTGGTATCAGTAAAAGTGCTCATAAAGGTCCTGGATTGGCATGAAACCTATTGGTTCACTAATGTTCCTGATGTAAGGAAATCTTTCTTCCAAACTAATCTGACCTGTATGTGACTCCAGTCCCATAGAAAGCTTGTGGACTCTTAACTATCCTCTTAAGGCAGGTCTGAGAATGTGAAGGCACCTCAAAATGGAGGCACCCTAGCATGGGTAAAAATAATCAAATATTTTAGAGCAGAGAAGGTAACAGGCCCCATGGAGCCAAGGGAAAGGCTCAGGGGAAGAGGGGGGATCGTTGCATCAAAAGAGAGACGAGAACTTGCAGTGGTTCAAAAAAGGTGCCTACCACATTTGCAGGACAATTAGGAATGGACAATAAATGCCAGCCTTGCCAGTGACGGCCACGTCCCAAGAACAAAAAGAAAAATTGCTCAACACAATTCAAAATATGCTGCCATAATGTAGAACTGTGTTGCAAACATGTGACAGAATGAATAAGATCATTTAAAGATCTCTGATTACTGTAGAGAATGAATGATTCAATGTGTGTAAATGTCAACTTGTTGCTTGCCTAATTAATACTTCTATAATTTTCTTATATAATCAGCATGGTATAGTTTGAACAAGAAAGCCTTTTCTGATGTGGAAAAATGATTCAATGTCCATGTTGAAAGGGAATTTTTCTCTTGAATGTATCAATGTGATTTGGATATTGCTTTTAAAAAGTAATCGACTTTGCAGTATTCTTGAAACAAATAGGTTATGAACACCCAGTGCCATGCTGCATTCCCAGAATCAACTGGAAACCTGGTTCCCTATCGATTCTACATGGCACAATGGGCAGGATTTTCCAGTGGGCTTCGAGAATCTGACGGTGGAACCAAATGGGTGTCCTGAGTCTGCACTTGCTGCAAGTCAGACTGAAGCAGCCTCCTAACTGGCCGCCTCTACATTCGCTGTCCTATTAAGGACAGCGGGTGGGTGCCTGATGCTGCCAACCCTGACTGGACTGGCAGTTCTGGAGCCTTGGTAGCCCCAACGGGAGAGATAGGCACTGCTGAGGCAGGTCTGAGAATGTGAGGGCATCTCAAAATAGAGGCACCCTAGCAGTGGTAAAAATAATTAAATATTATAGATCAGAGGAGGTAACAGGCCCCTTGGAGCCAAGAGAAAGGCTCAGGGGAAGAGGGGGGATCATTGGGGCTGCAGGAGCAAGTCTTTCCTTCCTGCAGCCCCATCAATGGAGCATGAAGCCTCTGGCTCCAATGACTCCCTGCCCCCAGCCTGCCACCCTGGGGCTGGGAAAATTCAACCCAATGTCTATCATAGTGCATTAATTTATTGAAATAAAGCAGCTGCAGACCAGCATTGGGAATTGCTTTCCTTGTTGTTAATCCAGATTTTAATCATTGAAGATTGAAGTATGTTGCATGCAATATCTTTTCCCATAATACTGGGCTTTTGCTTTATTGTACTTTCTCTTGTGAGAACAGCTTTGTTGTAAATTTGGGATTGTCCTGCTGTCTAAAACAGAGGTGTGAGCCTGAGTAAAATGTCAACCTCTGTAAGTTAACCTTGTATAAGTGTCTGGAAAAAGACAATATCGGCTAAGTTTTGTTATGTATTTGGTCAGTCATGATTTATCAGAAGTTGGTTGTCCTTGGTTCAGCCTGATTTTTGGACAATGAAGAAGCCCCAGGATGCACATAATCCAACCCTGTATTTTGGGTTACCAGGGTCTCTAGGCAAGCGAATAGAGACCACAGATTCTTACTAATAGATTTGACGGTTGTGTATTTTTAAAAAAAGAAACAGTTAATGAGGGAGGATATGTATGAAGTACTTTGTCTAGCTTTTCCTTCTCTTTTAATGTCTTGTCTGATATTTTCCCAGGCTACATATGAGGCCTTCGGGATCACAGGGAAAAGCATTTCCCTTTTACTGGAGTAAGTTCAAGAACTTTTGTAATGTCTTAAAATATTTCCTGAGTAATAATCATACATGCCTATCTGCATGGCTAAGCAGCCAGGCACATATTTTATTCAATCGCAGGATGTGGGCATTGCTGCCTAGTCCATCCTTAATTGCCCTTGAGAAGGTGAGCTGGCTTCTTGAACCGCTGTAGTCCTTGGGGTGTAGGTACACCAACTGTGCCGTTAGGAAGGGAGTTCCAGCATTTTGACCCAGCGACAGTGAAGGAACAAGAAAATAGTTCCAAGTCAGGATGGTGTGTGGCTTGGAGGGGAACTTGCAGGTGGTGGTGTTCCCATGCATCTGCTGCCCTTGGCCTTCTAGGTGGTAGAGGTCGCGGGTTTGGAAGGTGTTGCATGTTACTCTCTATGGCCTAGTTTGTAACCCCAGAAGAGATTTTTCGAGCAGCATCCTGTTAAAGTGAAGGAAAGATGCTTAAGCCTTTGCATGCAAGTCATTCTGGTAAGGGTAATTGCCAGCACGTAATGCAAGATACAGAGTTAGTGAATTTCTAAACCCACCGTGCAATGAAAAGGAAGACTTGTGCAGGTAGTCATACTAGAGGGTGAACATTGTATTGGTCCCCAAGAAAGTTCTGGGTTGAAAGAAATGGGAGAAGGATTTTCATTCCTGGGTCCCAATCTCGCCGTCGGGATGAAATGTGGAAACCCACAAATGCTGATGGCAGGACACAGAGGGCGATTTTGGAGGAGGCGGCCAATTAAGTGGCCACCTCCATGAGCCTTGTCAAATTAAAGACGGCTAGCAGGCTCCCAAGTCTGGAGTGTCAACAGGAGGCTGTCCAGCAGTCAAAGATTGGCATCCCTACCATCAGAGGTGGTTGCTGTTGAAGTATGTAGGGAGGTGCGACAGCGCCTCCATTTTCGGTTGCTGGCCAGAAATGGGGTAAATAAGAGGGTCAAAAGGGTTGGAGCCATCAGACATGAGTCAGAAAGCCCCCACAGTAATGGGCACTCCCGCAGTTGCAGATGATCTTTGGAGAAGCACCTCTGGCTCTGATGTCTACGCGGCCTGCCGCTGGGATGCTGCCACTGTTTCACGAATGGCCTCCTGATGTGACGGGTATTCTATGCGCCGGCTTGAAAATCTGGGAGAGTGCCCTTAATTAATCCCTCAAGGGACTTAGTTATCTGCCGAGGCTGGGTGGTACCCATTCCTGCTGCTGCCCCAACTCCCACATCATCCCTTGGAGGTGGGATCATGTCATGGAGCCAATCCGATGGGATTTCTCAGGCCCCACCCCAACTCCAGACCCGCCGCCATGGACCATTGAAAATTCAACCCAGAAATTCCACATGGCTCTCGATACATTTTTCTGACCTTTCCTCCCATGGATATTCAACAGTCTACCTCTCCGCAGCAGCGTTTCATTCAGGAGCCTCAGAAGGTCAGACTCATTGACCTTTCGGCCTCTTTCCTGTCTCCTTCAAATTTCCTGCTTCCTTCTTTGGATTCTTTTGTCTGCTCTTTCAGATGAAATATTCTTTGAAATTGCAATGAAATCTCAGAAGAGATATTGAAACTCACTCATATTAAAGGCAATATCTCATGAGTTTCACAACTTATCTGCTCGTTCCCTAGCCCAACTCCATCTCCCTCCCTGGCAACAGTCTGAGACTAATCCAGTCTCTTTGCAACTTTGGTGTCGTATTTGACCCCGAGATGAGCTTCCAATCACACATTTGCAGCGTCACTAAGACCGCCTATTTCCACCTCTGTGACATCACCCAACTTCACCCCATCTCAGCTCATCTGCTGCTGAAATCCTCATTCATGCCTTTGTTACCTCTAGTCTTGACTATTCCTATGCATTCTACCCTCCTTAAAGTTGAGGTCATCCAAAACTCTGTTGCCTGTGTGTTAACTCACACCATCCCATTCACCCATCATCCCTGTGCTCGTTGACCTACATTGGCTCCTGGTCAAGCAATATCTTGATTTTAAAATTCTCATCCTTGTTTTCAAATCCCTCATGGCCTCAACCCTCCCTATCTCAGAAATCTAATTCTGGTCTCTCGAGCATCCCCAATTTTAATCGTTCCACCATTGGTGGTCGTGCCTTTCAGCTGCCTAGGCCCTGAGCTCTGGACTGCCCTCCCTACACCTGTCCACCTCCCTACCTCGCTTTCCTTCTTTAAACCTACCTCTGACTAATCTTGCAGTCGTCTGACCATATATCTCCTTATGTGGCTTGGTGTCATATTTTGTTTTAAATGCTCCTGTGATGCATCTTGGCACACTTTATTACATTAAAAGCACTATACAGATATAAGTTGTTATTGCTGTTAATGGGCTCCCTTTGAATTTGCCAAAATTCCTTAAAGCCTAGCTCTTTGGCCAAGCCGTTCGTTATCTGACTGACTGGGCCGGATTTTCAAAGTGGGGTTGGGAACCCAACACCCTGATGAATTCCGGTTTCTGACCCAACGCTTCAGCTGTGTCGCTCTCGCAATGCAATCTTTGAATGCTAATACACTAATTGGGCAGGAGGCAAACTCGGCGTTCAAACACCTCCAGGAGTCAGAGCTACCTGCTGCCGGTGGTAAAGGCAGGTGACAGCCATGTAGGGAGGTGCCGCTGCCTTGCCGAGAAGAGCAAGCGGTTCATGAAAGGGCCAGGATCATAAAGACGGCGGTGGAAAGTGGCCATGAACACCAAATGGAGGTACAGTGCTTGACCCAGCACTAGTTAGCCCCTCAAATTTCATTTCAACACATAGAAACAAACTTTCTTTTGCCCCATGGTAACTGGTTGGGATTGCAGAAATCAGATTTAAAAATTGCCTTCCTGAATGACCCGGTCCCTTAGCAAGCTCCCAACGGAGCTTAATGGACAGTTACTAGGCGGTGTGCGTGTAAATGTCCCGGAGGCATTGGGATCCTGAGACAATCTCCTGACCCCAGTTTTCAAATGGCGCTGACACTGGGTCCCAACCCTGCAGCCCTTTGAAAATCCAGCCCAATATTTCCTTATGTGGTTCGGTGTCATATTTTGTTTTATAATACTCCAGCGAAGCGCCTTGGGAGGTTTTATTATGTTAAAGTTGCTATATAGATAAAATTTGTTGTTGCTGCCACAGAAAGTTTCAATTCATTTGAGGTAAGGATTGTAGTTTGACAGCAAAATTAGTTAACAGGTGATTTTATGCAGAATTAATGTTGATTTTTGCACTGTTTTAATGGTAATAATTCATGGGGATAAAAGTTCTACCATTGTGATTGTGAACATGCATAAAATTGTGCAAAATAAATAAATTAATATCTTATTGAGAGTTAGGAATGATGTGAATATGGCATGGGTTCCTTTAATAATCTGGGCCAGATCTTGTGTGTGCCTGTGTGTGTGTGTGTATTGTTAACACTACTCCTGCATTTACTTTTCCCGGCCAGCAGATAATGTTTGCTGCAGTCCATGGTCTTGTTTTTCAAGCAGAGAGTGGTCTGGACCTTTTCCAATTCCTCGGAATAGATGCCAGGTCACAGATTTTGCAATTCTTGGAGCCAAGATTGTGACAAGCTTTAGCTGTTCTCTCGGAGGATTAATGGAAGAAAATTATATGGGAATGTGAAGTGGATGCAAAGTCTGAAGGCAGCTTACAGATGAAAGTGAAAAGTGCTGGTGGCTGCTGCTGGTGGATTGCACTCTTCAGTGCATAATCCTTGTTGGGACTTTACAGCAGTATGTGAGGAAGACCAGATTCAGGAGCTGGAAGCAGGAAAGGTTGAGTTCAGGAGCTTCTGGTGGGGATGTCCAGGGTCAAAAGCTCACGGTGGAGGGGCTGCGGATACCAAGAGGCATTGTGAATTTGAGAAGGGTCGGTGGAAGGAATTGCAGGATCAAGAGTGGGTGAAGAGAAGTTGGAGTTGGCAAGTGGTGTTGGGAAAGTAGTGAATATAGTAGCTCCTTAAAGTATGATTGGAAAATATGAAGTGTACTGAGCATGCTCAGAAATGGCTTTTTTTTTAAAAGCAAAAATAGAGGTTTTGCATAGAATATACAGCACAGAAACAGGTCATTAAAATAAAAGCAAAATACTGCAGATGCTGAAAATCTGAAATAAAAACAGAAAGTGCTGGAAATACCCAGGTCCAACAGCATCTGTGGAGAGAGAAACAGAGTTAACGTTTCAGGTCTGTGACCTTTCATCGTGTTCTGTCCACTAGGACATGGGTCCTATCTCGGTTCAGGTGGAGTCCCTACAATAGAGATGATGGAATGATTTGGGAAATAGAATTCAGGTATCTTGTTAGAATGAGTGGAGTAACAGTTGAAAAATTGCCATAAATTAATCCTCAGGCTGCAGACCAGAGAGAACACATTTTGCATAAATTTGGAACACTGCACAGAGAAGTATCTGGGTAACGAGAATAATTTTTATTTAGAATGCATTTTTACTGATTTTATTATAGTTTCCATTAGCTTTACTTGCAGATTTGCTAAATGTTGGTTCTACCAACATTCTGGGGTCTGAGGCTTCTTGTCAATACTATATGTTGCTGCTGTATGAAAATTAACTTTTCCTACGACTCAATCAGTTGCAAAAATTTCACAGATGAAATATAGATTTGCTCATCATTGAGTGTGATGCTGAAGTGTGACACTAAAGATGTGATGGATGGATATAAAATGGGTGGACATGCACTTTAAACATTTTTTTAGATAAATTAGATTAGCAGTTTGCTACTGTGACAGTCTATGCAAACAATTTTATTCATGAAATCTAACCTTTCTTCTGTTCTAATCCACACGTTTGTGTGTACCTTGTTGGGTAATCAAAAATGGGCATTGCAAATCTCTCAATATTGGGTGCTGTATTAGACCTGCCACACTTTGGCTGAAGCATATTTTGATGCATCTCACACTTGCAAATAAACAAAGCTGCATACATTTAAACGGGTTTGCAATCTGTGTCATTCTTGCCAATCATAAATATAACTCCTGACATTTCCCTGTTTTGACAGCTCTGCTATATGATAGGAGTGAGCACCCTTAAAAAGGATAGAAGGAACAGGATATAAATGCTGGAAGGAGTTGTTGTTGGACAGCTGTCATGTTAGCAACTATTGGCTCTTTGATAAAACCCCTCCTTGTAGAAAAATCCAGTTAGTCAAGCTTGGAGTATAGCAGTTGTACACTGCACTTCACTCCCGTTATTATCGACCAAACACAGTTACACAGACATTCTTGACTTCATACGAAAGGTAAAAACAGTGGATTGAATACTTGATGTTAGAAATAAACATGACCAAATAAAATTGCCATGACTGCAGGGTGGTAGCAAAATTAGTTAGTACTGGATTCTAGCTCAGTGATATTTTACTGGTGATGTCTTTTCTGAACTGGGATGAGATTCCTGAAAAACTTTGCAAAGCAGGTGCGGAAAGAGATGCAGTGGTTTTTGTCGAGGTTCATCCCAAGCAGCTCTGTAACACAGGAGTCTGTGCTCTACTGGCTGTTCCCAGGGACACACACCGAGATAAACATCAACTGCTGTTGGAGGAGCATCAACTCGGTGAAATACGCTCTTTGGTCTGCCCGAAACCTGCTTGTCTTGCAGCGCAAAGAGTTGTCCATGACCGAGTGTTGCAGACTGGCACATTCCAAGGTCCAGGACTACGTGCTGAGGGATGCACTAAAGCTTGGGGCAGCTGATGCAAAGGCTCAATAGGGAAAGACCACTGTGTAAGGTCCTCCCACCAAAGTGAACTGAAGGGCTGGACCCATGGGAAACCCCTCAGGCTGTATATACCAAATATGGTTTTGCTGTAAAATGTACATGGCAGGTAAAATGGAATTGAAGGGTTGTGAGGCAACTTATTCCTGTGTTGAAGAAAACTGATTTCCTTTACACATTTTGGAATGTCAACTTGGTGTTGTTTTGAACTGTTTTGTAATGTATTTTTTTTAACAGATTTTTATGAATAAAGTATATTTTCGAAAAAAAGAGATTCCTGAAAAACTTGCTTGTACTGATCTCAGATCAGGTATCTGTAAAGTGGAATGCACATCTGGCAGATGGGCTGCCAACTGCATATCGCTGCAAGCTGTAGTAGAGTTAGGAACGTGCTGTCAATTTTTTTTAAAACTGGAAAGTAAGTTGAAAAAACACCCAGGAGTTCTATCATTTTGAAATCCACCAAAAGCCACTTCACATTGATGCCCAAGTGTTAGTGTAACTGCAGACTAATGTTTTTGATTTTTGTTTTGTATGTCTTCCCTGCATTTAAATTTTTTTTTCCTGATGGTTCAATGCTTAAATTCACAGCCCAATGGGATATTATGTCATTCACGCCATGAAGGTTCTAGCTTAAATTATTTGGCTATTGTCGGTTGCTTGATCTTATCCAGTGCACTGGTAGGGGTGCAGTTGGCCTCAGCGCCCTGAGCTAAAATAGAATCAGGGTGTCTGGTTCCTGCTCATTACCAGTTATCCGCGCTGTGTGTGTATGTGTTTTATTTGTCAGCTGAGAATGTAATGGGGTAATTACATTTTTAACAATGGTACAAAATGGGCAATAATAGACTGGCTGCCCAATATACACCCTGCCCGATTTCCTTACCTATCGAAGTCAAGTAGGGTACAAAATGGACTGCCTCTCTGATTTTTGCCTATTTTATACCATCACTGAAAGTTCAAATGACCCCCAATGAGTTTTGATTGTGATACCCTCTGTGATTGAATACTCTGCTGACACACACTGACTTGGAACACAACTGTAAGAATGGAAGCTTAGATAAAGCACCTAAGATGCTGTCAGTATATGTGGGGCCATGCCATAATTTGTCCCAGTGCCTTCAGGAAAGGAAAGGTGAAAACAATTGGGCAGAATGAATAGAAATAGTTTTGTTCAACATTATTCTAGTGATTTAAATCTATGATTGAATCATGGGAATGCATGTATTAAGAACAGAAGTTTCAGAATTATGAAATTTTGAATAAAGTAACTGAACTAAACTCAGATTGTATTCAATAATATGGATCTTGAATTAGGATCAAAAAGCTATTGATGCATTTCTAAAACTTTCTTTTGCCATAGGAATCATTTTAAAGTTGTATTAGCTTATAATAAGATAATTATTTTACAAATGATTTTTGCTACTTAACGGACTGCTTCCTTTTGTAATAAAACAGCAGGTTTGCAGCATATTATTCTATCGAAACCAAACAAACTATGCAACATCTTTGCAGCAAAATTTCGGTATCACTGAAAATTTTGGAAAAAACTTAGTTTGCACACACTGTTGCACTCAATACAAAATCAACAAAGATGTATATATTATTATGGTTTTTGTTTCCTGTTTCACAGAGAAGTGCAGTTTAGTTATTTGCGGAACATGAGAAATTGATGTAAAACATCCTTTTATTTTGACATAACATGACCTTACATTTTGTTGGTGAAAAGAGTAAGGCAGATGATTTTAAAAGGCCTGAGCCTTCTGAGATTTCATAGCATTTGCTTCATCTTTATTCCAAAGCCTCCACTCATACAGATATTTATGGTATGCCTCAAGGATATTGTTTCCTGAATGTAATTCAGATTTTGTGATGCCTGACATGAATTTTATTATTTGGATCTGTTTTATCCTCTTAATACAGATTAAGACTTTTAACTAATTGCAGAGAAACATGAACCATTTAGGAATATCCAATAAAAGCTCTAATTTTAATGCTGGTTACACATCTCCAACATTTGGTATTAAGCATATACTTACTGGTAAGGGAGAATGATTGGAGAATTAAGAATATCAATGCACTTTAGGTTAAATAAGTAAATAAGTATTAAATAAGATTGTGATTATTACCAATCATAATGATTTATTGATTAAAAAGATTGCAGTGTCTCACGCATTCCTCCTTCACAGAATTGTTACAGAGCAGAAGGCCCATTGTGTCCATACTGGCCTTCCTTGGCTAAACACAATGCAATCATTGCTTTAAAGTTGTATTGATTAAAATCATAATCCTGACAGGAAACCTCACCACTCGGAGCATATCAGAAACTTGGGTGTGTGATTTTCCAACCATAGGGGCGGCACAGTGGCGCAGTGGTTAGCACCGCAGCCTCATAGCTCCAGCGACCCGGGTTCAATTCTGGGTACTGCCTGTGTGGAGTTTGCAAGTTCTCCCTGTGTCTGCGTGGGTTTTCTCCGGGTGCTCCGGTTTCCTCCCACAAGCCAAAAGACTTGCAGGTTGGTAGGTAAATTGGCCATTATAAATTGCCCCTAGTATAGGTACGTGGTAGGGGAATATAGGGACAGGTGAGAATGTGGTAGGAATATGGAATTAGTGTAGGATTAGTATAAATGGGTGGTTGATGGTCGGCACAGACTCGGTGGGCCTGTTTCAGTGCTGTATCTATAAATAAAAGAAATAAATAATAGTTGGAAAATTGCATGCAGCTGAGGCTGAATTTATGGCCTGTGCTTTTGATGGGCAAGGCTCTATGTTGTGTATGCGAAGACTAAAGATGACACTTCAAGTGTAAACTTTGTCACAAAATGTTGTTTTTGTACTTTCTAATGTCCATAATAAAATATTTCAAGCAGAAGTTTACATTAGTCGGCACTGCAGGGCTGATAAACCCCCAGATTACAACAGTGACTGCACTTCTAAAAGCACTTCATTGGCTGTACAGCGCTTTGGAACACCCTGAGGTCATGAAAGACTTGATACAAATGTAAGTTCTTTCTTGTTGCCAACACTGGTGAGCATCAGGTCATGCCCCACCCCCACCCCTGCTTTACGGGACACTGAACACTAAAGTTTGCTTGGTGCCCTATAGGAACATGGGGGTCATTTTGACTTTCCGCAATGGTGTATAATGGGAAATTCGCTGATTTTGATGTTAAAGGAAAATTAGGCGAGGTGTAAAACAGGAAACTAATCCAGTAGCTCCTGTTTTAAGCAACCACCGTTAATTATAATTACCCCCTATATGCTAACAAGGAAGCACTCGTGGCACTGACAACTTTCACACCAGTTGTGTACCTGGCTCGGTAGGGATATGATAAAATTGAAAATCTTGGTAGGACCTATAATGCAGATCAGGGTCTCTGTTTAGGTAATCCATTTGGGCCTGTTGTAAATACCGACTGTAGCAATTTCACCTAATTTAGTGTTTCTTTGCTGTTCAGCTTTTTTGCTGTTGGGCTGTTGTGTCACAAACAAACTTGTAGTTAGTCTCTTAAAGCTGTACTCTATTTCCTTGTTTTTCCAAGGGTGTGCTCTGTGTTGTCTAAATGAGTATTCCTCTGTGCATCCCTTTGTATTTGCAGAGTTTGAAGGAGAAGTATAGTTGGAAGTTCAGAGGCACTATAGCAGGCAAATGCTTTGCATCAAAGAAGCTAAATGAGAGTCTGCCACCCTTCTGTACAAGGACATTCATATGTGGACATGTCTAAAGATCTCTGCACATAGAGACAATGATTACCAAGGAAAGTTTTGACCATACTGTGCATATCCTTGCAATCTCCTACGGCTGGAACAGATCTAATAGTGACTGTGAGGGTAATGTTGCACTGAAATTTGTTTTTATTCGTTCATGGGATGTGCTATTGCTGTTAAGGCCAGCATTTATTTCCTATCCCTAATCAGCCTTGAGAAGGTGGTGGTTAGCTGCCTTCTTGAATTGCTGCAGACTGTGTGGTTTGGGTACACCTGTAGTGCTGTTAGGGTGGGAGTACCAGGATTTTTTCCCAGCGACAATGCAGGAAGGGTGATATATTTTCAAGTCAGGATGATGTGTGGCGTGGAGGGGAACTTGGAGGTGGTGGTGTTCCCATGTGCCTGCTGTCCTTGTTCTTCTAGATGGTAGAAATTGTGAGTTTGGAAGATTCCATCAAACAAGGCTTGGCAAGTTGCTGCAGTACATCTTGTAAATGGTACACACTGCAGCCACTGTGGTCCAGTGATGGAGGGAGTGAAAGTTTAGGGCGGAAGATGGACTGCCAATTATGTGGGCTGTTTTGTCAAGCTTGTTGATAGTTGTTGGAACTGCACTCTTGACTTGTGCCTTGTAGGACAGGCTCTGGGGAGTCAGGAGATGGGTCACTTGTCACACAATATTCTCTGACCTCCTGTGGAGGGTAGAAAGAGGCACTCATTACTACCAGGTCTTGGTAGGGCAGACCATTGGCATCTTGAATCTCTACTGGACAACTCTGTTGAGTACCATCCCAACATGGACTCTAGTGGTTCAAGAAGAAAGCCCACCGCCATCTTCTCAGAGCCACTAGTGATGAGCAATAAATGATGTTCTTGCCAGTGACACACAGATCACAGGAACAAATAAGAAAAATAAATCCCACGGCATTATTGAAGAAGAGTGGGAAAATTCACCTGGTATCCTAGTATCCTCCCTCCACCAACACTATCAAAAACAGCTTCGTTGGTCATTCATTGCATTACTGTATATGGAGCATTTCTGTGTGCAACATGGTTGCTGTATTTGCCTGTATAACAATCATAATTGGCAACTCAAAGTGATTAATTGGGGGGAATTTTATGTTCTGCCCCACATTGGTTTTGGAGGTGGGGAGAGCATATAATCGGGCAGGTTGGTGGTGGAGGGAATGTCGCCTCCACCCCAATTAAGTTCAGGGCAAGATGGCCTGTGAATGGACTTCCCGCCCCACTGCCAATCCCGCTGCTGCTGGTATTAGCCCAGCAGTGGGCGGGCCTGTCACTGCATGATAAGCACGCCAAACAAACCTGTGCGAGTTGCTTGCCAGCTCCAGGTGGGGGTGGGAGTCCCTTATTAAAAGGCACAGTGCCTCAACGAGGGATCTGGCATCAGGAAGTGGGGGGGGGGGCTGCTGAGAGCCACCATCCTGCCCTTGCTTCTGACTCATACACATCCCCCTCCCTCACAACCTCCACCCCGCGAAACTCCTCCTGCCCTGACTTACCTGTGGCCTGGTCCCATGCCTCTAGTGCGTGCTCTACTGGCAACAACCACGTCCTTTGCAGTGGTGCTGTTCAGTTAAAGAGCTGCCGGCCTCTGATTGGCTAGCAGCTCTTAGCAAGCAGAACTTCCATCACCGGGCTCCTCAAACCCGAGGAAGGCCCACTGCTGTCCACTTAAGGGCCTAATTGGTGGGCCTTCTCCAGAGGAGGCAACATGGAGCTCTCGCAGGCGCTTCAGCTGGTGGTCAACACCCCCGTTGCCAAGTTAAAATCCCCCCCATTGTATGTGAAACACTTTTGAGATTTTTCCTTCAGAAGGGACAAACAGCTATGTAAAATTGTAAACCACTAAGGTTACAAAACTGTTTCTTTTATTTTCTAAATGTAGTTCTGGAGGAATTTGTATCTCACCTGAGTTTTGTCCTGTCATAGGACTGTTTTATCATCAAACAAATGTGTGGGGTGGAATTTGATGCTCGCCCGTGGCGGGTTTGAAGGCGGGGAGAGCATAAAATTGGGTGGGATGATGGCGGGGGTTTCCCACCACCATCCTGCCTCAGTCAACAATTAGTCCATGGCGGGAAGGCCTGTGAATGGCCTTCCCATCCCGCTGCCAATTGAGGCCCTTAACTGGGCAATTAACCACCAATTAAGAGTTTTTTCCTGCCGCAGCCGCAATTCGCCATGCGGTGGGTGGCCCTGTCACCGCACGGGAAACACGGCACAACCAACTATGCGGGCTGCTTCCCAGTTCCGGGGGTGAGGTAGTGGGGGGGGTTGGTGTCCCTTGTTAAAAGGCGCCGGGCCTGAACAAGGGACCCAGCATCGGGCAGGGGGAGGGGGCCCGCTGACCTTGCTGCCAACCCTCCCTCTCTCTCCCCCCACCACCCCCCTGCCCAACCCCAGCGAGACCCCTCCCGCCCTGACCTACCTGTGGCCTGGTTCCAGGGGCGCTCCTCGGCTTCCAGTAGGTACACCTGCAGCAGCACCCACCACCTCCACAGTGGCGCTGTAGCTGCTGGCCTCTGGCCGTCAGCTCTGCAAGGGCAGGATTTCTGGAAACAAGGTCCTTGATCTTGTGGAAGGCCTGTCACTGGTCACTTAAGTGCTTGATTGGCACTACATTCGACAGTCCTTCCAGAGAAGAGACAACACGGAGATCTTGGCATTAGTTTCTCCGGGTGTTGAGGATAAAATTCCCCCCATGGTCTCCTGTGGTGCACTTAGGCCATTCTGGTTGAGTCTCATTCATGTGAAATAGATCTCGTAAAATATAATAGGGTGAAAAGATCTATGAGAATAGATTAATATTTTTCACAATGCGGTTCAAAGGTTCATAACTGATTAAACTAAAATAGTCAGCAGCCACCAGTCTATGTCCTGATTAGCAATTTACTTTTACAGACAGGACAGTCTAATAAAGTTAGAATAGTTTAGACTGTTATATATTAAAGGGAAGTGTAAAATGGCACCAGCTATTCTCCAGGATTATGGGTGTGTCCTAACCCCTCAAATTGGAACAATTGCTTTCTGGTTGCTGTGTATTTTTCTTTCTCTAATACTTAACTTTTGAAAGTTGTTTCTTAACATGGAAGAGCATTTTAGCAGGAATTACTTTTGTACAACGTACTCCACCAGAGTCTATATGAAAACAATCTGTTAGAATTATCTTTACAACTCTACTGGGGACCTGCCCTGTTGATTCTTCCCACAAGAATATTCTGCATGATTTGATAGTAGCATGTACTGGTATATTTATGTGTCTTCAGATTGATTCGGAGCCAGTCCCAAGTGGAAAAAAAGAGGGAATAAGTTCCAACACATCAGATCTCCATTGAGGTGGAAAATTTGCCATTTATTTCAAAACAGGTCAGGAATATATTTTGAATAGCTTGTTTCTCCATTAAAATTGCACATGACAATAGATATTGGGGAGGACCAGGTTAAACCAGACTGACCAACAGCAAGAGTTCTGAAGAAGATAAATCTATGATTTCCTATTTCAGAGCTTGTTTAGTGACTGGCTGCAAAAAATAAGTGTAATGCAAAAAAAAAACTCAGAATTTGGGGCGGCGCAGTGGTTAGCACCGCAGCCTCACAGCTCCAGGGACCCGGGTTCGATGGTTTTCGCCGGGTGCTCAGCTTTCCTCCCACAGCCAAAGACTTGCAGGTTGATAGGTAAATTGGCCATTATAAATTGCCCCTCATGTAGGTAGGTGGTAGGGAATATGGGATTACTGTAGGGTTAGTATAAATGGGTGATTGTTGGTCGGCACAGATTCGGTGGGCTGAAGGGCCTGTTTCAGTGCTGTATCTCTAAATAAATAAATAAAAGCTAAAATCATACATCTTGTATACAATCCATAACCATGGCAATTCATTTTGTGGTGTACAAAGGCCACAGTTTGTAAAAATGGATTTTGTCATGTGAAATTTTAATAAGGGATATTTTGAGTGAATTACAGTAGTCGTCTCATTTAGCAGATGAGATCCATAATTCATGATTGGGGGAAATATAACTTTACAGTTGAGTTAATACCTAGAATATTCCCTGTGAGATAGCAGTTAATGTGTTTATGCACATACAACCCTGACTGTAACAAAGTTACCAGTTTCTTTGTGAGTGTGTGATCATTTGGCCAGGATTTTACTCCCCAGCCTGATCTGCAGTGTAAATGTGTGGTGGAGCGGACTTTATACTCGCCCAACTCAACCTTTGCCTGATCCTGACAAAGTTTCTGTGGTCAGCTTTCATGGAAATTGTTTCACTGGGCTCCTGGCTGAAATTCTTCCTGTGCTTGGGAGCTTGCCACTGAGCTGAATGCATGAAATGGCTGCTACTGCAGGATGTAAATGCTTCCAGCAGCTTAAAGAGGAAAGGCAGTCTTACAAAGCAGAAAGAAAATAGCCAGGCTATAATGAACAATCAAAATTTTACGATGTAGGCTTGCCAACCTCTCAAGCGTGAATCCATTCTTCATTCTTGCCATGAAATTCGGCTACATAGCACCCCTGGGCTGGAATTTTATGGCCTCTCCACAAGTGGGCTGGTGGCGGGAGGGGGTGCGTAAAATTGAGTGGGGTGTGGGGGCGGGGTGGGGGGCCCCTTCCTGACCCCCACTGCAATTTTACGTGGGGCGGCGGTGAGCAATGGCCCGCCCATGCCAGGCCAATCAAGGCCCTTAAGTGGCCAATTAACTGCCACTTAAGGGCCTCCTCCCACCGCTGTGGGTATTTTACCCTTGGCGGCTGGACGGCAAAGGCCCCACGAATCCCGCTGGTAAAACTATGCGACCTTCTTGCAGGCTGTGGGTTGGCCCTCCTGATTGGGCACCATTGCCCCATGGAGGGCCGCCTCCGAAGCCCCAACCGCCCCCAACGCACAACACTCCTGTTCCCCCCCCCCTCCACCCCCTGCCAACCGACTCCCTCTCCCGTTGCTTCGTCGGGGCGCGGTTGATTGTCCCCGGCAAGGCCCCAAAAACTTACCTGATTTCCAGGGCCGTCCTTCCAGTTGCCGATGGCTGGGTGTAGTCCCAGCAATGGCCACTGGGAGCGGTGGCGCTGCTGGGGCTAAGAGCTGCAGCCCACTGCTTGGCCAGCAGCTCCATTAGGCGGGACTTCCTAAGACCAATTAAAGGCCTGGGGAGCGAAATATCCCAGCCTGACTCACCAGACTCGGCGGAGGCAGGCTCGCCTTGACTTATTGGCCGGTGGGCGGGACCTCCCGCCTAACGTAAAATTCCGTCCATAGTTTCGATGTTATGGGTGTTGTTTTGGATCCAAAATGGCAGCTACGCACACACAGTTCCGGCACGGCGCGTACCAGACACCATTTTAGTGAGGGCTTTAGCTTGGGCATTATGAGCGGTGCCAGAAGCATGCTGAGTAGGCAGATCATGGCATTAGTTGGTGTGCAATACTGATTTGATGTCAGTGCTGCCATTTTGGACCTCACCGTGCTAGTTAATGACCCCTCCTAAACACACACAATTGAACAACTGAGCAACAATTCAGCAACACTGAGGACCCACCCCCACCCCACATCACCATTGCTATTTAAAGGGATCATCGACAACTTGTAGGTTATAGTTGCCTCCTTCAGCACTGTAACAAGTCTGTGATTCTGTGATTTAAATTTATTTATCTCATTAATATAAATATTGAAAGCGAGCTCCCATCGCCAGCGGTGGGGTGGGGGGGGGGTGGGTGGGCTGCCACGGAGCCTTGCCGCCACCGGGAGGATCAGGCCGGGCCCTCCCGGTGTCGAGCTCCGTGACGGGCCTCTGCTGCAACCATCATCTGGTCCCCCCACCACTGAGCCCGACATCGTGAGCTTGGTAAAATCCAGCCCTTGGTGTTCAAAAACATGGAAACTATGATAAACCTTTATAAAACACTGGCTAGGCTCCAGCTGGAGTAATGTGACCAGTTCTGGGCACCACACATCAGGAAGGATGTCAAGGCCTTCGAGAAGGTCCGGAGATTTACTAAAATGAAACCGGAATGAAAGACTTTAGTTGCACGGAGAGATTGGAGAAGCTGGGGATGTTCTCCTTAAAGCAGGGAAGATTAAGGTGTATGACCGAGGTGGTAGGAGTGCACTTTTTTTTATAGTTCCACTTCTCCACAGGTCACAACATATATTTAAATTTTTACCCAGTTACCGATACGGTCAATCATGGGCTCTTATTTTTATCCCAGAATGAAATACACCAATCAGCTTTCTTTCATAAACAACAAAATTATCAGTGTATTATAAGACATAACCAGTAACAAAGCAAAGCATTAACACAGAGATTGAACTATGAGAGCTTTTTTTTTACTTTAGCCCTGAACACACACACACACACACACACACACCGGTTGACTGAAAAATTGAGAATTCTCTTCAGAGCTCTGTTGCCAAAAAAAAAGACAAAAAAGAATACTTTGGCCAAATTCTTGCTAATTCTTGAAGCAAAAAAGAGAAGATATGGAAAGGTGTCAGTTGTCCCTTTTTTGGTTTGGGGTCCCAAATACGCGTAGACAGCTGTCACTGGGGTCTTCCTAGAACAATTCTTTTCAGGTGACATGGAAGATCAGTTTGGGCAGGCTTTCTGGGAGAAGTGCCACAACAGAGGTTTCTGGCAGGCTTTTCAGGAGAAATGCAGCATCAGTTACTCTATTTCTTACACCTGATTCTCAGGAAGTTCTCAAAGAGATGGAAGAGGATGCTGATGGTGACTGCTGTCTTGGCTGGTTTCTCCGTCTTCACACCCCAACACACTGTCCAACGCAAAACTAAAAACAATGGGCTGGATTTTAAAGCCTCTCCTACGCCGGGAATGGTAGTGGGGGGGGGGTCAATGAAGATTGCAATGGAGGAGGCCCGCCACCGACCCCGACAGTGGCAGGCCCTGTACTGATCGCGGTGGTGGCGAGGCCTTGTGGCGGCCACCCCGCCACTCAGTGACGGGACCCGCATTAAAATATGTTAATGGCGACTTACCATGCAAGCTGCAGCGATTCAGGCAGCAGGTTTTAATCTTTATTCTGGCGTCTGGCATTGCCGTGCCTTCAAATCCCCGTTTGGTGAAACAAGGCGCGATGCCTATGGGGAGGGGGGAAGGAGGAGTATTTCTCTGTACGGGAAGTGAGGAGTGGGGCTAGAACGCCTCTGATTGGTTGGGGGGGGGTAAAGGAAGGGGTACAGGACAAAGGTTCCGAACTTTGGGGTGCGGGGGGGGGGGGGCGCAAGGTCAAATTTTCAAGGTATGGTTTCCAGGGAGGAATAGGGCAGGAATGTTGTGTTGTGTTATGGGGGAGTGTGGGAGAGTGCATGGAAAACTTGTTTTATTCATTTTTTAAGAACTTCACATCCAATGTATCTTTAAATTTTAATTGCACATTGAGGGCTGCAAGCCCTTTAAAAATGACGCCTGTGCATTGGCGCATCATCGCGGAGGGTGGGCGCCACGGCCATGCTAATGAGCTGCCGCGTTTGGAATCAGTGCGGCTCCACAATGTGAGCCTCGTGCGTGCGGGCTGCATTTTTTTAACGCCCGCCGTCTATTTCGGCGGCGGACTCTTAAAATGCAGCCCAATATCTCGAGTCGAGCCTCCTGACCCTTCTAAAACTTGACCTGTCACTTCTCTGTAAATATCTCCCCCAAGTCAAAAAGTCAAAATGGGTATTTCAGACAAGTGACCTCCAGTCAATGTTGTTTTCAAACCAGACCGACCTCTCAGTGTCCTTTCAATGACCTCAGTGAAAAAAACATCCATGGAGTCCTTTTCAGTTTTCCAGGGAGATGGTGGCGTAGTGGTAATGTCACTGGACTAGTAATTCAGAGGCTCAGGCTAATGTCCTGGGGACACGGGCTCAAATCTCACCACGGCAGCTGGTGGAATTTAAATTCAATCAATTAATAAAAAATCTGGAATCGAAAACTAGTCTCAGTAATGGTGCCATGAAACTATCATCGATTGTCATAAAAACCCATTTGGTTCACTCATGTCCTTTAGGGAAGGAAATCTGTCATCCTTACCTGGTCTGGCCTACATGTGACTCCAGATCCACAGCAATGTGGTTGACTCTTAAATGCCCTCTGAAATGGCCTAGTAAGCCACAGTAGGGATGGGCAACAAATGCTGGCCTGCCAGTGATGCCCAAATCTCATTAAAGAATAAGAAATAAAAAAGTCCATAATTCTAAAATACGAGTCCTCAGAAAAAATTTAACAAAAAATTTAGAGCACAGATTATTACAATCACAAAATTTTCATAAAATCACTAAATCTGAGGTCTACACCATGCTCATTCAGTGTGATGTTCACTTCTGAACATGCTACCATACTGCTTTGAGTGAAACGTTAGCCTTTATTCCACTGACGTGGAATATTAAAGATTTTGGTTGGTGCCGCTCTACTCTAAGTTCCTTGCTATAACTTTTGTTCTTAAAATTGAAAACTAAAAACTTGATTTAAAAAAATTGAATAGTTATTCTTTAATTTGCACTTGTCCCATTGTTCTATCTTAAAGTAGATGAAAGCAAAATGGAACTTTTTATTCGAGCACATTTTAAATATGTAGCCTTTTTTATGTAGTGCAAAGAATTCGGGAAATTATTATTATGCACAGCCTTATCTTGAAAGTTAAGTTACAAAGGTTGAACTCCAGCTGGGTTAAGCTGCTTAATGAAGCCTGGTGACTTCCCCAATCTACATAAGTTAGTTCACTTTAATACTACTGTACCAAATCACCTGTGACCTAAACAGCCCACGCACCATTGTAAGAAGACATTTGTTAAAATTCCCATCACCGAGGCATAGCTCTAAGCATTTAAACCTGAATGCCATTATGGTTGATCACCATAATGCCTCCTCTATCAACAAATCAATCTGTGGTGCTTGTCACATGATCCTGGGTCGCTGAGAAACCTTGATTTATTAGCATTCATGACAACAGTGGAACTAAACACATTGTTTCAAATCCAATGATAAATGCATGATTGGAAAATGGCCTCATCAGATACCAGCTGTGAAAAAATATTGGATGTATGGTGATAATACATGAACCCTTATGGAGCATAATGACAGATTTTCACTAGAGTTTAAGCAGTTACTTCCAGCATGTTTCAGAGTGTTTTGTTCAAAGTCTTTTCAATTTTAAAAACAGGCATTTTAAGCCTTCAGGATTTCATTCACTTTTGTTGAACTTCTGAACCTCTCAGGACCAACTTTATTATTTCTACTTGATGGCACTAAATTTGATTGACAAGATTAGCATTTTTGTAAGAATTCATACAATAGTATTATACTTTATGTAATCCTACTTTTGAATATTCATAACGTGATTTTAACTAAGATAATTTTGAAACCTATGTCTTAAATCCCATGTGAAATAAAAGACAGAGCAGGCTGAGTACATAATTTATTCTGTGTTTTACACCCTTTCTTAGAATATTCATGATTTTACATTTACAAAGATTAATTAATAACATTGAGTATGAAGAAGTAGCCTGTTGCTATGCTACAAAAAGAAAATCGTGTTCAAAAGATGGAATACCAACCCCAGTGGACGTTTTTAACATTGATGTTGTTCTTTTATTTATGAAATCCATTTAGCCTAATTAAAGATCATTACAGGTAATTAGCTGGTATTTTACTTTTCATAGGGACTATAGTTTTATAATGGTGAGGATATATATATATATATATATATATATAGTTTCTTCATCATTTACTTGCACAAGGGCTGTCCTCCATGTAATTTCAAGTGTTTTTTTCTGAAAAAGGGAACGTCATGCCGAGTTTTGTGTCTCTTTATTTCCTTTTCTGTTGGTGAATCAGAATTTAGAGCATGGTGGTCTCCTTTGAGCTGTTGGATTATTTTTGCAGAAACTGCTGGTGTTGATAAGGTAGCAGCAGCGATGTACAGATCATGTTCCTTCTTTGTCATAATTGAAAGCCTGAGTTAGTTTTGAGCTAATGAGGGCAAATCTCTCCTCACAAGGTAATTTATGCCATCTGTAAAGGCAAAAATTCTGAAGTCCCTGCTGAGCCCAGTTGAAGTCCCAGATTTTCCTGAATGCAGGTTGATCTTTAGTCTTTTGGATTGTGTTGGAAGTAATTTAATAATAGAGGACCTGAACACAATCAGGCGAGTTATAGTTCCAGGGAGCTAAATTCGACAGCCCCCCCAAAATAGGCATGGGAATCGCGATGTGGGATTGACCCGTGCTTATTGCTTCCGAGGCGGGCAGCATGCCAACTTCATGCTGCCTGCTAATTAATATGATTGCAGCGTGCAGCTAGCATTAACATTGAATGGCTGCATGCCTCAGCAGGGGGCCCAAAATTGTGAGAGGCAAGCACCAGTTAAAAATAGATTACACTACTCAAAGCCAGCTTGCACATCTTAAAGGGGAAGTCAGTTGTAGCTGGAGCTTGTGCTGGAAGTCATTCTACAACTTCTGACCTGGGAAAAACAGAAGAATGGCCTGCCAGGGAGAGAGCAGGCTGTAAGATTTTCCAACGCAACACTGGGACCCTTGGTCAAGGAAGTGCAGAGGAGCACAGATGTGCTTCATCCATAAGGGGCCACTTCCCTCTCTCTTGCAAGGCAAGGTGATGCACAACCAGGGCAGCAGGTGCTAATCAGCAGGGGCTAGGCCCTGCTACATGTCCATAGCCCCGTGGAGGAGACAATATTCCCCCATTGTTGGAGTGGCCATTGCTGAGGCTATGGCCAGCAGCAGCCTGAAATGATAAAAGATGATGATATCCTCATAAATAAAAACTGAAAGTGCTGGAAATACGCAGCAGGTCAGGCAGCATCTGTGGACACAAGCAGAGTTAACATTTCAGGTCTGTGACCTTTCATCAGAACTGGCAAAGGTTAGAAAAGAATTAGGTTTTAAGCAAGTGAAGGGGGTGGTGGGCAAGTGCGTGATAAGGCAGAGGGCAGAAGAGGTTTAATAACAAAGCTGCCTTGGGACAAAGGCAAAAAGTGTGTTGATGCTTGTGGCGAAAGACAAAGCATTAGTCCAGAGAGAGCGTTCATAGCAGAATAACAAGCCGCTCTGTCTACATGAAAAACAGGCACATGGTTAAAAAGTAAAGTAAAATAAAAAATATAAACAAAGGCCAGTATGGTAAATATGGTATCCTCATATTTATTCGTCCTCCTCACATCCCACTTGCCCATAATCTCTTCTGATTTAGAAACTGCACACGGTGTAAGCATGCACCTCTTACTTTTCCCCCATCACCTCACAGAACCCTCACCTTGTGCCTTTCTCCTTTTCAATATCCAGGAACTGCAACCTGTCCAGGCAGTAGTGGAAGAGCAAAAGGTGGAAGAGCAGAAAGATGGTGACGATGAAGAAACACTGTCACTCACTCTCACACTCCTAGCCACCCACTCAGATACTGACACTGCACGTAACTTAGAGGATAGCTCAGAGACAGGATCTGTACCTGACACCGGACCGAGTGACCTTCAGCCAGAGCCAGGGGCAAGGGTAGCGCAGGTGTCAGCACCCCAGAGGGTGTTGTTCTACACGAATCCTGCTGCAGAGGACTCAGAGGGACAGTTTGATGGGACAGGCTACAGAAGAAGCCTGATGGGTATGCACAATGTAATGCATTAAAATGCACTGCCAGAAAACCTGCATGCAATGTCAAGGAGCATGGTGGAGACTGGCGCCAAAATTCCACAGGGCTTTGCGCAAAGCTTGGAGCCCATCTTTTCCTGCATGGAAGTTCTGGCCAAATCCTTTAGCACACTTATGGACCTAACCATTATACAGCAGCTGATGGCCAATGTCTCAGCTTCCATTTCACCACAGACAGAAACTACCCAATGTTTGGATGCTGCAGAGGAAGCTCAAACTTCTGTAATGCAAGAAGACTGCTGACATCATGGCTGCAGATACCAGTGTTCAAAGTGTCTTGCAGGGAGTCATAGCAGTCCAGCAATCTGTTCTCCCACCGCTGCCACTTGGCCAGTGCCCTTGATGTTGCTTGTCAGCAAGCCAGCACAGGCTGCTGCGGCCCATGGTCAGGTGGTGCAGCATGCAGCTTGTCCATCTAGGCCCAGAGATGCTCGAGATCATCCTCCAAAGCTGTCTGCAGTCTACTCCACTGAAAGTTAGCAGCCTTCCAAATATAACAATATCTCCAAATTTGCACATGACACAAAACTGGGTGGGAGGGTGAGTTGTGAGGAGGATGCAGAGAGGCTTCAGGGTGATTTGGACAAGTTGAGTGAGTGGGCAAATGCAGATGCAGTATAATGTGGATAAATGTGAGGTTATCCACTTTGGTAGCAAAAACAGGAAGGCAGATTATTATCTGAACGGCTATAAACTGAGAGAAGGGAATATGCAATGAGACCTGGGTGTTTTCGTACACCAGTCGCTGAAGGTAAGCATGCAGGTGCAACAGGCAGTAAAAAAGGCAAATGGTATGTTGGCCTTCATAACGAGAGGATTTGAGTACAGGAGCAGGGATATCTTGCTGCAATTATACAGGTCCTTGGTGAGGCCACACCTGGAATGTCGTGTGCAGTTTTGGTCTCCTTATCTGAGGAAGGATGTTCTTGCTATAGAGTGAGTGCAGCGAAGGTTTACCAGACTGATTCCTGGGATGGCAGGACTGACGTATGAGGAGAGATTGAGTCGGTTAGGATTATATTCGCTGGAGTTCAGAAGAGTCAGGGGGGATCTCATAGAAACCTATAAAATTCTATCAGGACTTGACAGGGTAGATGCAGGAAGGATGTTCCCGATGGTGGGGGAGTCCAGAACCAGGGTTCATACTCTAAGGATACGGGGTAAACCTTTCAGGACTGAGATGAGGAGAAATTTCCTCACCTAGAGAGTGGTGAGCCTGTGAAATTCGCTACCACAGAAAGCAGTTGAGGCCAAAACATCGTATGTTTTCAAGAAAGAGTTAGATATAGCTATTTGGGTGAAAGAGATCAAAGGATATGGGGGAAAAGTGGGAACAGGTTACCGAGTTGGATGATCAGCCATGATCATAATGAATGGCGGAGCAGGCTCAAAGGGCTGAATGGCCTACTCCTGCTCCTATTTTCTATGTTTCTATATTATTTTTTCCACCAGCCATCCTATAGCCACTGGGGTTACACTGCATATATGAACTAGAACAGGAAAAGGCACCCGCAAGACAGGCACGAAGGGAATGCACAAGTGTTATTCGTTAACATTTATATGCCATATGGCATGCTTTGATAAATTTTGTTTGGAAGATTTATTTTGTGTTGGCTTTTATTTTTGTAGCCACCAGATGTTGTAATGGTCAGTAACAGAGGAAAAGTAAGGTGAAAAAGAAAAGTAAGTATTGATGAATGGGATTTGGGGTTGTGTTTAGTGGTATTCCAGTTGCATGAGTTGTTGATGGACAGCCTGGCCAGAAAGGAGTTGTTCAGGTTGCCTCCTCAATTGGTGGCAAGGTTGTGCGACACCACGAATCTTGACACCTGCCCTGCCAAGTACCGCAAGGCTCTTCCAGAACAGTCGAGGCAGCAGAAGCGTTGTTTCAGCATGCTAGTTCTCTACTGTATCACATTTAGTGTGGCAGCATGGCTTTTATTGTATAAGTGCTGCCCACCTGTGCGTGGGTTGCGAACCAGAGTCATCAGCCATGCTATCAAAGGGTAGCTCTTAGTCACCCAGTCGCCACCCTCTGGTTTGCTCTGCTGGCTCAAATGCAGAAGGCACCGCGTACTGCCGTGGAATGAAGGCTGCGTGATTGTTGCCAGGATACTAGGCATTGCCCTGCATGATTTGCTGCATATGGTCACACGGTCACACCAGATGGACATTGATGGATTGGAATCCCTTTTGATTCTGGTACATCTCAGAATTGACATGGTGTCCACAAAGCAATGTATATGCAGTCATTGGCATCCGGCACCATGGGGAAGCCTGCAGTTCTCATGAAGCCGCATGCCTGCTCCACCTGCTGCTTTCTGGCAGGAAAGAAAGAATGAAATGTAGTAAGCTTTCTTTGAATGGAAAACTTTACATAACAGCTCCAGCCTGGAATGAGCCCGATGCATAAAAGCTCATTGCCTCGGGCACCTTCACAGACACTGGCAATGTGGTCCCTGCCTACTCAAAGGTTGCATTTGTGCCTGCCGCAGATGGCATATTTCAGTGCAGACATCCTTACTGAAGCACTGATGTCTGACATGTTGTCCCTCACTGAGGTTCAGGTAGGAGAATTGTTCTCTGAATAACCTGGACGAATACAACCTTCTGTTGAGAGCCCTTCTCCCACTCCTCCCCCTCCCTGTTCAAGCAACCTGCCCTGCTGTGTGTTGCCTCATTCTCCTGGTCATGTTGTATTCCTATACTGTACCCATGTCTGGGAGCAACTGGTTTGTGCAGAAGCCTTGAAGTCAGGGCCAAGTCCTCAGCACCTGCCAAAACACTCCTGTAGACTTCAGCAACTTTTGTATATATATATGTGTATAATCATAGCAACAGCCAGTAGAAATCAATCAGCAGTTAACCTGAAAGTAGTTGATGATCTCTTTAAATACAGCTAGTGAAGGGGTCTTTCTTGCTGCTGTACGTGTTTTCAGTCGTGTGTGATGAAGAGAGGGCGTTAGCTGGAGCATTGAGCTCCAAAATGGCAGCGCTGGCATCAATTCAGAGTTACACACTGATTGATACTTTGATCTGCCTACTCTACATTCTTACGCCAGATGCTCACTGTGCAAGCTAATGCCCACATCAGTATGGTGCCTGGCATGACTTGCACCTGAAGTGTGCATGCGTGTCAGGGATGGCTTTTGGTCTTCTAAGGCCACCTGTAGCACCCAAAAAACAGCTGCTATGCATCTGAATTGTGTGGCAATCAAAGTTTGCCTTTATTTGTATAACTCTGCTGCTAATGACCTTTGACTATTTATTTTGAAAATGCTAATTTGTACAAAAATTAGGGGATTGTGTTTTCAGTAAGGTCATCCGAATAATATTGAAGGTAATTATTTGTGTGATTTCAAAAATAACTGTCTGAGTATGACTGATACAATCGAGTAAAGGAGAAGAAAGACACATTGGTGTAATAGAAATTGATATTTAGGCTCATTGTCAGTGGCCTTTCAAAGGAGCATTTCACTGCACTTGGTCTGTGCTACACATAACCTAGGAATGCTTTCGATCATTACTGAGTGGAATGTAGAGGAATATTCTTTCACCAATATAGTCAGTGTCACCAAGGATTCTGTAATTGGAAATCTGCTTAAATTGCCAGGCTGAGTACTGGGTACAAAACATCAAAGTAGAAAAGTTATTGCAACAATGATGTGTCAATAGATGCCTTTAGCCTCTCCTGTAAATATAATCTACTAATGATATCTAGTAACAGAGTTAATACTGCACCATCCATTAGGGCAACTTTGCTGCTTCCTATTGTTACTGTTTGAAATGCCTATTTCTTATTAGATAAGAAGATTGAAATGTAGGATGAAGAAAATATCCTCCAATCCATTCAGTTGGGCTCAATTATTTAGGTCCTTCATCTGACTATAACTGTGAGTTCTTAGATCGAACACTATTGCAATCTTTCCTTTTTAAGAGTATTACAGTCAGAAAAGAGAAAATGCTATAATGCATGAGCTGTTGGTTCATTAGCTTTGTAACTTGTATTATGATCCCCCTGGAGAGCAACAAAAAAAAACGAATTGACCGAATGGCCTCATTAAAAAAAAACAAATGGGCAAGATTTCACTTTTATAATTTACTCCAACAATCAAAGCAAAATCAACAGAAATTAAACGTGTAATAACGGACAAATCCTGGTCAATATATATAGTTTACAGATTACATGTTAATTATCAGATGCAGCAAAGATAAATCTCACGGATTTACTGGGCAGACCTCTCAGCAATGATGGCACTGAACTGCCACAAAGTTCTTCAAAACTCTGAACTTGTTCAGAAAGATTTCCAGCTCCTATCTTCCAAGATGCAGACAATGATGTAATGCCTTCTCATTGATAGCGAGCATTGCAGTCTTCCCTTCAATGTTTCGATCTTGTCGCCTTTCAAACCCCTTTAGCCTTGCTCACAACTGTCTTGATGGCCTCGTTCCACCAGTATAAGTCACCAAAAGCAGCTGCTGCAACTTGTATTTGCCGATGGCCAGCTCCCATAATCAGCTTTCTCTCTCTGCAGCTTGTCTGCCAAGCCTGCTTGAACACTCCAATCTTGAAATCTGAGTTTGGATAGCTCTAGTCACATGCCTCTGTGTCTTATCTGATTCGCACCAGTTTCAGTTTCCCTTGAAACCTGAAATTTTGAGTTTCATTTTTAAGTTGGGGACTGTCTCAAAAAAAAAGCTTTGAAACCAAAGTCAGTGAACCTAACAGAATTCAACGAGTCATCTGTTCCAACAACAGTATGCACACACTCCTCCACAGGTCTTGCAAACTGCAGACTCCATCATACTTGGCACATTCCTACTTTTTAAAACAGGACCATAGAATCTTACAGCAATTTAAAGAGGCCATTCAACCCATCATGCATGAGCCAGCTCTTTGAAAGAGTTATCCAATTCGCCCCTCTCCCTTGCTCATTACCCATAGCCCTCCAAATTTCTCCTTTTCAAGTATATATCCAATTCCGTTTTAAAAGTTACTATTTCATCTGCTTCCACTGACCTTTCAGTGCATTACGGACCATCATAACTCGCTGCTAGAGAAAATTCTACTCATCTCCCCTCTGGTTCTTTTGCCAATTATCTAAAACCTGTGTCCTCCGGTCACTGACCCAATCCACCAGTGGAAATAGTTTCTCCTTATTTGCTCGATCAAAATGGTTCATTATTTTAAACACCTCTATTAAATCTCCCCTTAACCTTCTCTGGTTTAAGGAGAACAAATCCAGCTTCCCTAGTCCCTCATCTCTGATATCATTCTGGTAAATCTCTTCTGCCTCCGCTTCAAAACCTTGTTATCTCTCTGAAGGTGTGGTGCCTACATTTGGCCACAATACTCCAGCTGAGACATAACCAGTGACTTATAAAGGTTTAAACATGACTTCCTTGATGTAGAACTCCGTACCTCTATTTATAAAACCCTGGATTCCACATGTTAACAGCCTTCTCAATTTGTCCTGCCACCTTTTAAAGTCTTGTAAATGTGAACCTCCAGGTTTTTCCTGCACCCCTTTTAAAATTGTAATGTTTAATTTATATTGCTTCTCCTCATTCTTCCTCCTAAAATGCATCACTTTACACGTCTTTGCATTAAATTTCATCTGCCATGTGTCTGCTCATTTCCCCAGTCTATTTTTTTAAAATTCATTCATGGGATGTTGGCATCACTGAGAAGGCCAGCATTTATTGACGATCCCTAATTGTCCTTGAGAAAGTGGTGGTGAGCCATCTTCTGGAATTACTGCAGCCCGTGTGGTGAAGGTACTCCCACAGTGCTGTTGGTTAGGGAGTTCCAGGATCCTGACCCAGCGATAGTGAAGGGACGGCAATATACTAACCAAGTCAGGATGGTCTGTGGTGTTCCCATGCAACGGCTGCTCTTGTTCTTCCAGGTGTCAGATGTCGCGGTTTGGGAGATTCTGGCAAAGAAACTTTGCCGAGTTGCTGCAATACATGGTAGATGGTAACCACTGTACACTGGTGGTGCAGGAATGAATGTTTAAGGTGGTGGATGGTGTGGAAATCAAGTGAGCTGCTTTGTCCTGGATGGTGCCTAACTTCTTGAATATTGTTGGAACTGAACTCATCCAGGCAAGTGGAGATTATTGTTCCTTGTAGATGGTGAACAGGCGTTGGGGAGGCAAGAGGTGAGTCACATGCCACAGAATACTCAGTCTTTATGTAGCTGGTGCTGTGAAGTTTCTGGTCAATGGTAACCACCAGAAGTGGATTCAACAATGTTAATGACATTGAATGTCAAGGGGATGTGGTTAGACTTGCTCTTGTTTGAGATAGTCATTGCCTGGAACTTGTGTGGCAAGAATGTTACTTTCCTCATAACAGCCCAAGCCTGAATGTTGTCCAGGTCTTGCTGAATGCTGGCACAAACTACATCAGTATGTGAGAAGTGACGAATTGAACTGAACACTGTGCAGTCATCAGTGCCGATACCCACTTCTGACCTTATGATGGAGTGTAGTTCATTGATGAAGCGGCTGAAGATGGTTGGTCCTAGGACTGCCCTGAGGAAATTCTGCAGCAATGTCCTGGGACTAAGATGATTAGCTTCTCACAACCACAACCATCTTCCTTTGTGCTAGGTATTCCTCCAACCAGTGGAGAGTTTTCTACCCGACTCCCGTTGACTTGAATTTTGCGAGGGCTCATTGATGCCACAATCGGTCATATGCTGCCTTGATGCCAAGGGCAGACACTGTCACCTCAGCTCTGGAGATCAACTGTTTTGTCCATATTTGGACCAAGGCTAGAATGAGATCTGGAACTAAGTGGTCCTGGTGGAATCCAAGCTGAGCGTCAGTGAGCAGATTACTGGTGTGTAAGTGCCATTTGATAGCACTGTCGACAACACATTCCATCACGTTGCTGATGATTGAGCGTAGACTGATGGGGCAATAATTGGCTGAATTTGATTTTCCTGCTTTTATGAACAGGACATACCTGGGCAATTTTCCATATTGTTGGGTATACGCCAGTATTGTTGCTGTACTGCAACAACTTGGTGAGAGGCACAGCTAGTTCTGGAGTACAGGTCTTCAGCACTGCAGCGGGATGTTGTCGGGGCCCATAGCTTTGGTCCGAGTGCGCTTTGCCATTTCTTGATATCATGTGGAATGATTCGAGTTGACTCAAGTCTGGCTTCTATGATGATGAGGACATCAGGTGAAGATCGAGTTGGATAATCCACTCAGCACCTCTGCCTGAATTTGGTTGCAAACACTTCAGCCTTCTCTTTTGCACAGACATACTCGGATTCCCCATCATTGAGGATGAGAATGTTCATGGAGCCTCCTCCTGCTGTTAGTTGTTGAATTGTCCACCATCATTCACGACTGGATATGACAGGACTGTGGAGCTTTGATTTGATCTGTTGGTTGTGCAACTGCTTAGCTCCATCTATAGCATGCTGCTTCCACTGTTTAGCATGCATGTGGTCCTGTGTTGTAGCTTCACCAGGTTGGTACCTCCATTTTTAGGTACATTTGGTGCTGCTACTGGTATGCTCTCCTACACTTCTCATTGAATCAAGGTTGATCCCTTAGCTTGATGGTACTGGTAGAGTGATGGATATGCTGGGCCATGAGGTTACAGATTGTGGTGGAATACAATTCTGCTGGTGATAATGGAACATAACACCTCACGGATGCCAGTATTGAGCTGCTAGATCTGTTCTGAACCTATCCCATTTAGCACTGTGGTAGTGCCACAAAACACAACACAATGGAGGGTGTCCTTAGTGTGAATATGGGACTTCATAGCCACAAGGACTGTACGGTGATCACTCTTTCCAATTCTGTAATGGATAGATGAATCTGTGGCAAGCAGATTGATAAGGATGAGGTCAAGTAGGTTTTTTCCTCGTGCAGGTTTTCTCACCACCTGTTGCAGACCCAGTCTGACGGCAATGTCCTTCAGGAGTTGACCAGCTTTCTTAAGGGAAAATCATATTTAACTAACTTGCTGGAGTTTTTTGAGGAGGTAACAGAGAGGGTTGATGAGGGCAACGCTGTCGATGTGGTGTACATGGACTTTCAAAAGGCGTTTGATACAGTACCACACAACAGACTTGTGAGAAAACTTGTAGCTCATGGAATAAAAGGGACGGTAGCAACATGGATGTGGAATTGGCTGAGTGACAGGCAACAAAGAGTTGTGGTTAATGTTTTTGGGCTGGAGGAAGGTTTGTAGTGGATTTCCCCAGGGGTCTGTGTTGGGACCCTTGCTTTTCCTGATGTATACTAATGACCTAGACCTTGGTGTACAGGGCACAATTTCAGAGTTTGCAGATGATACGAAACTTGGAAGCATTGTCAACTGTGAGGAGTATAGTGTAGAACTCCAAAAGGACAAATTGGTGGAATGGGCAGACAGGTGGCAGATGAAGTTCAATGCAGAGAAATGTGAAGTGATTCATTTTGGTAGGAAGAACATGGAGAGACAATATAAAATAAAAGGTACAATTCTAAAGTGGACGCAGGAGCAGAGAGATCTGGGTGTATATGTGCATAAGTCATTGAAGATGGCAGGACAGGTTGAGAGAGCGGTTAATAAAGCATGCAGTATCATGGGCTTTATTAATCGGGGCATAGAGTACAGGAGCAAGGAAGTTATATTGAACTTGTGTAAGAAACTAGTTCGGCCTCAGCTGGAGTATTGCGTCCAGTTCTGGGCGCTGCCTTTTAGGAAAGACATGAGGGTATTGGAGAGAGTACAGAAAAGATTCACGGGAATTTCAGTTATGAAGATAGATTGGAGAATCCCGTTAGATTGAAGGGCAAGGCTGGCAAGTTTAGGGAAGCTTGGTCGACGAGGGATATTGAGGGTCTGGTCAGGCCAAAGAAGGAGGCATATGTCAGGTATAGGCAGCTGGGATCAAGCGAGTCCCTCAAGGAGTATAAGGGATTTAGGAGTACACTTAAGAAGGAAATTAGGAGGGTGAAAAGGGGCCATGAGATTTCCCTGGCAGATAAGATAAAGGAGAATCCTAAAAGATTCTATAAGTATATTAAGAGTAAAAGGGTAGCTAGGGAGAGAGTAGGTCCCCTTAAGGCTCAGTGTGGTAATCTATGTGTGGAGCCATGGGAAATGGGTGAGGTCTTGAATGAATACTTCTCGTCTGTATTTACCGTGGAGAAGGTCATGGAAGCTAGTGAGTTCAAGGGAGGGAACAGCGATATCCTGGAGCATATCAACATTACAACGGAGGAGGTGTTGGAGGCTTTGAAGCGCATTAAGGTGGATAAATCCCCAGGGCCTGACCAGGTGTATCCTAGGATGCTATGGGAAGAAAGGGAGGAGATTGCTAGGGCCCTGGCAGAGATTTTTGTATCATCGTTAGCCACGGGTGAGGTACTGGAAGACTGGAGGATAGCTAATGTTGTGCCTTTATTTAAGAAGGGCAGCAGGGATAAGCCAGGGAACTACAGGCCGGTGAGCTTTACATCAGTGGTGGGAAAGTTATTGGAAGGGATTCTGAGAGACAGGATTTATATGCATTTGCAAAGGCAAGGTCTGATTAGGGATAGTCAGCATGGCTTTTTGCGTGGGAAATCATGTCTCACGAATTTGATTGAGTTTTTTGAGAAGGTGACCAAGAGGATTGACAGGGCAGGGCGGTGGACGTTGTCTACATGGACTTTAGCAAGGCCTTTGACAAGGTCCCGCATGGTAGGCTGGTCCGAAAGGTTCGAACACATGGGATCCAGGGTGAGTTAGCCAATTGGATACAAAATTGGTTTGGTGATGGGAGGCAGAGGGTGGTAGTGGAGGGTTGTTTTTCAGATTAGAGGCTGGTGACCAGTGCTGTGCTGCAGGGATCGGTGCTGGGCCCTCTGTTGTTTCTCATATATATTAATGTCTTGGATGTGAATGTAGGGGGCATGATTAGTAAGTTTGTAGATGACACCAGAATTGGTGGTATAGTGGACAGTGAAGAAGGTTGGCTAAGGTTACAACAGGATATAGATCAACTGGGAAAGTGGGCAAGGGATTGGCAAATGGAATTTAACGCAGACAAGTGTGAAGTGATGCATTTTGGGAAGTTAAACCAGGGCAGGATATATACAGTGAATGGCAGGGCCCTGGGGAGTGTTGTTGAACAGAGACCTTGGGGTGCAAGTACATAGTTCCCTGAAAGTGGCAACACAGGTAGACAGGGTGGTGAAGAAGTCGTGTGGCATGCTTGCCTTCATTGGCCGAGGCATTGAGTACAAGAGTTGGGACATCATGTTACAGTTGTACATAACATTGGTTAGGCCGCATTTGGAGTACTGTGTGCAGTTCAGGTTGCCGCACTACAGGAAAGATGTGATTAAGCTAGAGAGGGTGCAGAAAAGATTCATGAGGATGTTGCCTGGTTTGGAGGGCTTGAGTTATGAAGAGAGATTGGATAGGCTTGGGTCTGTTTTCCCTGGAGCGAAGGAGGCTGAGAGGGGAAATAATAGAGGTATATAAAAATATGAGAGGCATTGATAGGGTAGATAGCCAGAGTCTGTTTCCCATGGTAAGGGTGACTAAAACTGGAGGGCATAGATTTAAGGTGAGAGGGAGGAGGTTTAAAGGGGATCAAAGGGGTAAATTTTTCACACAATGAATAATGGGTATCTGGAATGAGCTGCCAGAGGAGGTGGTGGAGGCAGGAACAGTAGCAACATTTAAGAGGCATCTGGACAGGTACTTGAATGAGCAAGGCATAGAGGGATATGGAATTAATGCAGGCAGGTGGGATTAGTATAGATAGGCATTCTGGTCAGCATGGACGCGGTGGGTCGAAGGGCCTGTTTCTATGCTGTACGACTCTATGACTCTAAGTTAGGACTCTTTTCCTTGGAGAAGAAAAGGCTGAGAGGTGATTTGTTCGAGGTATTCAAAATCATGAGGGGTCTGGACAGAGTAGATAGAGAGAAACTGTTCCCACTTGTGAAAGGATCGAGAACGAGAGGGCACAGATTTAAAGCATTTGTTAAGAGAAGCAAAAGTGACATGAGGAAAAACATTTTCACGCAGACAGTGGTTAAGGTCTGGAATAAACTGCCTGAGAGTGTGGTGGAGGCAGGTTCAATTAAAGCATTCAAAAGGGAATTCAACTGTTATATGAAAGGGAAAATGTGCCGGGTTAGGGGGAGAAGGCGGGGGAACAGAACTGAGTGAATTGGTCTTTCGGAGAGCAGGTGCGAACATGATGGGCCAAATGGCCTCCTTCTGCACTGTAACGATTTAGTGATTCTGTGAGCTTGGTCATTAGTGGTGCTGCATTTAAGTCCCCCATCCAGAGTACATTATGTACCCTTGCTACCATCAGTGCTTCTTCCAAATGGTGTTCAACATGGAGGAGTACTGATTCATTAGCTGAAGGAGGGCACCAGGTGGTAATTAGCATGAGGCTTCCTTGCTCATGTTTGACCTGATGCCATGAGACCTCATGTTGATGTCAATATTGAGGACTTTCAGGGCCACTCCCTTCCGACTGTCTACCACTGTGCAGGAACCTTTAGTGGGTCTGTCCTCCTGGTGGGATAGGACAGAAGAGGCTGGAACATTGTCTGAAAGGCGCGATTCTGTGATTTTGTCAGGTTGTTTGACTATTCTGTGGGACAGCTTTCCCAATTTTGGAACAAGACCCTAGATGTTAGTGAGGAGGACTTTCTCAGGTCAACTGGGCTGGTGTGCCTTTCGTGTCTCGGAATCTGGTGCCTAGGTCGAAGCTGTTTGGTTTGTCTGGTTTTATTCGTACAGTTTTCATACAACTGAGTGCCATTTCAGCGGGCAGTTAAAAGTCAACCATATTGCTGTGGGTCTGGGGTCACATATAGGCCAGACCAGATAAGAGCAACAGATTTCCTTCTCCAAAGGGCATTAGTGAACCAGATGGATTTTTATGAGAATCCAGTCGTTGCACGGTACCCGTTCCTGATACTAACTGTTTATTCCAAAATTATTAATTTAATTAACTGAATTTAAATTTCCTAGCTGCTGTGATGGGATTTGAACTGATCTAGTTCAGTAACATAACCACTATGCTACTGGACATCCTCCTGACTGTTTGCTACATTTTTTTTTAAAGCATGAGTTAATCTGTAAATCCTTATCTTAACATAGCCATGCAAATGTATCTATTTCATGAACTAATAATTAAAAAAGGCAAGATCAAGTACTGAAAATATGTTTAAGTAAATAATTTTTCGTGAAAGGAAAGCAAAGTCGTAAATACAAATTTCAGTGAACTTTGTGACAAATTTGGGTATGTTAATAGTAGGCAAAGTGTTAAAGAAGAAATGGGCTCCATTTTTGATGAGAGGTGTGAACAGGATGACAACTTCTGCTTTACAACAAAAAACTTGCCAAGCATTCCTAGTTCAGCAACTGGAGAGGTATGATTCCAAGTTCATGAAGAAAATAGAGTACATTGGTAAAATGGTTATGAATAAAACAGGACTATTCAAATCTTAGTAAGGCACCTGAATCAAATGGAGTGCAAATGGAAGTAGTATGACAGTGGATGTAGGAGGAGCAATGGTGGAAATGTCTTATGTTTATTAGACACATGGGTGGCAGCAGAAAATAGGAAAATAAGTATTAGTTCAATCTTTAAAGAAAAGTCAGAAGCAAAATTTTGGGAAGTATATGCTGTTATATTAGCATTTGTAGTCAGACTTTTATTGGTGCCTATTATAAATGAAACATTTCAAGTGTATCTACTGATAATAGAGACAACAAATCCAAGTCACCATTCATTTCTGGAAGGCAAATCTAATAAATAGATTTATTGGAATTGTTTGAGGATGTATCACAAGTAGTGGATTATTTTAATGTAGTTGATTTTGTATATCTTGACTTACAGAGAATATCTGATGAGTGCTGGGATGTTCGTCAGAACTGATCCTGTTGTGCTGCTACAATTTAGTTGAGGTTTCTGCCACACTGCTGGCAAAGGTATAGCGGTGGAGCAAGACCTGCTGTCATGAATTTCCAGGTGAAGATCTCTTAGGAATTGTGGAGAAATTGCAAGTTCAGTATTGAATGAGTTGTTGTGAATAGGATAGTTAATAGTGATCAAACTTAGTTGCTCTAATGGGGCAACTTTAACTGGTCTAGCAATATACTTTGGTGTCAGGCGTACTCCAGAATTAATAATGCAGTGAACTTGGGGAAAATCCTTCCAAGATTTCTTTGTGTGGATGTCAGTGCTGAACAAAAGTCGGATGTTTGTGGAGA
The DNA here is from genome assembly GCF_036365525.1 of Heterodontus francisci. Taxonomy (NCBI): domain Eukaryota; kingdom Metazoa; phylum Chordata; class Chondrichthyes; order Heterodontiformes; family Heterodontidae; genus Heterodontus; species Heterodontus francisci. Next base: position 52,309,860 of record NC_090389.1, read on the forward strand.
GGGATAAAATTCAGAAAGTTCTTCAAGTGGACACAAAGGCAGGTGGCAAACTTTCCTGTCCTCTCTTGCCTGAAATTGGCAGGCTGAAGCAGAATGTTGGGCAGCAGAAGGCCTCTGCTATGGACTTAAGGAATGATCCCTGGCACTCAGGTAAGTGGTTGTGAAAGGGTTTTAATGGACCTTGCGATCGGGGTAGAGTGGGAACCTTGAGACTGGGGAGGTTTAAACTTACTTTGTGAAGCATGGATAACTGTCCTCTGCCTTCTCACCCAAGGAGAGTCAAAAGAAGAAAAACACTTTTTTGGGCCTTTTCTAGCCCTGAAACCTCTTCCCTCAAAGTTGGCCTGAACAGAAAAGCTACAACGGCTTCCCCACTTAGGCTTCTGGTTAACATAGATGTTGGGCTCTGCTGATGCCATTGGAGCCAAGGGATGCTCAGAAGAACAGGTTAAAATCAGAACCCATGAGAAAACAAATGGACCTCAGTGGTTAAATCCTATGGGCTGTACCTGTAACTGCTACATCTATATGATTTCTAACAAATGTGTACAGGGTTAAAATCACCCCTCTAGTAACTGCACTGATGAATAGCAGATGACCTATAATGTTGAAAACAATAAGATAACAAATACTCCCTCTAACTGAATTACAGAATATGAGTTATATTATGATGCGATTATTGACCAAACAGTCTTGGAGATGTCCATTGATCTGATTGTTATCTCAAATCATGCATCAGAATAACGTATTTAATCCATCCCTGGTGGAGGCCAAGCCCACATAATGGAGATTTAGAATATTGTTTTTATAAGATTGTCAATTCTGGGACCTTCTTCCTATGAGATTGAGGATTAAATGATGGACCACTTCACTTAGGTATCTTCCAAAATTCTTTGGGAATTGGTAAAAGCTGTCTTGTATGGTCTATATGAATTAATTTGTGGCAAATCCCATGAAGAACTAGCAACAATGCAAAAAAAACCCTGCAGATGTATTTACTGAAATGATACTTGCAAGAATTTAGTTAAACTCAATATTAATAGAAAAGCTTGAGTGCTCACTTTTATGCGATCAAAGAAATATTGTCAGGAAAAAGCCATGGAACCCATCATGTTTGCTCCATCCACACATCACGCTGGATTTTATGCTCTCCCCTGTGGCGAGTTTGGAGGTGGGTAGGGCATTTAATCAGGCAGGATGGTGGCAGGTGGGGACCCCATTACCTTCCCACCTCTACCCTGATTATGTCTGTGGTGGAAAGGCCCATGGACGGCCTTCCTGCCCTCTTTCCCCCCCCCGCCCCCTGCCAGTTGAGGCCCTTGAGCAATTAATGCCCAATTAAGGGCCTCTTCCTGATGCCGCTGGTATTAACCTAGTGGTGGGTGGGCCTGTCGCTATGCGGGGTGCACGACATGCAACCCGTCTGGGTTGCCTGCCGCTTCCCAGGGTCAGTCCCTCATTCAAAGGCACCCAGTGCCTGATCAAGGGTCCCGGCATTGAGCAGGGGGTGCTAGCTGAAATTCACCAGGCACAGGTAAAACTTAAAGGAGATAATTTTGTAAATTTTCTATCTGACCCCAAGATAATCAAACAAATTTTGAGAACATTAACTTCCCCTTTTATTGTACACCATCCAACTCCAGTAAGTTGTATTTCACAGATGAAACCTGTTTTTTTTAAAGGGAGCTAATCCACACAACATCTTACTGAGAGTCCACTGTACCAATTTTCTTTCAGCACAAACATTTCCTGCTCTTCATTATTGCTTAATGTTTGTCAGTTTTGTGGTTTACTCTTCTTGAGGGCAGAAATGAGAGGATTGAGAAGATAAAGGGCTGAATTTTCCTGGCCCATTGTTGACGGGCTGGGAGGCAGGAAGGTTGGCAAAATGACGGGGGAAGGTGTCAGGAGGGGAGCCCATCGTCTTTCTCCGCTCTGCTGCCCTGCCATATTGCCAGCAGCGGGGAGGTTGGTGGCTTGGCCAACTGCCAGGTAGCCGATTGAGCCACTTAAGTGGCCAATTAAGGGCCACTCTTTGTCTCTGTTGGGCGGACTTGCCGCCGTGTGGAGAGACCGCTTGGTGAAACCTCCTTGGGGGGTGGGGAGAAAGGGCCCTCCTTTATGGGCATTCCATTGGCCCATGGAAAGACCCCCTGGCAGCAATAGCCACCCTTGCAGCAACGGCGCTGCCAATGCTCGGCAACACTCCTCCCAACCCTAATTGCTAGGGCCTGCTGCCTTACCCTGGCTGCCCCCAACCACTCTTATCCCTCTTCTGGAGCGCCCTGCCATTGAATCACCCTCTCCCTGGTGTTGCACTCTCAGCTATGGTGGTGGTGCTGCTGAGTCTGCTGGCCCTCTGATTTGGCCGGCAGCTTTTCGGGGTGGATGTCAGCCCTGATGGAGGCCTCTTAATTGGCTGGTGGCCGCAATGTGCCATCCTGGGTCCCACTGCTGGTTGAAGTGGGGTCGGCTCCTGCTTTTGGCCCCGGCAACGGAACTTCACCATCAGCCACAAAATTCAGCCCAAAGTAATGAATTTGTTGATCGTTTAGCTGAGGAAATGAAATTACATCACTGTCCCTCCTACGTCTCACTCTGGTGGTTTAGTATCAGCACATACACAAATAACTTCTGCACCTTTCCACACTTCATGTCAAGTCACATCCTGCAGTATCACAGACTTGCTCTGAGTAGATCTTCAGAGATTTTAGGGATGCTCAAGTCCAGCAAGAGAACTGAAATTAGATGAATTGAGAAGCATTAAAATCAATAAATGTGAAGATCAATTTATAAATTGCACAACACTGTCTGGGAATACTCTTAGGCAGTCTGTCCTAAAGTTTAAGTAGTACTGACTTGAGGACTATATTGATGAATGATTATTACAAAAATTAACTGTTTCACAAAGATAATTACAGGTGTGAGAGATCATTTAGCCTATCTCGCTCCTCCCTAAACCTACTATTTTCCCAACGCAGCAATCTAACTGCGTCTTGATTGATTACAGAGCTTCGGTATCCACTATTTTACCCAGAAGACTATTCCACATATTAATCATTCCTTGTGTGAAGGAGTAGTTCCTTACATTTAGTCTCAAATTGTCAATTTGTACCTATGACCCTTGTCCTGCAGTTGTGGTTTAACTTGCAATATTATTTCACATTACTTTTCCTTTTCCACTTCCTGTCTTATACACCTTTGTAAGGTCCCTTCTCATTCACATTTTATGAAAGCTGAAAAGTCCTAAGTTTTTCTAATATTTCCTAATAACTCCTCTCTCTGATACCAGGGATCATCCTTGTGGCCATTTGCTGTACCAATTTCAGGGCTTCGATGTGCCGACATGAAAAGAACAGAATACAGCACTAAAGGTGTTGATTAACCAGAGACCTGTACAGCTTCAGCTTGATGGCCTGAAACATGGACATGACTGATTCAGCTCATCATTCGACTTGCCTTGTTGATTAATGATATTCCAGTTCAAGCTCAGATAGCATCCTGTTTCTCCTGCCCAATTTAAAAGACTGCTTCAACAGATAAGCTCCCTATGAACCAAAACATGATCTTGTGTGAAATGTAATCTAGCGCAGCAGGCTGCAAGATGAACTATGAACTCTTGTTACCTTGAAGGTGTGCACTGAAAATGATGTGGGATCTTGCAATGTACTGATCTCACCAACTAAAGGAGAAAAAATACTGACGGAACATATCTCTCAAACTATAAACTATTGAATTAAGTTTATTAAGAAGTAAGATTAACACAAACAAGATACATCTGGAGTGGATTTCAGATAGATTATAATGCTTTGTGTAATTCCTGATGTTTCTTTTAACACAAAAATGAAAAATGTAGTATAAGGATGTAAAGGATTAATCACCAAGGTACCCACAGTCCAATGGCGAGGCAGAACGAGGTATGAGAACCATAAAATCTTTACTCAAGAAAAAATGAAGATCTTCCTATTTCACTCCTAGTTTATTGTTCAGCGCCACTGCTGTGTGGATTATCACCAGGGAATTACTAATGAGAAGAACACAATTTCCAGTATTGCCTCAACAATTAATGCTAGGATTGAAGACTCAAGATTACAAAAAAGTTTGAGAAAGGGAAAACTCCTACAGCAGGAAACCATCCAGGAAATACAATAGGAGATTTCAAGAGAGAAGCTTACCCAAATTAAACAATGGTCAAAAAGTTTGGATACGTGACCTGGAATGAGTAGGTACAGTAATCCATAAACATGAGGACTATCAGCGATTGTATGTTATATGAACGAATAAAGGGAACATATAAAGGAATCGGAGAAATATCATTCCTATTCCGCAAAAGCAGCAGCCAATAATCCATCTACAAGATCCAGATGAAGATGAACATACCCAAACTGAACAAAATACTGCAACCCGTAGAAACGAAAAACCAAGTCAGCAACCCAGACTTCCTACAAAGACAACTGATCGTTCCAGACAGATTACAACCAGATCGGGGAGAGTTGTCAAACCTCCAATGAGACTGAATCTGTAAAGCCAGAGACGTGGCGGGAGACAGAGTAGTCGAGAAGTCATTAATGTATATATGTTTGGAAAAATGTTGGATAAAGACTTGGGGGGGGAAGGTGTAGTATCGGGATGTAAAGGGTTAATACTGAAGCCAGTGAGAGAGACCCCTCCCACTGTACAAGTGGTGATGTAACAGTCACGTGAGATCGGCTTGAGAAGAAGGTATAGCAGCACAAAGGATATTCACTTAGGTGGTTTGCAGCGAGTGTAAATAGCAACTGTAAATAATAATGAGTTGTTAGTTAACCTTTATTGGAGTCTAAGACTTTCTCTAGAACACCCTACAACGCTACTAATACAAACCCAACAACGCGACAAAAAAGATTTTAGGACTTTCTTTTGAGCCACTTTAAACAACATGGGTCAACTTTCACTGCCTTCACCTGGCATTAATGGCTGCAAATGGGTTTGGTAGCCTTACTGCCCTGTTAACACTGGCAATGTGGCATTTTGAAAGGGGCCTATCACTGGGTGTCGAAAGCGGCCACTTATTTCAGACAATAAGTCCCTTTTAATATTGAAATTAGGCACCTATGACATAAATAGTACCCTGATTGCCATTTTAGGTAGGAACTGATTGGAACCTGTGCAGTCCCCTATCCCCACAATGTCCCTTGCTGGTGGTTTCCTTGGCCCAATTTTGAGGCCTCTATTTTGAATTCCCTGCCAAATTTAAGTGAGGCCGGGCCTCTAAATCGGTCAGTTGCTGATTGTGAGTTAAGGAAAGCATCTCATATTCATAGCCAGTTTCAGGCAGCTTCTGCCACAGGATTGTTAATCAAAATAGACTTCAGAGGTACCTGGCTGTACCTTCCTCAAGGAGACTGTGTCTAGCCATTCACCTACTTAGAGAATAAAGTAGAACTCTGAGTACAGTCAACAGGCTCCCTGTTGAGGCAGATGTCACTATACTAGTCTCTTTGCAGGCTTAATAGTAATGCAAATGGTTGTTAATATGGAAAAATTGCTATCTCATAATCAATATTAATTGTTCCTATTCTTCTCCTGCTTATTTAACAATTGGGTGATATAACAGCTGTTCCACATAGCTCCTCTTCTCCAGTCTAGATATATTTTCTTAATTGTAATATTAGACATTAAGAAGAAAAGGAATGGAGGCCACAAAATTGGGCTCCATAGTACCAGTAGTTTTGGTGCTTTGGGCACTGTTTTAGTACTAAAATGGCATCTGTGCCATTTCCGCTCACTTCTGCCAAAGCCTGCACCAAAAGGCATCTTGGTGAGGATGTTCATGTGGGCGTCATGAGCATATGCTGGAAGTATGCAGATAAGGCAGATTGTGACATCATTCAGCATTTAATGCTGATTTGACGCCAGTGCTGCCATTTTGGACCTTGCTGCTCCAGTTATCACCCTCTCTTAAATAGCACAGCTAAACATGTGCTCAGCCGCAGGAAGGACCTGCCCCCTAGTTCTATTTAAAGGGATCATCAACAACTTTCAGGTTAGTTGTTGAATACTTTCTACTGGCTCTGTTTGAGTTTGTGGGAGTGCAAGGTATTTTGAGGTGTTGCTTACAGTTTGTGAAGTCTGCAGGGAGTGGTGCTGCACATGGGGAATGCATTGTTTGTGACCGCAAAGGCTCTGAGTACACAACTTGATCCCAGTCATGGGGGCTATAGTAGCAGTCCCCTTGAGCTACAGCATGAGATGGAGATGGTGCAGAGGCAGTATGTAAGAAGACAAACTGCTTGCAGAGGAAGGTAAGGGAGGAGTGCTGTCAGCAGGATGACAACCACCGAGGATCTACCTGGAGCATTTCCCCTACCTTCACCTAAGCCAGGAGCAGTGTGTTCTGCATCTGTGATTCACCAAGGAGGTTGTCACAGAAATCTGCCACCTTCTGGAACTGGACCAGCAGCCTCAGAACAGGGTGAGGACAGTGCTGCCAGTGGTCTGAAAATGACCATAGCTCTAAATTTCTTTGCGTCCGGATCCTTCCACGCTGGAAAAGGCAGCCTGACTGACATCTCCCAGTTTGCCATCCATTGCTCATCATGGAGTTGACAAAGGCTCTGAACAACAGGAGAGGGGACTTTATTGTCTTCTCTCTGAATAGGGGAAGCAGGCAGAGCACACACCTGGCTTTGTCATGGTGCATGGTGCCATCGATTACATATATGTGGCTTTGCAGGTGGCCCATCTCAATGATGAGATGTGCCACAACCGCAAAGGTTACCACTTGCTGAATGTGCAGTTGGTTTGTGACCACGCTCAGCACATCATACTGTTGAATCTCTCTTACCCTGGCAGCAGTCATGATGTGTTCATTCTGTGCCAGCCCACTGTTCCCTCAATCTTTCAGCTGCCACATCAAACTAGAGGTGGCTGTTGGGCCACGAGGGTAGGGAACTTAGTGATGGTGGTGCCATTACTGTCAACAGGAAATGACTCTTTTTTTTGAGGTGACCATTTCCTGGCACTAATATGACAAGAATGGCACCTGCCACTTGTCAATCCAATCTGGAAGGTTATCAAATGGGTTCCCGACCCCGCACTGTGTCAGGAGCAGTCATCCGGCAGTGATTTTCCCTAAATTGGCAATTCGTGGCCAAAGGACATGCTACCATCCAATTAAGGACCACAGGCAGGCTCTTGAAGCTTGAGGGCCAATAGGACACACTTCAGCATGGAAGGAGCTGCAGCCTGCCATTGCAGGCAGCATCTGTGGCCAGGTAAGCATTTGGGGGAGGAGCTCTCAGTGTCTTCCTGGAGCGCTGGCCCCCTGCTGTGCTGTTGGGAGGCCGCCTCCAGGCAGCTGGCCTGCGTCTGACGCTACGGGGGCCTGCAAGCCGACTGGAAAATTCCAGTCAGCATCTGATAATTAGCTTTAATTGGCCTTTAACTTACCTTTATTGGCTACCTGCCGCTTGTGGGCTGGTAGCCCTTGTCTGTCCCCAATACCGCCACTGGGAAAATGGCTCAGGGGTGGGATGGTACTGGCAAATTGGCATGCTTGTTGGTGATGCAAAATTATACAGCCGCCTGCCTCCGCTCTTTCCCTCATATTGAGGTGAAAATACTGCCCACAGTCTAAGGAAAGAAAGATCAAAGCTGAGATCATTAGCATTTTAATTACCTTTTGTCATTGTGGCTTTCTGGTGAAGACACTGTAAAATTGTTTTAAAAGGCAGTCCTTAAATGTAATTTTCCCCCAAATCCTTTCTGTGAAAAAGTGCTTTTAAAAAAAAAAGTGGTATTTAGGTACACATCAGGGCTATCCAAATTTTTGGAGCAGAGGATTCAGGGAGTAACTTGTTTCTAAATGGTGTGCAGAGATATTACACCAAAGAACATTAGTATGCATTTGTCTGTGGTTCATATCTGAAGAAAAATCCTTTTTTTCAGGGTACAATATTGGGAATAATTAAGGGGAAAGAGTAAATTTGAGATTTGGTAGGGGGTAGAAGCAAAGAGCTCCTGCTTAAGTAAAGATCTTCCTTGGAGAAAAAGCAACTATTTGTTTGGGTTTAAGTATGTTTTTACTGGAATCTCATCATATGTTTTGAGATTAGTTTTTATCTAAAGAAACATATATTTGATTCATACAAAGTAATTCTACCATTTAAGTATTGTATGTTAGCCCATGAGTTTTGTCTGTTTTTGTCTGGTTGAGTTCTGAAATATCAATAAAGATATAAGAAAATTATGAAGTTAATCCATGTGAAGAATAACCCAGGGGTATGGTTATAAACTCTGGACTTTGTACAATTTGAGAAGGAATTTAGTATGTGAGGTTGTCAATGTGCACAATACAATATGACTGCTGGGGATGTGTTAAACGCTTTAAAAGGAAATGGACTCAGTATTGAGAGTTGAGAGTTCTTGAACTTCAGGAGAGCCAAAGGCACATCGTGAAAAGTCAGTTATGTCTGGAAAAAGGCCAACATGGTAAGTTAATTTTAATACAATGAATACCTTTTCTTGCATACATAACTTTTGTGTCAAAAATATATGCGGCAGGCAAAGAAAATGGCAATGTTCTGTATAAGTTTTTGAAAGATGACATTAGAAGTGAAGTCCTCTGCAGTGTCACCAAAGCAATAAACATAGAAAATTAATGACTGAAAGCCAATGTGCAATTTTATTTTGCAAAAGGTGGCATTCATTACGTTAAAAATTAATTTTCTGAAACTTTCCTATAAACATGATCAAGTTGTCTCTAAATAATTGTTGCAATATATAATAGCTATTCTCATATGCCATATAAACAACAAATCGTTACTATTGTGAAATGCAAATTACATTTCTTACCATCAACGGCACACTCTTTTTTACAATCTGAAATGAAAGAAATTAAACTGCAGCACCGGTGGTGATTAAACTGAAAGAATAACTTATTGAAACGCAAATGATAGATTGGAAACCTTGCTAGGAATTATGCTATAGTAGAGAAAAATTTAAAGCAATACGCTTCTAGAGCAACTAACACTGTTGAAATGTAAGAATTTGCCAAATATATACCAAAAATTTATATTTTGAATGGTTTCCTCAGCTACAACAAATAGCTTTTACCAAAGTGCATATTTAGACTGAATCTTTTGAGAGCTGCTGTGTCATTTGAGACCCCAAATCAAAAACCCCAAATGGCAAATATCTCATTTTAAGGGTACAGTGAATTGGGAATGTTTGCTTTAAGGCATGTTTGCAGTCCTGCCACAGGATGTATTGTTGGAAATTTAGGTATGCATTTGAAGCTGAAAATATCTTATTACTGAAAAGATAATGTTAATCACTGTCATAAAGATGATTAGGTTGGACGTATTAAAAAGCAAAGAAAACAAACTGCTAATTAATGCAGTGTGTATTCTGTCTTGACTTGTACATCAAGCAGCTCATTTTAACAGTCTCACTGCTACTACACTTTTGAAGAAGTTGACAAATGTAGCAGATGCACTGAAATCATGAATCTAAAACATAAGGCTCCGAAAATCCGAATGCAGTTTCCCCTGCCACAACTAATGACGTCAATGAAAAAGATCAGCAATTAATAAAAGGAAAAGACAAAAGTCAGCAAGAATCTCCATCATTTTGTGCAGTCTTATTGCACTGTTGCAAAGCCTGTTGGATAAGAGATGTGCAGCAACATGCATTGGTGGATCCAGAATTAACTCAACCTGATCTCAACCTAACTGCAGTGGGAAAGTCCCAAGGAAACGCCAGTGCCACCTGACAGGGTAGAAGAAGAAAAAAGCGGGATGTGCAGCTCCTCTTATGACTGGATCGCAACAGCATTGATAGATAATTTGGAATGTAATGAATGTAGCTGCAAAATGGTTTAGAGAAACTAAAGGTTTCTTGGCAGGAATGCCCTTCTTCAAACTAGGACATTTCATCACACACTTTGGAATAATTATTTTGACCAAAGCCAATTAGAAAATTAACCATACATCTCTAAAGAGTGATGACTTTAAGGTACAGTTCTTCGAATTAGAAAGAGGTTGATCCAAGTTTAAGAATCTGAAAACCAACTGATTTAGAAACAGCAAGTTAAATAATGGTGCATCATTTGAGCAGATTGTCCTTTTCAGCTGCAGGATGTGGCCAGGTGAAACCAAAGCAGACAGAGAACAACTTATTTTGCTGTGGCAAACCGTTGAATTGTTGACTGTACTAAATCTGAGGTTGTGATCTTTGCCAAGGCCAACCCATAACAGTGGTGGAACTGGATCAGGGCAGTGGGTAAGGTCATAGCTAGAGTTCTGATAATTATTTTACTGATGCTGTAGATTTATCAAGAACCTCAATAATCTGATTAATATCTTACCAACATATGATACAGAAGCAAGTTGGAAAACTGAACTTTTATTTTCAAGAACCAATTGATTTGATTCAGATATTAAAAATTTCTGGATAGCCCATTCATAGTCACCTATCTAGGCTAAAATTGGATGGCTGCAATTCCTAAATAAATTTTGCCACAAACTGATCAAAATAACAACATTTATGTGGTATTGTGCTACAGTTGCACATGGCATTATGGGACATTCACAGGATTTGGTTTGTTTTCATTGTACAAAAATCATGCTGACTACTTTTGTGATCATCCTAGCAGCCCGTTACGGAGCAGTGTCAGCAGAGCTCTGGTACTAGGTTGTTATGGTTCTAAGGTACTTCAGAAAAATGCTACTTAAAATTTATTCTGTTCAAATACAGCTCTCTCAGCACTATTGTGGTTCAGTTCTCTTTGATCGTGATCCGGAAAGATCTTGTTTGTTCGTTAGAATTAACTGTGGAATGATAACTAGTCTAACATCATAGCTGTGTTATTTCCGTGCTTTTTAAAGCTGTGTTTAGTTTTTGCTAGCACACAGGAAACACAAAGAGCAAGATCGTTAAAACGACACAGGGATGTCAAGATAAAAGTCCAATCAGAAGAATGAGAACAATAACAGACATTGTTCCCTCTGACTTGAACTTTCAATACTTGAATAGTTAAAAATTCATTATGATTTTACAGAATGATGAAAACAAAAAAAATCTCATTTGTCATTAAAAAGTTACAAGAAGGGAGTGATTTAATTTGGCTTATTTTTGTTTCTGTAAAATGAATCAATATGAGAGACCATGGGCTGAATTTGACACCCAAAAACGGGGGGATTGGGGTCAGATCGGATGTTAATTTGAAAACCCTGAAACCCTGTTCCCAACATGCCCACTCCTGGATTTAACAGAGGTGGGATTAGGGGAGGGCAGCCACTGTGCTCCCAGGAGGCAGGTTGGCAATTTAAATATTTTAATGAAGCTGACAATCTCTGGACTAACCTGTATTACAGGTTTGACCCTGGACAGCTTGGTTTCCTAGGCCTTGGGAAATCTGGCAGCTGAAGGGAGTTGAGGACAGCTTTGGGAAAGAGGTAAATGCCTTAACAGTGCTGCTTGAGGGCCAGAAGGAGTAGGAGTACTACCTCTCCCTGACCCCTCAAACTCCATCCCCTCACACCCATACAAAGACCCCTGGGATCGGAGCCCCCACCACCACAAGGGATAGGGAATCAAATCCCCTCCAACCCTCCAGGGATTGGGGATTCGGCCTATGTGTTCCTGCAGCCTGCTCTGGTGTCCTTTTCTCCTGACTGGAAGCCAAACCTGTAGTCAGGCTGACTTCCAGTTAGGGAACCTGTCAAGTACAAAAGATGCAAACACATGGAATTTCAAGTACAAAAGATTTGCAGGTTTCCTGTTCAAAACTCCGCATCTTCCTTCCTGCATAACCGCCCTTGTTAATATCCAGGCCCATATTTTCAATGTTAAATCTGCTTTGTCCTTGTTTCAAAGGAGTGCTTTTCAGCAAAGAAGCTGGCAATAGATACAGGGCCATGATTCTTTGATAGCGAAAACCATTAGAACGTTTTATAGTCATGATTTTTCTCACTGTCATTTTTTTCCAGGCTTTTGGTACTGTGACTGGACTCATTGCTTGGTTCCCACTCACTGTATTTGCTGACTGTATTGTGATATTGTACCTCTCATGCCAATTGCAATTGTGCTGCTGTCATTGGGACTCACAGCGTTGCAGATACAGCTGGAATCATAAGTACGTCCATCAAATCAAAATGAGCAAAATGCACCACAATTTCCTGTAATCAGGAAAATAAAATACAGCAGCAAAAAATGCACGAGCAAATCCCAAGTGTAGTTTCAAATTAAAGTTCAGCTGATCCTGAGAGTGAACTCCATCTTTACTGCACTCTCAGTCCTCTTCATCATACTACTAGCCATTGTTCTCATCGTAGCTGCCTTGAGAATATTTTAATCTGTGCTCCCATAGATCCACAACACTCCAACTCCCTGCACCAATTTTGAAGAGATCTGGTGTGGAAGCACAGGCCACCTCTTGTGTTGTGTGGCTTTCCCAGATCACTGTTGCAGGCTCTTGTCTTCTGTCAATATACTATACTGGTCAGTGTGCCATTAATATTAAATGGGGATAGTAAACTTTTATTTATTTACAGGGGTCTTATCGCTAAGGCATTTACATCAACACTAACACGAGGTTCAGACTCATGACATCATATCCGGTGATGGTGCTTAAGGTCTAGATACATAATCTACCCAGAAATAGCTTATGTACATTATACTATATCTTGCTCCAAGTCTCTGACTTCATTCATCAGGTCTGTAATGTGTGGAGTTCCCACAACTCTGCCAAAGTGTGTTCTTCTTTCACTTGTTTGGGTATTGGATCCTTTGGTGGTCATTCCTCACTTTCCTGTGGGTGAGTGGAACTACTGTCGGGAATGCATACTTCTCATTTAATATGAGACCAGCCTCTTGTAATTTGCTCTTACCCTCGTGTTGTGTTCTTCTTGGTTTGCTCCATGAATCGTGAATATCGTCCATGTGGCAGATCCCCTCTAAGTCTTCCCAGATTCTTGACATCATCCACTGGAATATCTCTGGTGCTGACACAATACCAACTGGCAATCTGTTGAAGCAGAATCTTCTGAAGGGTGTAATAAAGATAGTTAACAATTTAGACTCTTCATCTAAAGGCAACTGCCAAAATCCAAAATCCACATTTTGCATCTAACTTAGTGAATATGGAGCTTTTCCCCAATTTGGCAAGGCTGTCGCGACTGACGCCATAGGGTGAATCGCACACTGTACAGCTTTATTGAGTTGGGTAAGGTCCACACAAATCCTAATAGACCTGTTTGGTTTCTTGACTGGAACCATCCCAGAGTACCACCTAGTGGGTTTAGTTACTGTGGAAATAACTCCTTGGTTTAGCATGGCATTGATTTCCTTCTATACTTTTTCCAGGAGTGGGTGTGAGACCTTTCTCTTTGTGAACAAACATACTGGTTCTGCTTTTTTGTAATGTGATATTCTGTTTTTAATTTTCCTAACCTTTCAAATAATTTGGGGAATTCAGCTCGAAAATCGCTGAGATGTTTCTCTTGGTCCCTTGATCAGTTCCACCCTGCATAACAGCTATAAGGCTAAACAAGTTTTCTTACTGAGTAGTGAAAAGGCTTGGTTCTTTATAACATATAGGGTTTCCAGAATGGTGTTGTCTGCATTTTTCCTACAACCCTTAATTGAATTCCTCCCAGCCTGCATAATTTCTTGTTGGTTTTCCTAAGTATTTCCTTCCTCAACCATGGTGTTTTGTTGGATAGGACAGAAACTGCTCCTCCTGTATCTAACTTGATGTTGGTTTTAACCAGCAAGCTTAATTTTTCTCTTGCACTTCCCCAAGAAAGGGAGTTTTGATTGTTTTTCTTTTATTTCATTTTTTTTGCTCAACTGCAGCATTTGTTTCTTGCTGCGAGAAACCTGCTAAAGTGCTCCCTTTTTCTTGCACCAGAAACATTCAGCTTCCTTGGCAGGACAATTTTCCTGCCGGTGCCACTCCCGGCCACACCTACTGCAAGTCAGTGCTGCTGCCTGTAGATGTCTTTCCCACCTCTCAGGCTTTCTGGCACCATTTATCCTCTGTCTTCTCCACATACTCGACTGATTCTAGAACTTGCAAGGTTGGACTCCCTGATAACCTGAACTAGTAGTCATTACATTTTCGGACCTCTGCCCCCCCCCACTCCCCACTCCTTCCACCCCCCGCCCAGCTTGCTCGACAGAATGGCCTTTTGTAAAATTAGGTCCTCTTTCGACTGAAGCTGGTCTGACAGATCTTCGTCTGCGACCCCAACTACTATTCTGTCCTGAATCAGTTCTTCTCGCAAGCTCCCATAATCACAATCCTCTTCCATTTCATATAGAGTATTAATGAACGAATTGATACCTTCACCTTTTTAGGTCCGTTTGTTGACTTTTGCCCTTTCTACAGTAACATTCTTTCTGATCTTAATGTATCCCTCCACGGCTCTTCTTACTTCGTCATATGGGGTTTCCTTTTTATCAATCTCCAGGACAGTTAAAATGTCATCCACACTCTCTCCCATGGTGTAAAGTATTGATTTGCTCCTTGTCTGGTTGTGCTGTTAGACCCGATGCAGAACAGTACCTGTCAAATTTTCGGATCCACCTCAGCTTGGTTGGTCCCTGCTGCTCGCTTGAAGCTCTCCAGTAAGAGTATCAACCTTTCCATGCTTCCCTCCGATGTTTTCGATATATTCTGCCTTTACCCTACAAAAGGTGTTTTTACCCCTGCCACCATGTACTATACTGGTCAGTGTGCTATTAATATTAAATGAGGACAGTAGATTGGAGTTTATTTCCAGGGTCTTATCTCAAAGGCATCTACATTACCACTCAGCAATACGAGGTTCAGATTCGTGACATCGCATCCTGTGATGATGCTTAAGATCTAGATAGATAATCTGCCCAGCAACAGCTTATGTACATGATACGACATCAAATACCTCATGCAGGGTTAGTGTCATTTGGAAAACTGTTTGATGACGTTAATGGTGTTGGAGATAAAACAAAAGGTACAAGGCTTTTGAAAGTCTAGGTGCCAACAGAAAAAGGAAGCAAAGCTAAAAATAATAAAAACAATCAAAACATGAGTTAAAGTATTGTGGATTTAATGTATTTACCTGCTCTTAAAATTGGCTTTGGTTTTGCCATTTAACTTGTGAGAGGACACGTGTTGGTCTACCTCTACACAAATATCGTCACGGAGGAATAAGCAGGCCAGCTCAGTTTGAGGCCACAGAATGCTGTACTGCCTATCTGCAGTATCATGATGACATTTTCATGTGTGCTCAGCATGTGGTTTCTACAGAACCTATTAAGCTAAGCTATGTTCCTGTGGTTGGTGGAACATACATAAAGGAAACTAAATAAGATAAGCTTCTGTAATG
This sequence comes from Heterodontus francisci, assembly GCF_036365525.1. Lineage (NCBI taxonomy): Eukaryota > Metazoa > Chordata > Chondrichthyes > Heterodontiformes > Heterodontidae > Heterodontus > Heterodontus francisci. The sequence continues at coordinate 52,325,213 of NC_090389.1, forward strand.
CCCTGTAATTTATGAAAATCCTAACAGTGTAAATTGTACATTTTTATCTCAAAATGAGCAGGTTATTTTTCTGCAGTGTAGCACCTCTGCTATCCATTCTGAGTTTGCATTTTACAACTGTTGAAGTTTACGGAATTGAAGGCGTGTCTTTGAACCATGGACTGAATTTTTGTTTGGCTGAGGAGGTGGGACTGGAACAGGCAAGGCCGCATTTTCCCTCCCTGAGTGGCGTGCCGGCTTTCCAATGCTGTCCCGCCTCCCAGTGATTTTGGAAGAGACATTGTTGAATACTGGCCAAAGGTAGTAGGTAACCAACTAATTAATTAATGGCACTCTGCCAATCTCAAACAGATTTTCAATCTGGCATATGGGGTATCTATTGCGTCAGGAGACCATCCGTTAAATGGTGGCGGCCTTCCAGCGGCAAGGCGGGTAGACATCGGAGCCAGAGGGCCCAATCTATTTGGAAGGCGCCACTCCAAAAATCAGTCATATCCATTACTGTGGGGGGGCTTTCCCCCTGATATCTGACTGCCCTAACCCTCTGGCTCTCTTACCTAATTTGTACCCTCGCACCTCCTTACGTACTTCAGCATCTCCCACCTCTGATGGTGGGGCCGCTGATGTGTTCATACTAGAAGCCTACTATTAGCCCTGTAGACTCAGGAGCCTGTCCATAGTCCTTAATTGGCAGGGCTCCCGGAGGCGGCCACTTAATTGGCCACCTCCGTCATTATCACCCTCTAGGTCCTGCCGCCAGAATTTGTGGGTTCCTGACCCGCAATTTATCCTGTCGGCCAGATCAGGAGCCAGGAATGAAAATTCAGCCCATCATGTCTGTGCTGGCTCTTTGCAATAGCAACATTGTATGTCCATTAAAATAAAAGCAAAATACTACAGATTCTGGAAATCTGAAATAAAAACTGAAAGTGCTGGAAATACTCAGCAGGTCTGGCAGCACCTGTGGAAAGAGAAACAGAGTTAACGTTTCAGGTCCGTGACCTTTCATCAGTTCTGATGCTGCCATACCTGCTGACTATGTCCAGCATTTTCTGTTTTTTTTTATATATTGTCTGTCCATTGCTGACTGCACCATGACTTGTGCAGCCACTTACCTGTAATGTGCCTTTATCCCTGTATTAACCAATGAGTAAAAGCCCTTTCCTATATTGAGGAGCGTGCGAGGGATGACATGGAGCTGGTTCCTCATTCATTTTGAGTTTGCAAATGCACAAATGGTGAATTATAATTAATTTAGGACCACAAGCATGTTGTATTGTTATACCATACGTATTTACTTAGATAATCAGTTTTCATCTGGACAAAATAGTATTATTCATATTTAAATGCTTCAAATACTCAAACCAGTAAGAATTGGTTCAAAATGCTTATATGAAACCAACTGGTTAACTCTATAACAAAAGCAGCTTATCCTGAATGAAGTTAAATTTCAATTTCCCCAGTCCACGAAAGAACTAGAAGAACAGGTCATCCATCCGCATTTCAAAGGTTACAAAGGAGTTGAATGCGGAGGCAGGCAGACCAGATATGAAACAAGCACAATTTCGCCAAACTTGATCCTGGAACAAAAAAGTTGGCCTTCAAGTTAGATAGAGTGATACTATTTTCTGGAATTAGATGAATTGTATGTGACAGACAGGCAAAACTATATAGAAAAAAATAGCAGTAGAAATCTCTTCTAAATGTCTTTTGTTATAATGCATTTGTGACATCGTAGGAAAATATTAAAGGCACAATAAATGCAGGTCAGTAGAGTCAGAAGAATCTTTCACTATCATATGGAGACAGAAAGTCAGAGGCTTGTACCAGGCAGCTGACAAACAATGTAACTCCAAATTCAAAAACGGTTGGAGTGGGGTCGGGTATGGGATGATGGTGGGGTAAGGTGGCAGGCAGTGTCTGTTCAGTTAGCCTAGGCAGCACGTTAAATTTGAGCTGGGATCTCATAGAAATAATTCAGTTGTGCAACCAGCCCTTGCTATTCATTGGCTGCATGCCTGTTTCAGGGGGATGAAGGGGTGGAAACTTGGTCACCTCTGATGCCATTTAAAGACACCTCTTAAAGGGGAGGTGCAATCTGGTTATAGACAGCAGGGAAACTTCCTGGATTGAAGAAGATGTCTTGATGAGGTTGAGACAGGGCACTCAGGTTCTCCAATTCCACATTGAAGGCCCTGGTTCAGGTGGTGGACAGCAGGAGGGAAATGCCATCTCCACACAGGATAGAAAGCCCACAAGTCCCCGGTGTGGACAAGGGCACAGACTGCAGGGAGGATGAGCGAACTGATCATAGCACCGTGGTTCAGAGTGCCATTCAAGTGGGGGGATAAGATAGAAATGTAGTAGTTATAGGGGATAGCATAGTTAGGGGAATAGATACTGTTCCTTGCAGCAAAGACAGAGAGTGCCGAAGGTTGTGTTGCCAACCTGATGCCAAGGTTAAGGGCATTTCTTCTGGGCTGGAGAGGAACTTGGAGTGGGAGGGGAAGGATCCAGTTGTCATGGTCCACGTAAGTACCAACGACATAGGTAGGACTACTAAAGAGGTTCTGCTGAGGGACTATGATCAGCTCGGGGCTAAATTAAAAAGCAGAACCACAAAGGTAATAATCTCCGGATTACTACCAGAGCCACGTGCAAATTGGTGTAGGGTAAATAAGATTAGAGAGGTAAACGTGTGGCTCAAAGATCAGTGTGGGAGAAATGGATTCCAATTCATGGGGCACTGGTACCAATACTGGGGAAGGAGAGAGCTGTTCCATTGGGACAGGCTTCATTTGAACCATGTTGGGACCAGTGTCCTGGTGAATTGTATAACTAGGGTTGTAGATAGGACTTTAAACTGATTAGTGGGACGGAGGGTTCAATTGAACGGAAGTTTAAAAAATCAAAAAGAAAGGAGAGAGCAGAGGTGCAGGGTAGTGAAGAGGCGAAAGGTAATCAAAGTATGACAGGAAGGGGCAGAAAATATATGTAAAAGAGTGCAGCAGAAATTAGAACCAGAATGAGTAATAATGGTAAAAAGTCAAAGCTTAAGGCTCTTCATCTGAATGCATGCAGCATTTGTAAGAAGATGGATGAGTTGACGGCACAAATAGAAATAAATTAATATGACTTGATAGCTGTTACAATTACATGATTGCAGGGATTGGGAACTCAATATTCGATGATATTAGACTTTCCCAAAAAATAGGCAAAAAGGAAAAGGAGGTGGGGTAGCTTTGTTAATAAAGGAAGGTATCAGTGCGGTGGTGAGTAGTGATATAAGTGCAATAGATCGTGATGTGGAATCAGTTTGTGTGGAAATAAGGAATAGCAAGGGGAAGAAGTCATGGTTGGAAGTCGTCTATAGGCCCCCGAAGAGTTGCCTCACTGTCGGACAAAGTATAAATCGGGAAATAATGGAGGCTTGTAAGAAGGGCACTACAATTGTCATGGGTGATTTTAATCTGCATATTGACTGGACAAATCAGATTGGCAGAGGTAACATGGAAGACAAATTTGTAGAGTGCATCTGGGATTGTTACTTCGAGCAATACATTGCAGAATCTACCCGGGAACAGGCTATTTTAGATCTCATAATGTGTAATGAGGTAGGATTGATAAGATATCGTAGTTAAGGCTCCTCTACTGGGTAGCGATCACAACATGGTAGAATTTCAAATTCAGTCTGAGGGTGAGCAACTCGGTTCTCAAACCAGTGTCCTCAACTTAAACAAAGGCAATTATGGAGGTATGAAGAAAGAGTTGTCTAAAGCGGGCAAGAGGAATGTCAGTGAATGAGCAGTAGCAGACACTTAAGCAGACATTTCATAACGTTCAACAAAAAATTTATCCCGGTCAAAAAGAAGGACTCAATGAGAAGGATGAACCACCCTTGGTTAACAAAGGCGGTCAAGGAGAATATTCAATCAAAAACTAAGGCATACGAAGCAGCGAAAACTAGTGGTAGGCCAGAGGATTGGGAATTTTTTAGGAACCAGCAGCGGATGACCCTCCTTCTTCTTCTTTGGCCTCCTTGTCTCGAGAGACAATGGGTAAGCACCTGGAGGTGGTCATTGGTTTGTGAAGCAGCGCCTGGAGTGGCTATAAAGGCCAATTCTAAAGTGACAGACTCTTCCACAAGTGCTGCAGATAAAATTGGTTGTGGCGGCTGTTACACAGTTGGCTGTCCCCTTGCGCTTCTGTCTTTTTTCCTGCCAACTGCTAAGTCTCTTCGACGCGCCACACTTTAGCCCCGCCTTTATGGCTGCCCGCCAGCTCTGGCGATCACTGGCAACTGACTCCCACGACTTGTGATCATTGTCACCGGACTTCATGTCGTGTTTGCAGACATCTTTAAAGCGGAGACATGGATGGCCGGTGGGTCTGATACCAGTGACGAGCTCGCTGTACAATGTGCCCTTGGGGATCCTGCCATCTTCCATGCGGCTCACATGACCAAGCCATCTCAAACTCCGCTGGCTCAGTAGGGTGTATATGCTGGGGATGTTGGCTGCCTCGAGGACTTCTGTGTTGGAAATACGGTCCTGCCACCTGATGCCAAGGATTCTCTGGAGGTAGCGAAGATGGAATGAATTGAGACGTCGCTCTTGGCTGACATACGTTGTCTAGGCCTCGCTGCCGTAGAGCAAGGTACTGAGGACACAGGCTTGATACACTCAGACTTTTGTGTTCCGTGTCAGTGCGCCATTTTCCCACACTCTCTTTGCCAGTCTGGACATAGCAGTGGAAGCCTTTCCCATGCGCTTGTTGATTTCTGCATCGCGAGACAGGTTACTGGTGATAGTTGAGCCTAGGTAGGTGAACTCTTGACCACTTCCAGAGCGTGGTCGCCGATATTGATGGATGGGGCATTTCTGACATCCTGTCCCATGATGTTCGTTTTCTTGAGGCTGATGGTTAGGCCAAATTCGTTGCAGGCAGCCGCAATCCTGTCGATGAGTCTCTGCAGACACTCTTCAGTGTGAGATGTTAATGCAGCGTCGTCAGCAAAGCGGAGTTCCCTGATGAGGACTTTCCGTACTTTGGTCTTCGCTCTTAGACGGGCAAGGTTGAACAACCTGCCACCTGATCTTGTGTGGAGGAAAATTCCTTCTTCTGAAGACTTGAATGCATGTGAGAGCAGCAGTGAGAAGAAGATCCCAAACAGTATGGGTGCGAGAACACAGCCCTGTTTCACGCCAATCAGGATAGGAAAGGGGTCTGATGAGGCGCCGTTATGCTGAATTGTGCCTTTCATATTGTCATGGAATGAGGTGATGATACTGAGTAGCTTTCGTGGACATCCGATCTTTTCTAGTAGTCTGAAGAGGCCACGTCTGCTGACAAGGTCAAAGGCTTTGGTGAGATCTATGAAAACAACGTAGAGGGGCATCTGTTGTTCACGGCATTTCTCCTGTAGCTGGCGAAGGGCGAACAACATGTCAATGGTGGATCTCTCTGCTCGAAAGCCACACTGTGCCTCAGGGTAGACATGCTCAGCTAGCTTCTGGAGCCTGTTTAAAGCGACTCCAGTGAAGAGTTTCCCCTCTATGCTGAGCAGGGAGATTCCACGGTCGTTGTTGCAGTCACCGCGGTCACCCTTGTTCTTATAGAGGGTGATGATATTGGCATCGCGTATGTCATGACTAAAAAGCAAATAAAGAGGGAGAAAATTGATTATGAAAATAAATTGGCAAGAAATATAAAAACAAACAGCAAGAGCTTCTATGGGTATATAAAAAGAAAGAGAGTAGCTAAAGTGAGCATGGGACCCTTGGAGGATGCGACTGGAGAATTGATAACAGGGAACAGGGAAATGGCAGATAATTTAACCAATATTTTGCAACTGTCTTCACAGTGAAGGACACTATAAACATCCCACAGATATCAGAAAGCAAGGAGCTAATGGGAGGAAAGATCTTATAACAGTCTCTACCATGAGGGACAAAGTATTTGACAAACTATTGGGACTAAAGGTAGACGAGTCGCCAGGACCTGATGGCCTACATCCAAGGGTTTTAAAGGAAGTGGCTGCAGAGATAGTGGAGGCATTGGTTGAAATATTCCAGAACTCACTGGATTCCGGGAGGCTCCCAGCGGATTGGAAAACCTCTAATATGACGCCCCTGTTCAAGAAGGGAGGGAGACAAGAAGCAGGAAGCTATAGACCAGTCAGCCGAACATCGTCGTTGGGAAAATGCTAGAGTCCATTATTAAGGAAGAAATAGCAGGGCATTTCGAAAAGCTTAAGGCAATCAAACAGAGTCAACATGGTTTTGTGAAAGGGAAATCACGTTTGACAAATTTGCTAGCGTTCTTTGAGGATGCAACAAGCAGAGTTGATAAAGGGGAACCGGTAGATGTAATGTATTTGGATTTTCAGAAGGCATTCGATAAGTTGCCACATAAAAGATTATTGCACAAAATAGGAGCTCATGGTATTGGGGGTAATGTATTAGCATGGATTAAGGATTGGTTAACTCACAGAAGACAGAGAGTTGGGATTAATGGGTCTTTTTCAGGTTGGAAAGACATAACTAGTGGAGTGCCACAAGGATCAGTCCTAGGGCCTCAATTATTTACTATCTATATTAATGACTTGGAGGAGGGAGCAGAGTATAATATATCCAAATTTGCTGACAAATCAAAAATAGGTGGAAAGGCATGTTGTGATGAGGACCTAAAGAATCTGCCAGGGGATATAGATAGGTTGAGTGAGTGGGCAAAAACTTGGCAGATGGAGTTTAATGTAGGAAAGTGTGAGGTCATGCAATTTGGTAGGAAGAACCAAAAGGCAGACTATTATTTAAATGGAGAGGGACTCCAAAAAAGTGCAGCACAGAGGGATCTGGGTGTTCTTGTGCATGAAACACAAACATTAGCATGCAGGTGGAGCAAGTAATTAAGAAGGCAAATGAAATTTTGGCCTTTATTGCTAGGGGGTTGGAGTTTAAAAATAGAGAAGTCTTGTTACAACTGTACAGGGTGTTGGTGAGGCTGCATCTGGAGAACAGTGTACAGTTTTGGTCCCCGTATTTAAGAAAGGATATACTGGCATTGGAGGCAGTTCAAAAGAGATTCACTAGGCTGATTCCTGGGATGAAGGAGTTGACTTATCAAGAACGGCGAAACAGGTTAGGCCTTTATTCATTAGAGTTTATAAGAATGAGAGGTGATCTTATTGAAACATACAAGGTTCTGAGGGGGCTTGACAGGGTAGATGTTGAGAAGATATTTCCACTAGTGGGGGAATCTCGAATTAGGAGACATAGTTGCGGAATAAGGGGACACTCATTTAAAACTGAGATGCGAAGGAATTTCTTCTCTCGGAGGTTGGTTAATGTCTGGAATTCTCTACTCCAGAGAGTTGTGGAGGCTAGATCACTAAGTATTTAAAGAGGAGGTAGATAGATTTTTGAAATCTCGGGGAGTTGAGGGCTATGAGGAGCTGGCACGAAAGAGGAGTTGTGGTCTGGGGCAGATCAGCCATAATCCTATTAAATGGCGGGGCAGGCTTGAGGGGCCGAATGGCCTACTCCTGCTCCTATTTCTTATGTTCTTATGTTCTTACTAGGCAGCAACTCTGCTGCCAGGGGCAAAAGTTCACTGAGCAGGTTAATTCCAGGAGCTTAGCTCCAAGGACGTGGCTGCAATGACAAAAGAAGTTGAATAATCTTACCAGAGTTGTTAAAGTAATAATACTGCTCACTTCCTGTCTGCTCACATCTCCACCACTCCCATCCTCTCAATACTCCCTCCCCTTCTTCTCTTCACTCTTCGCATAACTGCACCACACTTCATTCCAGCATCTTCTCACATACTCATAAGCTCACCACGATTTTAACTCTCACTTACACTGCATGCCAACTATTTGACCACGACAGGCACATTCTCTAAACACTTCAAAATACTGTCATTAACACACTTGCTTCGCAATATATTTTCAATATTTTATGCCAACTCACCCATTTTGGTATATTTGGGCTGGATTTTCAATTCGGGACCTGGAACCGGAAATGGGGACCAGGTCTGTGTCCTGACCCTGCACGGTGTGCTTTAGGTACACCCACCGCAAACTTCAATGCTCCAACCAATTGAGGGCCAGGGAGTGGGCTCGCCATCCAATCGGGTAACAGACGGGCTCCCGATGCTGGAGGGCCAATGGGAGGCCCTCTAGCGCTCAAAGATGCAAGGGACAAGTGGGAGCTAAATGATATTTATTTTTTTAAAAGCCGCAGATGTCTGGCCATCATCTCAGAAGACTCCTCCAGGGAATGGCCAGACATCGCAGCTGTTGCCCGGCGGCTGTTATGGGTCTAGGGGTGGAGGGTGGCGGGGGGGGGTCCCTCACATGTTCCATCAGCCTCTATTGCACCCTGAACCCATCACACTGGCCAAAATGGACTGCCTGCATTGCTGACTGGAAATTCCAATCAACGTGGGAACAGAGCCTTAATAGGCCCATTAATTTACAATTAATGGCCACAATTAGCTACCCACCACTTGCAGCCGGGTAGCCCATCTGCCCCCGAGCCACCCTCATTCAGAATGGCTTAAGGTCGGGATCGTGGTGATGAACTGGCACGGAGGCTGGTGGTGCCAAATTACCCACCCACCTCCAATCCAGACCCTGACCCTTTTAAAAATCCGGCCCAGGAGTCTACAAAAAATGCTGGATAAAGTCATATTTTGATTGCAATCCCTAGCTAATTAAAAAAAATCCCAAGTTACAATAAGTCAGAAAGATTTTACGTTCCATTAACTATACTCTTGTTCTTTTGCATTTTGTCAACTACAGTCTTTAGGTTTTATATTCGGTCAAATGTGGGTTTCTGCTTTGACATCCCATTAAGTGTATCTGTTAGTTCACAGCACATCAACTGTGCCCTTCTGGTTTTGCTTTATCATTAGATAGGCTCAGAAAGGGACTGTTAAATGTGTCCTTCTGGTTTTACATCCCGTCAGTTGTGCCGTCTGGGTCAACAAATCCTTTTGCTATTGCATTCCACACCTCTTTTTATTCCAGTGCTGTCTCACTGGGTTCCAGCCCTTATGGTTTTTCATCCTATAAATTGTGCCTTTCTATTTTTAACATTACGTCAACCACATCTTGCTGATTTTAGATCCCATCAACTTCTCTGGTTTTCCAACCCATCAAACGTGCACTTCTGCTTTTATCTCTCATCAGCTGCATTTTTGGTATTACGTTCCATCAACCATGCCCTTCAGTTTTACATCCCGTCGACTGTGCCCTGTAAGTTTGCATTCCATCAACTGAACCTTCAGTTTTTACATTATATTGCCAGAGAAGACCTGGTTTTATATTGTACAATCTATAATCATTGAACACTTGTGTAAAAATATTGTAGTTAACAAGTATTTTCACACCTTTTTTTGAAAAACCAATAACATTTCATTTGCATCATGCCTTCATTAATAAGATAGAATCCTAATTGTATCAATTGTTAAGCATATGCTGTCATGTTATATTGCAAGGCTGTAGGCTGTTTTGTGGTCACAATAATCAAAGAAATAATTTCCAAGATATAGTAAATACTTAACTATAATAAGACACGCTGCAGAGTGCTGCAAAGTCAGCTCACTGTATAATAAGGCCAAATCATTGTATCCGTAAGATGATGGTTGATCATCTTCATTACCTCTAGACTTGTCTATTCCACTGCACTCCTGGCTGGTCTCCCACATTCTACTCTCTGTAAACATGAGGTCATCCAAAACTCCACTTCCCATGTCTTAACTCGCATTAAGTCCCGTTCCCCTATCACCACTGTGCTCGCTGACCTCCATTGGCTCTAGGTCGAGCAATATCTTGGTTTTAAAGTTCTCATCCTCGTTTTCAAATCTCTCCATGGCCTCACCCCTCCCTATCTCTGTAATCTCCTCCAGCCCCACATCCCTTCAAGATATCTGCACTCCTCTAATTCTGGCCTCTTGTGCATCCCTGTTTTTAATTGTTCCACCGTTGGTGACCGTGCCTTCAGTTGCCTAGGCCCCAAGCTGCGCCTCCTCATCTCTCTTTCCTCCTTTCAGACACTCCTTAAAACCTACCTCTTGGACCAAGATTTTGGCCATCTGACCTAATATCTTTTGTGGCTCAGTGTCATACTTCGTTTTATAATGCTCCTGTGAAGCACCTTGGGACATTTTATTATGTTAAAGGTGCTATATAAATATAAGTTGTTGTTGATTGATCATGGTTACCCTGCCCAAGTTGTTTCTGTTTGTTTGTTGGATATAATTGCCACCATTGGTAGATTACCAGATATTTCAATTTAGTCACCAATTTAGCACTCTAGAGATGAAGGGGGGATTTTAACTGGGGCGGGCTTGGAGGTGGAGGAGTTGGTTGAGGTCAGATGTCAATCCCTCAATTTGGAGCCCAGGTTATTTTAACTCCTGGGCCTCATTTACATCCCAATGGCCAGCTGCCCAACTGAAACTGGCCTAAATAGGAGGGCGCTGGTCGCCAGCACATAAAGTTGGAGGGCTCAGACCACCCACTGAGACTCTGGTATGTTGCAGGTATGGGTTCCAATCAGCATCTCATGGGGTGGGGTACCCAGGGCACTCCCGTCATCCTGTCCCCACTATGGAAAGTTTAACACTTGCCTTACAGAACCTGTTCTTCCTACAAGCCAGGTTTCAATACCACCACATCCTCCTCAGTGCAAAACAACATATTTACACAAATAATTAATTTTTTGTTGTTTGAAAGTTTGAGTCAACACAAACCGAGGAAGCATGTTTTGCAATATGATCTGTACGTTCAAAGATGAGCTACAGTAATTTTAAAACATATACTTTATATATGAAAATGTGCATATTTCAGACCTGAGTAATAAGAATCATACAAGGCATGCAATAAATCATCAGTAACAAATAAGGTGACAATCCATTGTGCTAATTATAAATGATGTAGCTTATTCCTGATAACTTATCAATCCTCAGGAAGTGCTGTTCAGCATTATAGAGAATTTGTTGCTTAATTTTGTCCAAGAGGCCAGATATGATATCTTGCTGTGACACATTTCAGATAAAAATGAATGAAGTCTAGTTGTTTGAAGCTCCATGACTGCTGTATTCTTATGTTTTGCTTTACAGAAAATTGCTTTTGCAAGTCTGAAATGAATGCCTAAAATAGGTAAACAGGAAAAACACCAGTGTTTAACTGGAGATTGTAAGGTGAATTTATGGTAGCTCTGCTGTATCTCTGACTTGCACAGGTTTCTTTGAGATGTTTTTGTGTGACAGCATGAGGGAGTTCAATTAACGTACATAGCTAAATGCAATTATTGCTGAAGTACGCTGGGTTAATGACAGTTTTTATAATCTTAATTCAACTTCTGCACATTGAGCTCAATAACTCATCACCAAGTTCCCTGATGATATCAGCACACATTGTTTTTACAGAAATGTTTTCTTTAACAATAAAGGATAAGAAATGTAATATCTCTTTAAAGGTTTGATTTCTTTTTCATCGTATTGATGGGTGAGAGGCTTTTTAGAGCCTTCAACAACAGCAGCTCCTGCTAAACAATTAATTAACTCTGATTGCTCCAATATTTATTATCAAATAATACAGCTTCAATGGAGCTGCCAACATGTATCGTAAAGCAATGCCAAGGCACAAACTCGTTGTATCCTTGTAAAATAAATGATGACAAGGAAGACAATTTTAATTTTTCATAATTTTTAAATAAAAGCTTGCATAACTGGCATTTTCATTATTCCTCATGTAGAAATGATATCAAAAGGAAATAAAAATTAAATTTCCTGCTTTCTGCCTCCCCTGGGTGTTGCCTGCAAATATACTTGATTGTGCCAGCATATTACAGATGGTGTATGGACAGGCAAAAGGGAAGGCACTGATATAGATCTAATGATTCTTGCACTCGAGTCTCTATTTGTGCATGGCTCTGTGGAATTTGGATGAAAAGAAATTAAATCAACTGCTGACAGTTATCTCCTGCTGCACCTGGAAGGTGTATATTAGGTAAAAACAAGCAACACAAATCATTAGTCAGTCTCCTAAAGCCAGTTTATATGGAATTAGGTTTGTTTTTGACCACTTGCAAAAATCCCTTTTTGCAGCATGCAATCGTATACTGATTTGAAGCCACTATCACAGAAGTGTGGACTATGGATTCATGTAAGTGAACCCCTACATTGCTGATTTCCTGATCTTAGTTGTTACTGTGAAGGGGCAGAACATCAGTGGGAGAATCACCTTTGCACTTTTTCCTGGACATTTGTTGGATCCAGATGACATTGACATAGATGTGGGAGCAGTCCACCTGCTTATCCTGTTAACTGGTAATCATGTGTTGTGTAGGGAAAGAGAAAAGGAAGAAGATGCATGAAAAAATAGTTCTCATGTCCTTTGGGAAAAACAGCTAAATCTCTCCTTTCTATAGGTTCTTTGAAAGAACCTGTGCAGATGCGGTGGGTTGAATGGCCTCCTTCTGTGCTGTACTATTCTGTGAATCTTTGATTCCATTAAGTCTATGTTTTCATATACAACAAAACCCCCAGCATCTCCACTCAGATTATGCACCGGAATCTTTGCAGAACTAAACCTTTTAACTTCATGTTGTTGTGTGAGAGTGTCATGAGAAAAATATCCCATATTTGAATGAATCTTGAAGGGCACCCATTCCCCCAGGTCTGACTGCTTAAATTTGCTGTGTTCAAGAGCTTCAGAACAACATTGCTGCGCATGCTGCCTGCTGGATGAAACTGATTTTTTTTTTCATGTTTTGCGGGGGGCAAATGTTTAAAATGTTGGAACTAAATGTTTATGTGTTGACTCTGATTAAAGAAACTATTTGGAGGCTGGTTGAATTTGATTATCTCTTTCTTGGGAATTTTCATAGAGAGAAATAAGAGGTGGTTGACATGATATAACCAATGTTTTAGCAAAAATGTTATTGATAGAAATCTTTCCAGTGCAAATTAAACAAATTTCAAACAGTTAAAATGTTATTATTGCATTGGTGAATTTCAGGTCTTCCTCAGCAGTGAAGTAAACTGGAAACCCAATATGTATCCCTCCTATGTAAATGAATATTAGGAGCTCAGCATGCAAAATTCTTCATACTGTGCTGTGGATGAAATAATTTTGTTTCTTTTAATCAAAAAGCGTTTGAAATAACGTGTTTGATATGGAAACGAATTGAGACTAGAGACATTTTGAGTTGAACTTCAACACTAACAGCCCCTGTAGTCATTAGATATGTGATGTGCGTTGGTTTCACAGTCTGCAGGATGTTTGACACAGCTTCATACACTTCACTAGTACAGCAGTCATTGTAACTCATCTTGCCTTGTGTGCTGTCTGATCTTAAATCGAAAGGCTCAATATCAGGATGTCTTTTTAAAAATCATCAAATTGTTGCAAATAATTTTCATCAATTTTAACATTATTCTGTTTTTTTTCTTGATCCGTCCAGACCATTTATTTCTCTTTAAAAATGATTGTTGGAACAGTAAGTAATTTAAGTCTTGCCTCTGAATCAGAATGTTGTGCATTCAAGTTCCGCTCTAGAAACTTCAGCACATAATCCAGGTTGACATTTCAGTACAGCACTGAGGGAACACTGCACTGTCATAGCTGCCACCTTTTGATGAGACAATAAACTGAGGCCCCGTGTGCCTTCTCAGGTGGATGTAAAAATCCCATGGCACTATTTGAAGAATTACAGGGGAGTTCTCTGTATTTTGGCCAACCAACATCACTAATCCTGACAATCTGGTCATTATCAAATTTCCGTTGGTGGGACTTTGCACAAACTGGATGCTGTGTTTCTTACATTACAACAGTAAATTCATTTCAAAAAGTACTTAATTGCCTGTAAAACACTTTGGGATGTCCTTAGCATGTGAAAAGAATTCCATAAGTGCAAATTCTTCTCTTCTTCTGATAACATCATCAGAAGAATTGGCTGGAAGGTGCTGCTCTCCTTTAGCATAACAGCTTGCATTTATATAGCTCCTTTTAAAACAGTTTAAAAAGTTCCAAGGCACTTTACAAGAGCATTGTCAAACAAAATTTGACTCTGAGGCACATAAGGATATATTAATATTGATAAAAAGTTGATCAAATAGGTATTAAGGAGCATCTTAAAGCAGGAGAGTGAGATAGAGGGGATTCATGAGCTTAGGGCCTAGATAACTGAAGGCACAGCTGCCAATGGTGGGGCGAAGGGAGTCAGGGATACACAAGGGGCCAAAATTGGGGGAGCACAGAGATCTTGGTGGGTTGTAGGGCTGGAGGAGATTACACAGATAGGGAGAAGGTGAGGCTATGGAGGGATTTGAAAACAAGGTTGAGAATTTTAAAATTGAGGCATTGTTGGACTGGGGGCCCAATGCAGTTCAGGGACCACTGGGGTGATAGGTGAACAAGACTTGGTACAAGTTAGATTATGGACAGCAGAGTTTTGGATGAATTCAAGTTTATGGAGGGTGGAAGATAGGAAGCCAGGCGAGGAGAACATTGGAATGTTCAAGTCCAGAGGTAAAAAAGGCATGACTGAGAATTCAGCAACAGGTGTGCTGAGGCAGACCGTTGGGCAATGCTATGGAGGATGAAGTAAGCACTCTTGGTGATAGAACAATATCAGGTTGCTAGCTCATCTCAGGGTCAAACAGACCGATAAGATTAATGGTCTGGTTCAGCCTCAAACAGAGACCAGGGGAGAGAGATGGAGTTTCTGGCAGGGACCAAAGAAAATAGCTTTGATCTTCCCAATGTTTACTTGGAGGAAATTTCTGCTCGTCCAGTACTGGATATCAGTCAAGCAGTATAAAATACCTATTAGAGGAGCTACCAACTTGATATTGCTCCATCACCAAGACTGCCTACTACATCCTCCATAACATTATCTGTTTCTGGATTAATATCAGTAAATACGAGAGACTCGGGAGTAGGGGAGGGGGCACTCAAGTTTAGTTGTGGTGATGGTGATCACAATTTGCATTTTGTGTTTCCATCCCTTTCACATTAAAATGGAAATTCTAACTTCTTCTACTTCTTCCTACAAAGTGGTCCTTGCAATCCAGCTTCTTCCCTGCATTATGTTGCACACACAAATCAACTCAAATAAGGTCTATGTATGGAGAATGTATGGATGCAAATGCAGGCTGAGCTAAGGATTCAAATTATGGTCTGCATAAACTGATTGTAACAAAAATAGTTTTATTTTGTTTGCTGATATAACATGGGCCAGAGACAGTGCAGGGATACACAAGGGGCCATTCAGGCCATTCCTGAATGCATCATATCCCCATCACTCATCTACCAACAATCTCTCTCAATCATGACTCGGCAACTTTTAGCTTCATCTCACCCTCACACATGTGGCACCTCTGCAAATCTCACACCCACATCTCACTGCTTTCACACACTGCCAGCTATTCAACCATGACAGACGCATCACTTGAACAGATTGCATCACAGTTGCTGACACACTTCCCTTTCTCGCAAGACAAGTTGATGCCTAACTGGAGGTATCAGGAACCAGAGGGGGACAAGCACTGCTGCATGTCCTTACCCTGATAGAGGAGACAATGTTCACCATCTTTGGAGTGGCCATTGCTAAGGCCATGGCCAGTGACGAACCTGAAACCATTGAAAATGATGGTATCTTCATACCTAATCCTCCTCCTCACATCCCACTTCCCCTCGTCCAACAATCTTTTCTGATTTACAATTTGCAGAAAGCATAAGCATGCACCTCTTGGTTTTCCCCCTGTCCCTCACCACAACCCCACCTTTGTGCCTTTCTGCAGTCATATACACAAGAACTGCAATCTGGCAGTGGTGGAAGGGCATGAGGTGAGAGAGTGGGAAAACAGTGATGATGAGGAAATATCACCACTTACTTCCACACTTGCAGCCACCAGCTCGATACTGACATTGCACTTAATTTAGCGGATAGCTTAGAGGCAGGATATGCATGTGGTAAGACTCTGGGAATGAGTGGCCTGCAGCCAGGGTAGGGGACAAGGGTAACACAAGTCCCAGCTCACTGGAGTTCTGTTGCAGAGGACTTTGATGGGGCGGGCAACAGAAGAAGGCTGGTTGATGTGCACAACGAAATTCCAGAAAGCCTGCATGTAATGTCAAGGAGCATGGAGGAGTCTAGCACCAAGTTGGCACAGGCCTTTACACAGAGCTGTGAACCCATCCTTTCTCGCATGGAAACTCTGGCTAACCCCATTAGCACACTGGTGGACTGAACCATGATGCATCATTTGATCTCCGATATCTCAGTTTTTAATGCAAGATGAGCAGAAGCCTCCCAAAGTCTTGGTGCTGCATTGGAAGCTCAGACTCCTGTAATACAAGGTCAGTTTGTTGCTCTGGAAGCTCAGACTACTGCCATCATGGCTGTGGATACTAGTGTTTAAAGGGGCACTCATGGTTTCACAGCAGTCCAGCAATCTTTTTTTTGTTTTTCCGCAGGATGTGGGCGTTGCTGACAAGGCCAGCATGTATTGTTCATCCCTAATTGCCTTTGAGAAGGGGATGGTAAGCTGGAACATAATTGAGAGGACATGAAAGAATATTGGCAAGCAAAATCAAGGTGAACCCAAAGATGTTTTATCAATACATTAAGAGTAAGAGGATAACTAAGGAAAGAGTAGGGCCCATAAAAGACCAAAAAGGTAACCGATGTGTAGGGGCGGCAAATGGTGTTATGATACTTAATGAGTACTTTGCATCTGTCTTCACAAAGAGGGGGCGATGCAGATATTGTAGTTAAGGAGGAGGTGTTTGAAGTATTGGATGTGATAAACACAGGGAGAGAGGAAATATTCATGGGATTAGCATCCTTGAGAGTTGATAAATCATCAGGGCCGGATGAAATGTACCCTAGGCTGTTAAAAGAAGCAAGAGAGGAAATAGCAGAATGTCTGTCCATCATTTTCCAGTCTACACTGGATACAGGTGTGGTATTGGAGAATTGCTAATGTTGTACCACTGTTCAAAAAGGGAGTGAGGGATAGACCGAATAATTACAGACCAGTTAGTCTAACCTCAGTAGTAGGCAAATTATTGGAAACTATTCTGAGAGACAGGATAAACTGTCACTTAGAAAGGCACAGATTAATCAAGGATAGTCAGCATGGATTTGTTGAGGGAAGATCTTGTTTGACCAACTTGATCAAATTTTTTGAATAAGTAACCAGGAAAATAGATGAGGGTAGTGCAGTTGATGTTATCAACATGGATTTTAGCAAGACTTTTGACAAGGTCCCACATGGCAGACTGGTTAAAAAATAAAATCCCATGGGATCCAGGGAAATGCAGCAAGGTGGATACAAAATTGGCTCAGTGGCAGGAAACAAAGGGTAATTGTTGACTAGTGTTTTTGTGACTGGAGGGCTGTTTCCACTGGTGTTCCGCAGGGCTCAGTACTGGGTCCCCTGCTTTTTGTGGTATATATTAACGATTTGGATGTAAATGTAGGGGGCATGATCAAGAAGTTTGCAGACGACACAAAGATTGGCCGTGTGGTAGATGGTGAGGAGGCTAGCTGGAGGCTGCAGGAAGATATTGATGGACTGGTCAGATGGGCAGAAAAGTGGCAAATGGAATTCAACCTGGAGAAGTGTGAGGTGATGCATATGAGGATGTCAAACAAGGCAAAGGAATACACGATTAATGGGAGAATACTAAGAAGTGTAGAGGAAGTGAGGGACCTTGGAATGAATGTCCACAGATCCCTGAAGGTAGTAGGACAGATCGATAAGAAGGCATTTGGAATCCTTTCCTTTATTAGCCAAGGTATAGAATATAAGAACAGGGAGGTTATGCTGGAACTGTATCACTCATTGGTTAAGCCACAACTTGAGTACTGTGTGCAGTTCTGGTCACCTCATTACAGAAGGATGTAATTGCACTAGAGAGGGTACAGAGGAGATTGACGAGGATGTTGCCAGGACTGGAAAAATGCAGCTATGAGGAAAGATTGGATAGGCTGGGGTTGTTCTCCTTGGAACAGAGAAGGCTGAGGGGAGATCTGATTGAAATGTACAGAGTTTTGAGGGGTCTGGATACAGTGGAGGTGAAGGGCCTATTCACCTTAGCAGAGAGGTCAGTGACTAGGGGGCATAGATTTAAAGTGATTGGTAGAAAAATCAGAGGAGAGATGAGGAAACATTTTTGGTCTGGAACTCACTGCCTGAAAGGGTAGTTGAGGCAGAAACCCTCAACTCATTCAAAAGAAGTCTGGATATGCACCTCAAGTGCCGTAATCTGCAGGGCTACGGACCAAATGCAGGAAGATGGGATTAGAATCGGTGGATCGTTTTTCAGCCGGCACAGACACAATGGGCCAAGTGGTCTCTTTCTGTGCTTTAAACTTTCTATGATGCTATGAGTGGCTTGCTAGACCCTTTCAGAGGGCAGTTAAAAATCAAGGAATAGATTAATAGGATTGCTGAGGCACTGCCCCGGGAGTTGCTGTGGTTCCTTGTAGCGTGAACCTGCTGTCCTCTCTCAGGATGACAGTATTTGTCCTCCCAACCTTGAGACTGCTGTCCCCCATGCCGAGGTGATGCAGTCCAAAGCTGGACCTCCTAGAGCCAGAGCAGCTTGAGGTCGTTCTGCGCTCTCCCCCACTAAAGTTCAGCAGGCTTCCACCAGCCATGCTGCAGCGACTGGGGTAGCACTGTGTGGGAACATTAGGACAGGCGAAGGCACACAAAAGGCAGGAAGCAAGGGAATGTATGAGGGTGACTAGTTGACTTTTCTTATTCGTTCATGGGATGTGAGCATCTCTGGCAAGGCCGGCAATTATTGCCTGCCCCTAGAGGCCCTTGAGAAGGTGGCGATGAGCTGCCTTCTTGAACCGCTGCAGTCCTTGTAGTGTAGTTACATCCACAGTGCTGTTGGACAGTTCCAGGACTTTGACTCAGCGGCGGTGAAGGAACAGCAATATGTTTCCAGTCCCGGATGGTATGTGACTTGGAGGAGAACTTGCAGGTTGTGGTGTTCCCATTCATCTGCTACTCTTGTTCTTCTAGGTGGTAGAGGCCCTGGGTTTGGAAGGTGCTGTTGAAGCAGCATTGGCAAGTTACTGCAGTGCATCTTGTAGATGGTACACACTGCTGTCACTGTGCACCAGTGATGGAGGGAGTGAATGTTTAAGGTGGTGGATGGGATGTCGATCAAGTGCGCTGCTTCGTATTGGACGGTCCCGAATTTCTTGGAGCTGCACTCATCCAGGTAAGTGGGGAGTATTCCATCACACTCCTGACTTGTGCCTTATAGATGGTGGTATGCTTTGGGAGCGAGGAGGTGAGTTACTTAGTGCAGAATTCCGAGCCACAGCCCTGTGAGTTTATTACCCTCAAGTGCCCATCCAATTTCCTATTGTAGCCGATTTGCTGTTGTAGCCAAAGTATTTATGTGGCTGAAATAGGGTCACTGACCCAAAACGTTAACTCTGCTTCTCTTTCCACAGATGCTGCCAGACCTGCTGAGTGGTTCCAGCATTTCTTGGTTTTATTTCAGATTTCCAGCATCCGCAGTATTTTGCTTTTATTTATGTGGCTGGTCTGTTTAATGGTCAATTAATAGTGACCACCAGTCACTAGGGGGCTTCAGCGATGGTAATGCTGTTGAAAGTCAAGGGAGATGGTTAGATTCTCTCTTGTTGAAGATAGTTGTTGCCTGGCATTTGTGGGGGAATGTTACTTGCCACTTATCAGTCCAAAGCTGAATGTTGTCCAGGTCTTGCTGCATGTGGCCATGGACTACTTCAGTATCTGAGGAGCTCTAAATGGTACTGACCACAGAAATCATCAGAGAACATCCCCATTTCTGACCTTATCATAAGTCATAATGAAGCAGCTGAAGATGGTTGGGCCTTGGACACTGCCCTGAGGAACTCCTGCAGTGATGTCCTCGGGCTGAGGTGATTGGCCTCCAACAACCACAACCATCTTCCTTTGTGCTAGGTATGACTCCAGCCACTGGAGACTTTTCCCCCTTTTTCCCATCGACCAATTTTACTTGGGTTCCTTGATGCCATACACAGTCAAATGCTGCCTTGATGTCAAGGGTAGTTACTCTCACCTCACCTCTGGAATTCAGCTCCTTTGGCCTTGTTTGGACCAAGGTTGTAATGAGATCTAGAGTTGAGCACCGGTGAGCAGGTTATTGCTGAGAAAGTGTAGTTTGATAGCACTGCCGACGACACCTGCCATCACTTTGCTGATGAATGAGATTAGACTGATGATGCAATAATTGGCCTGATTGGATTTGTCCTTTTTGTGGACAGGAAATATCTGGGCAATTTTCCACATTGTCAGGTAGATACCAGTATTGTAGCTGTGCTGGGACAGCTTGGCTCAGGGTGCAACTAGATCTGGAGCACAAGTCTTCAGTACTATAGCCGGGATGTAGTCATGGCCCATTGCCTTGCACATTCAGTGCGCTCAGCTGTTCCTTAATATCCTGTGGAGTGGAGTGAATTGAATTGAATTGGCTGAAGACTGGCATCTATGATGGTGGGGACTTCAAAAAGAGATCGGGATGGATGATCCACTTGGCACTTCTGGCTAAAATGGTTGCAAACGTGTCTTGTCTTGCCTTGTCTTTTGCATTGGCATGCTGGGCTCTGCCATCATTCAGGATGGGGTTATTTATGGAGCCTCCTCCACCTGTTAGTTGTTTAATTGTCTACCACCATTCATGACTGGATGTGACAGGACTGCAGATCTTTGATCTGATCTGTTGGTTAATCTGATTGCTTAATTCTGTCTATAGTTTGCTGCTTTCGCTATTTAGCACGATTTTGTAATCCTGTGTTGTAGCTTCAGCAGATTGGTACGTCATTTTGAGGTATGTCTGATGCTGCTCCTGGGATGCTCTCCTATACCTCTCATTGAACCAGGGTTGGTCTGTTGGCTTAATGGTAGTGGTAGAGTGAGGGATCTGCCAGGCCATAAATTCAGATATAATTCTGCTGTTGCTGTCTCATGGACGCCCAGTTTTGAGCTGCTAAATCATATCTGAATCTATCCCATTTAGCAGGGTGGTAGTGTCACACAACATGATGGAGGTTGTCCTCAGTGTGATGATGGGACTTAGTCTCCACAAGGATTGTGCAGTGGTCACTCCTGTCAATACTGTAATGGACAGATGCATCGGGTAGATTGGTGAGGATGAGGTCAAGTAGATTTTTCCCTGGTGTTGGTTCTCTCACCACCTGCCACAAGCCCAGCCTGGCAGTTACCTCCTTCAGGACTCAGCCAGCTCGGTCAGCAGTGGTGCTACTGAGTCACTGTTGGTGATGGATATTTAAGTCCCCCACCCAGAGTACATTCTGTGCCCTTGCTACCCATAGTTCTCTTGCAAGTGGTGTTCAAAATGGAGGAGTAAATTTTCATCAGTTGAGGGAGGCCGATAAGTGGTAATCAGGAGGAGGTTACATTGCCCACATTTGACCTGATGCCATGAGACTTTCTTAGGGTCCTTAGTCAATGTTGAGGACTCCCAAAGTCACTCCATCCTGACCATATACCACTGTGTTGCCAACTCTGGTGGGCGTGGCTTGCTGGTGCAACAGGACATACCCAGGGATGGTGATGGAGGAGGTTGAGACATTGTAAGGTATAATTCAGTGGGTATGACTAGGTCATACATTTTGTTTGGAATGTTTATTTTGTGTTGGTTTTTATATCTGTATTTTGGCTAAGTAGACACTATGATGGTCAGTAACAGGGATGGTCAGGTGCCTGACTGTTGGTGAATTGGGAATTGGGGTTGTGCTTACTTGTATCGCAGTTGGATGAGCTCTTCGTGGATGGCGTGGCCAGAAAGGAGCTGTGTTGTTTACTACCTCCCTTCTTCTTCCACCTTCTTCCCCTCCTGCTCCTCAGATGGTCACAGTATAGCTGGTGGCAAGGGCTGTGCCCTCATGATGGTGAGGTTGTGAAACATGCAGCATACCACCTTAAATCATGACACATGCTCTGCCGAGTATTACAGGGCCCGTCCAGAGTGGTTGATGCAGCAGAAGCATTGTTTCAGCATCCCAATGATATGTTCCATCACATTTCCTGCAGCAGCATGGCTTTTGTTGTATGTTTGCTGCTCACACCTGCATGGGTTACACACCGGAGTGATAAGCCACATTGCCCAGTCGCGATGACTGAAATGCAGATGGTACAGCGAACTACCACATATTGAAGACATCATGACTGCTGCCAGGATATCGGGCAATGGACTGCATGATTTGCTACCTATGGTCACACACCAGCTGGATGTTGAGGAAGTGGAATCCCTTTTGGTTGTGGTACATCTCAGAGTGGACATGTGACACCCACAAAATGACATCACAGCTTGTGTACAGTCAGTGGCACTCTGCACCATGGGAAGCCTGCAATCCTCGCGAAGCTGCATGTCCTTCCAGCTGCTTCTCTCTGGCAACAGGGAATGAAATTCTGCTCTCTCCAAATACAGAGGCACAGTGACCTCCCTTCTGCAACAGTGCAAAGCAACCTGGGTGATATTGCAAATGTCACCTCCTCCAGCTTGGAGGGAACCTGACATCTAAATGTTCATGGCCATGGTCACAGCCACTGGCAATGTGGTCCTCGCCCTGCTCTGAGGTTGCAGTCGTGGCTACAGCAGGTGTCAGGTTTCACTGAGGGCCCTCTTAGTGAAGTGCAAATGTCTGACATAATGTTCCCCGCTGAGATTGGTGCAGAATGGTCAGAATATTAATCGCTCATGAGATCCAATGGAAAGTGACAGGTTGGATCCAAAATTGACACAGTGGCAGGAAGGAAAAGGTTATGGTTGACAGATGGAATGCTGTTTCCATTGGGTTTTCACAGGGCTCAGTACTTGGTCCTTTGCTGTTCATGGTATATATCAATGATTTAGACTTAAATGTAGAAGTTTGCAGATGATACGAAAATTAGCAGTGTGGTTGATAGTGAGGAAAAATGCTGTAGACTACAGGAAGCTATTAATGGACTGGTCAATTGAGCAGAAAAGTGGCAAATGGAGTTGAATCCAGAAAAGTATGAGGTAATGCATTTGGGAAGAACAAACAAGGCAAGGGAATGCACAGTAAATGCTTGGATTCTGAAAAGTGTAGAAGAACAGACAAGCCAAGGATTGTATGTCTACAGATTCCTGCAGATAGGAGAATAGGTTGCTATGTGGTGAAGAAAACATATGGGATACTTTATTGGCTGAGGTTTAGAATATAAGAGAAGGGAGTTATGCTAGAACTGTACAAAACACTAGTTAGACCACAGCTAGAATACTGCATACAGTTCTGGTCACCACATTACAGGAAGGATGTGGTCGCACTAGAAAGGGTACAGATGAGATTCACAAGGATGTTGCCAGGACTGGAGAATTTTAGCTGAGGAAAGATTGGATTCAATAGAATGGATAGGAAGGACCTATTTCTGTTGTCACAAGAGTTTTTTTTAAACCAGGAGTTCTGTGTGCCTTTAAGAGCTGGGAAAATTTTTTTTTTTTTCTGTGAACACTGATTGCTGACACTTGGTGTTTAAAGTGTGCAGGCTGTAAAACTTGTATCCAAGCAACAGGAAGATTTATGACTGCATGCTCCATGACCTTCTGGTCAGTTATTCTCTGTGACCCTGTCCTATCAACACCTTTACTTTTGTTAACTCTTGCCCCACCCCTGCTTTATTTTCTTAAAACCGATTACATTTCTAACCTTTACCAGTTCTGATGAACGGTCACTGACCTGAAATGTTAACTCTGCCACTCTCACCACAGATGCAGCCAGACCTGCTGAGTATTTCCAGCATTTCTTGTTTTTATCATGGAAGATTTATGACTGTCTTGTGACTTGGTTGTTGGAGAGTTTCAGTTTCATTTTGGCAGAGTGAAACAGACCAGGGAGCTGGGAGCAGCTCGCAATGAACTGTAGCTGTGATTTGCTGATAGACCAGAGAAAAGACCTACTCTCTTTGAAAAAGAAGCTTTTCATCCCATAGAAAGAAATACTACATTTAAGCTGTGGTTTTGAGCCCGAAGAGAGGGAAAAGACCCAGGAAAAGAGGAGTTTTTACTACACTCTGTGGAAAAATACTGCTTTGCTGAGAGGATGCCCTGCATTGTTAAAGATAGCAAATCCTATTGCCTACAATCTCTGAAAAATCTCTGCCTCAAGAGTGTTTCCTGTTGCTTTTTGTATTTTTGGGAGATCCTGAAATCTCAAGAAAGTTTCTGCTTTAGACTGCTACTTTAAAATTTCAGTAGACCTGTTGCTACACCTTTTGCTGAAACATCTGTGTGATGCCTGCTACAGATGAATTTCCTTGAATGCTTACCCATCACAGACTGTTTATCAAACTCACCTGGAGAGACATCGAGTAGCATCTGACCATTCGACTCTGGGACACCTCACCGATCTGGAAATATCCTACAGAAGTTACACAGTTATTTTATTATTCCTGAGAAACAGTTCCAATTTAAAACATCCTTTTAAAACCTGTTAACCGTTGGTTTTTAATTGTATGTGTGTATGTACATGAGGGTTAGGAGGAAAAAGAAGTTATATAATCTTTTCATACATATAGTTATCTCATTATCATTTAAAAATTGTTTTACTAATAGCTAATTTTATTGTTGTTTAAAGAAACCTGGTTTGGTGCGCTTTCTTCTGGGGGATAAATAAAGTGTTTAATTTGGCTATTTTTCCGGTAGGTGGGAAACTTTACTAATATACTGTGACCTGTGGAGTAGTGGGACTGAATTAACAGTGCATTATTCCCGCCTTGGTCATAACCTTGTTCGCAGGGAGGTCAATAACCAGAGGGCAGAGAGTTAAAGGAATTGGTAGAAAGATTAGAGGGTGATGGAGGTTTGAAACTCACTGTCTTAAAAGGTGGGAGAGGCAGAAACCCTCATCACATTTAAAAAACAGGTATTATAACCTACAGGGCTGCTGACTAAGAACTGGAAGGTGAGATTAGGCTGGATAGCTCATTCTTGCCTGGTGTGGACACAATAAGGTGAATGGCCTCCTATGCTGCAAATCTTTCTATTTTTCTGTGTTAGAAGAACTGCTTCCTAAACGCCCTGAGGGGATATGGCCTCCTGCTGAGAACCCTTCTCAGCTTCCTCCTCCCTTTTCCAACCACTTGTTCTGCTCTTTGATGCCTCTACTAATTCCTTTAGCATACGCCACACCACTCCTTGCAGTCACCAGCAATTTTGTAAAACTCTAGAAAGCACCAAACACTTCAACAATCGCAACAGTGTAAAGTAACCTGCTACCTATAAGTGGCTGATGATCTTTTTAAACAACTAAGGTGGGGTTTGTGGTTGGGTGGTGGGGAGTCCTTCCTGCTGCTGAATGCGTGTTCAGCTCCGTGTGTTTGAGACAACATTAGCTGGAGCATTGAGCTCCAAAATGGCAGTGCTAGCATCAAATAAATGATACATGCTGATCGGCATCATTAGCTGCCTATTCTGCATACTTTGAGCGGATGCTCCCTGTGCACACACTAAACCTCTCAACAAAATGGTGTCTGGCACGACTTACACCATAAGTGCGTGCACCCTCTGCAGATGCCATTTTGGAGTCCAAACAGCACAGATGGCACCAAAAAGCTGTCAATAAAGAGTCAAATTTTGTGTCCACTATTTTCTAAAAAGGCTATTTATTGCATAGTGGTATCACTGCGGATGAAGCAGTCAGCAACGTAACTGAAAGATTATGCCTTCTGTGACCTTTCACATTGATTTGAAAGTAGCCTCTTCCTGTCGCTGTATTTCTATGTTCCTTATACTGTCCAACACTATATGTATAATGTACAGAATGTGAATGAGATTGATCAGTCCACCACCATCTCATATGACTCAGCAGTGTTGCCATGCAATTATATTTAACAACTGTGGTCTTTAAACTTGTGTGCATCTGGTTTGGCATTCTTGTTGACTGGAAGATAAATTTGACTGCAACTACTCAACCGGTGCACAAACATTTATCTGTTTTCTGCTCACATTTACCTCAACAGTGCTGCATATGAACCACAATGGGTTAGTTTTCTCCATTGCAGTTTCTTTGTAATAACTGTCTCTGGAACCATATTTTCTACCTCCAAACTGCTTGATTTTAGCAGCATCACTTTATTGATTTCAATTCCACGTACCAAATGTAATACAACACAATAATAGATCAGAAGCACAATTATCCCTCATTGCAAAAGAAATGGAAATTGGGCAGTTTAGAAGGTAAGTTTCTGAAAGGGTGGTGATTTAGTGGGAATATAATAGCACATGCTGTCTGGAAGGTAAATTTAAATATTTGGTATTCTGAAGAAATATGACCTTGATTTGATGCAGAATACTATAGAATTCAAGCCATTACTGCATGTTTTACTTTCAACAGCTCTTTAAGTGATGTACTATGGTGAACAAGGAAACAATAAGGTGAGGGATAATATTGGATGGAGTTGCAAATCAAATCAAAAGCAGAATGCGCATACGTAGCTGTTCTAATTTATTTTGCTATTTGTAAAATTGAATGTAGAGTCCACAGGGTTAATAGCAGGCAGTACACAGCCTGATGACATTTGGCTGTTTATGCTGCAAAGGGAAAGTGCACAACTAGTTGTGGATGTCAATTATTGAGTAAAATTTTATTGAGTAAAATCATTTAATATATTCAGAATGACACTGAAGCCAAACATCATGTTGAATTAAAAATCACCAACGGATTCATTTATTGTCACATGCAGTGTAAGGTATTGCACTTCAGCTGAATGTCAAGCACAGACTGGAAAATTGAGGATACAAGATGGTGTGCCTTATCTTATGAGAAATTTCAAGCAAAGAGAGGTTGTATTGGGGCCTCGTGCAGCTATGGTAATCAGATCCCACACCAAATTTCATGTTCTTTTGGCCCACTCAACTTCCAGCACTCACCTCACCCATATAAAATGAGTGCATGAATAATCCATTCAGGATTTAGGACTAAATTCATTCTGAAGTTTATTTCTTAAAGGTAAGTTTTTGATGCAAATGTTGACACAAAACGTGTGTTCAATTACATTTTGTTCTCTGCATCAGTTTCCTTTGGTGTAGAGATAATTATTTCAGGATGAAACTTTTTCTTTCGAGACTTTCCTTAAGTATTATTTCTTGCAACTATGATCGAAGTTGCAGCAAACAATGCAAAAGAAAGTACTTGCATTCAAATAGTGCTTTCCACAACCTCAGGAGAAGCCAAACAGCCTCCAAGTGAACTATTAGTCACTGAACTTCAAAGTAACTCATTGTATGAGATGTTTATGACAGATCTGATAAGACACAACAGGAATACAAGTCAGTTTTTCTCTATCACTATCTCTTGCCCTATCCCGATATCTCTAACACTATCCCTGTCTTTATCTCAGCTCATACAGGACCTGATCTGATCAGAGTTGCTGTTGGAATTGCCTCCATGCACATTTTACATCAGAATGGGGAAAACTATGTAACTTTTGCCTGTGAAGCATGGGCACTTTATTCTGAAATTTAGGGTTGAATGTTCCCAGCCCATTGGAAGCAGGCTAGGAGGCAGGAGGGGTCAGAATATTGACACGCAAGGTGTCGGGCCATCTTCACATCAGAACTGGATATTTAGTAGGATGGCGGTGGAAGGACCTCCCCCTTGCATGCAGCGGGCAAGCAATTAAGCCTTTTACAAAGGTAACTAACTTGAATTTTACCAGGGTTTTTTGATTTTTCTGGAAGTGCATGGGAACCACGGGGCTTCAGGGCCTCCCAGGTATAAGGAGGTGTGAGCTAGCGGGAGGTCAGTTCTAGCTCCAACCAGCAGCCATCGTGAGTCCTAGCATGTCTTGGCAGGGAGGGTGAAACAGCATTGGCATAATCAATTGGGAGAAGGGGAAAAATTGCCAGAGCTGTGGGGGCATACAGCCAGATTGGCATATCGATGCTGGCACTTGTGTGGGTAAAGCAGGGATGGAAAGAGGCCCTGCGGACTGAGTGAATCCACATGCCATGGGTCTCATTCACGCAGGTTTCGGTTCCTCCACTGAGGAGGAGCAGCAGAGAGGGAGAGAGCCTTAGGCAGCGGGGGAGCGGCAACCAGAGGGGCAGCAGGAGTGCCAGCCTCAGTGGGGGGTGCGAACAACGGAGAAAGATACAAAGGGGCACATAACCTCTTCTTCACACAGGAGGCTGGTTATCTGTCACAGAGGGTCTACAGCCCGAGGCTCAGCTACCTTCTGATGTAGGAGCAGTAGTCGCTGAAGCCTCTGCCTCTCCAGGGGGGCCATCTCGGAGTTGTGTGCCATGATGGAGGATGAGCTAAGCTCCATGAGAAGTGGTGAGCGCCCAATGCCATTGGCACTGTAGGTCACCGTGGCAGTGAATTTCTAATGCTTCAGGATCATTCCAGGGATCCACTGCAGATATGAGTGGGATCTTCCAGTCTGAGGCTCATCGATGCATCAAGATGGTCACCATTGCCATCTTCAAGAGGGCCAGCCTGTACATGTGTTTCCATACCAATTCAGACAGCGAGGCTGAGAGTGCTATAGGATTCTGGGCTATCGCTTGATTCCCCCCAGGTGCAGGGTGTCATTGACTGCATGCATGTGTCATCAAGGCTCCCACAGAGCAGCCTGCAGCCTTTGGCAACAGGAAAGGCTTCTACTTGCTCAATGTACAACTGGTTTGTGATCACTGCAAATACAGGGAAGCAGGCATGACGCCTACATACCAAGGCCTTCCCAGGCGCCGGAGCTTTTCAGGTCCCCTTGTGCGCCTTCAAGAATGGATACTGAATGACAAGGACTACCCATTGAAGACCTGGCTACTGATGCGTGTGAAGAGCCCAAGCACTGATGCAGAGGAGGGATACAACACTTGCCACAGCACAACTTCAGTGACCATTGAGCAGGCCATAGGGCTTCTGCAGATGCCGTTCAGATGCCTAGATAGACCTAGTGAAGCACTTCAGTATGTCCCAGCAAGGATCTCGCATTTCGTGGTGGTGTGCTGTGCCCTGCACAACCTGACACTACAGAGGGGACAGCATTTGAACAATGAGAATATCGTTGAGCGTGATGCCTCCTCCAATGATGAGGAAATGGAGGAAGATGGTGACCAAGCGCAGGATGCTGGAGAGCCCAGGGACCACAGGGAAGGAGCCATGAGTTACATGCAAGGGAGGCTTGTGACATGTTAATACAGGCACGTTTCACATGATCATTAGTGATGTTATATTCCAGAAAGCGAGTTGCTGAAGGATGAAACTGGAGCCAATCTTTACTCAGTCTTCTATTTATCTACAGAGTGAAACATTACAAGAATATACTTTCTAACCCAACCCCACACAGTTTCAGTAAGTGTTTCTTTATATGTTCTCATGTAAAACCCCAATCAATGCCCTCCAACTGCATATAATTAAACACAATTGATATACAATTGACAAGTGACAGATCCATGCAATTCAATAAAGCCTCAGCACTCAGCAGGCCTGTTGCCACCACCTACATTGACCTAGCCATTTACCTGCACCCAGTGAGACATCACACTGTAGCATGGAGAGTGCCTGGACCTCGTGGTGTGCCCCCACCCATCAAACCCTTTAGCGGAGCCAGGGTACATCTGAAGTCCCAGTGGCCCACAAGAAATGCAAGGAGACCTCCAGCCTTGCCACATGAGATATTTAATAGCGGAACAAAAAAATTGCAAGGCTGCATGCTTCCAACAAAAAGTAACCTATGCAGCTAGAGGCTCTTAAATCTCTTCCGTGTGCTCCTACACGCTGCTCCCCCTGCGCTGTCAGCTGAGGTAGAGGAAGGCTGCTGATCTTGGGCTTGGGATGACCTGAGCCAACGTACTCTGGCTGCCTGAATCCTGGAAGGCCCCGACATACTGAAGGCCTCCAAGTGCAGGAGTCTCCTCTGTCATCACGGCTAATTGAGGCGCTGGTGTCACTGCCAGAGGGGCCAAGGGGCAGCTGTCCATGCCAGGAGTACCCTGAGATGAGTCCCCAAATGCATCAGGCATCTTTCAAGGCAGACTTGTACCGCCCTGCTCACCTGAGGAGTGCAAGGACCTGGCATTGTTCAGGTGTCTCACCCACCCCCTCACCCAGCCATTGCTGCACAAAGCTCATGGACGTGGCGATGGCATGCGGTCTGTGTGCGTCTCCAGCATCCATTGTGTGGTTTGCTGGATACGGCTCTCCATGAGGGTGGCCAATCTCTTGATGGAGGTTGCCAAGCGTGCACACGCCAGAGACATGATGGCACTGACAGCCTGGATGGACTCCTCCATGGACTGTGCCAGGATGTGCATAATCACTGGAAGCTCCGCCAGATGTTCCCTCCCCTCACACTGCAGTTCCAGCATCTTCTGCCTTGCTGATGACTTTAGAGGCTTGTCATCAGCCTAAGGCTCAGTATTACCAGGCCTTCCAACACTCCTCCGAGTATCAGTGACCTTGGCTGTCATAGCCTTCATTCGCTGCTCAGGCACATCTGTGCTGTGCTCACCAGATTGTGATCCCAGATTTACTCGCAAATGGATGCCCACCAACTGTGCTGGTAAAAGGTGCAGGGAAATGATGTGATCGTGCACCCTTTGAGGCTCCCTCCTCTTCAGAGGTGGACGGCTATCCCCAGGTCTTTTGAGCTGTCGTCTCTCACGCAGATCAAAGGCAAGAGCAAAGATTAATTACAAGATAAGGCGCATTCCATCACTCCCTTCAGTCCACTCCTAGTGTGCAACTCCATATGACCTTTGGTGGACAAATGAGCACGATGTGTTGTGTACGCCAGAGGTCTTTTGTGCCCATCCATTAAACCACTCAGTCTCTCGAGTCTCCACTCCTGTTTCACCATCTGTGATTGAATGGCCCCCATGCTGGCCTCTGAGTTCCAGTGTCTCCTCCTCCATGGGTGTCAGGATTGTAAGGATCGGGAAGCCATCGCTGATCTTCACCCTTTCCTTCATACAGTGGGCAGTTTTTGCCTGCAAGCATACAAGATGAGCATTGTTAGTTGCCCAACAAAGACACGCTCAATGGCTATGCTGGTGGTCACCAGGAATGGTGGGACCACAGGAATGCTTCCTGCATGTGGCCACTGAGAAGCAGCAGTGCAGGAGGCAAGTGTGATGGCTGCGATGCTTGTGACAGGTAATGATACTGTCTGGTCCCAATGCAAGGTACTGAATTGGTATTGCTTCTCTTGCTAGCTCACCCTTACACATTACCACATGAACGCCCCAAAGGAGAGCAAAGTGTGGTGTACCGACCTTGGCAGATTGCATGAGGTCATTCACCTGCTTATGGCACTGCAGCCAGGCTCTAGGGATGATCCCACAGCTCCTGACCTCCTCTGCGATTTCTGTCCGGGCTTGTTTGGTCTGGCGGGCAGGAATCCTCCCCTAGCGGGAGAAGAGGACCTCCCACTTGGCCCAAGCAGCCTGCAGGGAAGCATCGCTAAACCTTGGGCCCCCTGGGGTATGACCTCTGCTATTCTTGGATAGGTCTGCTTTTGCTGCTCTTCCTCTCAGGCTTCTTTTTTGCTGTATGTATTCAAAGGAGTGCTGGCAGCCCTTTAAATATGGCACCAGCACTCTCAGTGGCGTGACCACACACTGCCACCGGTGCCTTACTGGATGCCTGCTCTGCCTGCCGGCACTTAATTGGACAGCCACTGCAGAATAGTGCACCCCAGCCTGCCTCCCGCTCAAATGGCAGTGTCTTCCGCTTCCTGTCCCAGCAGCAGGACCTCGGGCGGCGCCAAAAAATGCAGACCTTAGTTTTTTAACCATTTTGTTTACAGTTTAATCATCTAAGCGAGGCGTTGCCCATTGAGAATGACATGGGACATTTAAACCAAGACCCTGAGTTGCTCAGCAGATAAAGAGTGACAAACTGGGCGGCTAAAACCTAGGATTGATAATGCAACAATGCTTGTAGCTGATATTGTAACTAAACAATTAGATTAATGCTGTAGAAAGAAAATTATACTGCTACTGTAATTTATTCAATGAAAATGTAAAGTATGAACAATTTGCATGTACTGAGATGTCAAAATATGCTAATATTTGGAGGCTGTAAAATTGAATGCCTTTCTGAATTCAACTCATGAAACATGTGACGATTGTTCATCTGCTGGACTTGTCATAGGAAAGGTCAAGTCTGAACACAATATATACTTTTTCCAGACCGAGGCCTGTAATTGAGAATAATGACACTACAATTTCTTTGGGTAGATTAACTATTGGTCTGCCTTTCAATTGGCTGTGCTTTTTCATTGTTTGTACTGGAGATACTGAATACTGTATAGGGTCGTATTCAATGCTCTTGCAGCTTATCAGTATCCTACCATAACAAGCTACTGGATGAAAAGACAGCGCTTAGAAATGTCTCTTGGATGATATACCAGAGTTGTACTGATCCAGTTGTAATTAATTGTTGAATAATTTTTGACAATCTTAATGGACTGCAGTTCTGAGTTCCTTTCGAGCTGTGAATATTTAAAGCAATATGGCAATGATTTCAATTAAGCCTAAAGTATCACAGGACAGTGAAGGAAGAAAACTACTAGACAGTTCCAGTACTTAAATTGTGCAAAGTTTGAAATTAAGCATCTCACAGTCAAGGGTTAACAGTGATTATTTGAGTTTTATCAAAACTAAGTATTTTTTGTCCCATTGAAAAACAATGACAAACTGCATAGATGTATTGCTCATCACAAAATTGGACAAGATCCTTAGGCCGCTTGATCTCATCCATTTAGAATACTAACTGTAAATAACTCATATCTTGGTCTAAAACACCCTGGGAACCTAAGATGTGGATGAAAAATGGATGTTCTATGACAAGACCTCTAAGTATAAGGAAGCAGGAGAAAGAAAGGGTCATTCAGCAAACTTGATCCATTTCATATTCTACACTCAAATTGAGCTGGATTTTTTTGTCCCTTCTGCAGCAGTGGCATGCCAAAATCTCTTTGTCACTTATACAGGTGGGATTCTGTTCATTTCATTGTTAGATGATTAACCATACTCCCCAGCAGTCTGCTGCCTGAGATCAGAGTTGAGATGTAAACAGTTTTTCCTTCATTTGCACGTAGCTCAGTTTTCTTGGCTCATATTGCAATGACAACTGTGTAGTATCATTATAAGCTGCTGTCTTTCAACACGAGCAGTATTACAAGAGTTCATTGGTAAGTTTCTTCTGCAGAGCCGTATTTACTTTAATGGCTTAGGGTTCAGCTCTTATAAGTACTTGTGTTTTTTCTCCACTTTACTGAGAAAGGCAGGTAAAGTGGAAAAAGCAGAATGTAAATTGCTTCTCGGCCTTTTGGCTAAGATCAAGTGTAATATCTGTTCTTATCAGTGCTTACTTGGTTGTGAAGAGACCATGATCATTGCCTTTTGATCCTGGGTAGGCTTTGTGTAAAATGGCTATAACCCATCTTCGAGCTTCAGGCCTGGGAGTGCGCAACACAGTTCGGGTGATCGTGAAGGACAAGGGAGGAGATGCACCGGTCGATCGCGTCTTCTTCATCAAGAAAATCCTCTTCGATTGCTGTGGATTTCAAGCTACGGACGTCTTCTGCCTGCAGGACTTCCCCATCAGCGGATATTTCGACGTGACGTTCCGGAACGTGGCGGGATGCATCAAGTTCCTGAAGGCGTTCAAGGAGAAAGGGGACCAGGCGCCACTGTCGATCCTCACAGTGGAGCCGCTCTTCACGCTTCCGTCACAACGGGACCGGGTGGTGACGATTCACCTCTACAACCCCCATGTTCCGGTGGTGGATGTACTCACCTTTCTCGCCAGGTACGTCGAGGTGGCCGGCAGCAGCACTGATGTCAAGGACCCCTTTGGGATTTGGACCAATAAGCGGCAGGTCAAGGTGACCTTGAAGGTCGATGCCAGTGGAGCCATCATCCACCCTCCCTCCAGCTTCGCTATCGGGGGAAGTCGAGGCTTCTTGGTCACGTGGCAGCCAACTGCAGCACGGTTGTTTGCAAGAACTGCAAGGAGGAAGGCCATCAGACCAAGGACTGTAAGCAGACTAAGTGTTGCAACTTGTGCGGTGCGGCAGGCCACCTCTACAAAACCTGCCCCAAACGCTGCCTCAGTTATGCTCAGGCGGCAAGGTCCAAGGAAAGGCCGGGAGAAGGTTCGACGAAGGCGTCCGGTGTTCGAAAGGAGACCAGCAACCTTCTCCGCAGTGAGGAACTTCAACCTGAGAAGGAGAAGGAAGGGGAGGCAGCTGAAACCAGCGACCCAGCACCTACCCTGCGCTCGGAAACCCCTCCTCCACAGACAGAATCAATGGAGGAGGAGGCAGCAGATGGACAAACAGGTCAGTGGCAAGTGGTCCAGAGGAAAACCACAAAGAAAAAACATCCAAAAGCAGAACAGGCCACCACCCAAACCAGTGGCAAGAGGAGGCTATCTTCTGAATCAGACTGCAACAACTCCTCTTCACTGGACGGGGGAATGCTGGAACGACAGCCCCTTCAAAAGAGGTGGCAGAACTCCAAGGAGATGGAAGATAAAGCATCCCAGCCCCCGGCACTGGAAGCTGTGATGGGCCCGGCGTGCCCCAACCCCAAAGCGCCACACGTAACGACGTGGCCAACGCGTCTCAGCTCCGGGACACCGGGAGCAGTGATGTTTTCGAGGAGGAACAGATGGAAGCAGCAGAGGATAACCCAATCTTTGCTGCCTACAAGACCCCCCCCGATGTCACCCCAGCGGAACGACCTCTGCATGAAAAACCAGGAGGGGTTTCTGAGCCCAACTATTGTGAAACAGCTTGCTCACACGATGGGTATGCAGGAACATCCCGAAGGACTGGGACTAGCAAGGACAAATGGTATGGGAAGCAACAACTAACTTTTAAAAAAAATGGGTGCAAAGATTGCTTCCATTAATGTGCGTAGCATTACATCTACTACGCGATGTGTTTCAACCTTGGATTACCTCGCCAAGGTCAAAGCCGACCTACTGTTTCTGCAGGATTGTGGAATACCACACCTCAGCACCTACAGGCAGTGGTCGCGATGGTGGTCCCACGGGCCATCGATCTGGTCGGGGGGTAATTGCCGTTCCTCCGGCCTGGGTATTCTGCTGCGGGGAGGTAACTTCACCATCTCCGAAGTTAAGGAGGTGGTGGGCGGTCGCCTCCTCGTAGCAGACGTGATGTACAACAACGGTTGATCAACGTGTACGCCCCGGTACAACGCAGCGAGCGGCTGACCGTCTTCCAGCAGCTCCCACTGCTGCTGGCGACGTCCGAGGCGGTGATTTCAACTGTATCATCGATGCGGCTGGACGATCCGGCAATGACGCCAACAAACTGGACACCACGTCCAGATTCCTAATAGAAACAGTTAAAGATGCCAAACTGCACGACGTCTTCAGCAAACCTGCAGACGGAGCGCAGCGCAGATACACATGGTCAAGATCGGACAGGTCTGCCCGTTCCAGGATTGACTTCCTGTTTGTGTCCCGTGCTGTCACGGTCGGATCCACCGACGTCAAGCCGATGTTCTTCTCCGACCACTGCCTCTTACTGGCCGACTGTCACTTACAGGACGACCAGTGGGTTGGCAGAGGGACGTGGAAGCTCAATGCTACACTGCTGACCCCAGAGAATGTTGAGGAACTCAAAAGGGATTACAAAGGTTGGAGGACCGTGAAACCCCTCTTTGAGTCTCCAGTTCACTGGTGGGAAGCGATTAAGGAGAACATCAAGAGGTTCTTCATCCACAAAGGTGTTCAGAGGGCGAGAGAGAGACAGAGGGAAATGTCCCGACTCCAGAAAAGTATGCAAAATCTGCTCCGGTTGTAGTCAATGGGGGTCAAGGTCAAGGAGGACCTCCAAGTGGTGAAGAGCCAGCAGGCCTCGCTCTTTGCCAAGGAGGCCTCCAAGATCATCTTCCGGTCCAGTGTCCGCTCCATCGAGCAGGATGAGACGCGCTCGCATTACTTCTTCCAAAAGGTACACAGAGAGAGCTCTGTTATCAGCAGCCTGAAGGAAGATGATGGCTCGGTAACGCCTTCGCAGTCCGACATACTAAGGATCAGCAAATCCTTTTATGCTGGGCTGTATGACGCGAAGCCCACAGACAGCAGAGCCTCCCTGTCCTTCCTGTCATCTATCACAGAGGTCTTAGATGACAGCAGGAGGGAGAGACTGGACAAGCCGCTAACTCTGGACGAGCTGACAAAGGCCGTCGAGTCCTTCGAGACGAGTAAAACTCCCGGAAGCGACGGCTTACCGGTCGAGTTGTACTCGGCCCTGTGGGACTGGGTCGGCCCGGACCTGCTGGAAGTATACGAGAGTATGCTCCTGGCCGGCAGCATGTCAGAATCCATGAGGAAAGGCATCATCACCCTCATTTACAAGCGGAAGGGGGAGAGGGCAGAAATCAGAAATTGGCGGCCCATCTCACTGCTTATTGTTGACTACAAGATTCTGTCCAAAGTCATAGCCAGTCGAGACAAGTCTGCTCTGGAGTTGGTGATCCACCCCGATCAGACCTGTACTGTACCCAGCAGGAAGATCTCTGATAGTCTCGTGCTATTCAGGGATACGATCGCCTACGTACGGGACAGGAGGGTGGACACCTGCCTCATCAGCCTGGACCAGGAGAAGGCTTTTAACAGGATATCGCACACCTACATGATGGATGTGCTTTCCAAAATGGGGTTTGGGGAGGGAATCTGCAATTGGATCCAACTGCTCTACACAAACATCAGTAGCGCAGTCTCAATCAATGGGTGGGAATCGGAAAGTTTCCCGATCAAATCTGGAGTCAGACAGGGCTGTCCTCTCTCCCCGGTCTTGTTTGTTTGCTGTATTGAACCCTTTGCTGAGTCCATTAGGAAGGATGCGAGCATAAGAGGGGTGACAATCCCAGGCAGCGGAGGCACTCAGGTTAAAACCTCCCTGTACATGGATGACGTTGCTGTCTTCTGCTCGGATCCGCTGTCCGTGCGCAGACTGATGAGCATCTGCGACCAGTTCGAACTGGCCTCGGGAGCCAAAGTTAACCATGGCAAGAGCGAGGCCATGTTCTTTGGGAACTGGGCTGTCCGATCCTTTGTCCCCTTCACCGTCAGGTCAGATTACCTGAAGGTGCTGGGGATATGGTTCGGAAGGGCCGGGGTGTGCACCAAAACCTGGGAGGAGCGAGTAGCCAAGGTACAGCAAAAGTTGAGCATGTGGGGGCAGCGATCTCTCTTCATTGTGGGTAAGAACCTGGTCATCAGGTGCGAGGCGCTCACGTTGCTGTACGTGGCGCAGGTCTGGCCCATACCCCACTCCTGCGCTGTGGCCGTCACCCGAGCCATTTTCCGCTTCATCTGGGGATCTAAAATGGACCGGGTCCGGAGGGACACGATGTTCAAATCTCTGGACAAGGGCGGGAAAAATGTACCCAACGTGGCCCTCATCCTGATGACCACCTTCGTGTGCGGCTGCATCAAGCTGTGTGTAGACCTTCAGTACGCAAACTCCAAGTGTCACTACGTGCTGAGGTTCTATCTGTCCCCGGTGTTGCGAAGGATGGGCCTGGTCACATTGCCGCGGAACGCTCCATGCAGTTGGGCCGTGCCGTGCCACCTATCCTTCGTGGAGCAGTTTCTGCAGGAAAACACCTTTGACCACCGGTCCATCAGGCAGTGGTCTGCACGGAATGTCCTCAAGGCCCTACGGGAAAAGGAGATGGTGGATCCTGTTGGATGGTTCCCTGAGCAGACCGTCAAAGTCATTTGGCGGAATGCCTCATCACCAGAACTTTCAAACAAGCACCAAGACATAGCTTGGCTGGTGGTGAGAAGGGCCCTCCCCGTCAGATCCTTCCTGCACGAATGAAGTCTCGCCCCCTCCGCGCAATGCCCCCGTGGTGGCTGTGGTGGGGAAGCGACGGTCGCCCACCTCCTCCTGGAATGTGTCTTTGCAAAGCAGGTGTGGAAAGAGATGCAGTGGTTTTTGTCGAGGTTCATCCCAAGCAGCTCTGTAACACAGCAGTCTGTGCTCTACGGGCTGTTCCCAGGGACGCACACCGAGACAAACATCAACTTCTGCTTGAGGACTATGAATTCGGTGAAAGACGCCCTTTGGTCTGCCCGAAATTTGCTGGTCTTCCAGCGCAAAGAGTTGTCCACGACCGAATGTTGCAGACTGGCACATTCCAAGGTCCAGGACTACGTGCTGAGGGACGCACTAAAACTTGGGGCAGCCGCAGCAAAGGCTCAATGGGGAAAGACCACAGTGTAAGGTCCCCCCACCAAGCTGAATTGAGGGACTGGATCCATGGGAAACCCCTCGAACTGTATCGGGAAAATTTTGTGTGCTGTAAATGTAAAAATGTATATGGCATGACAATGAAATGGAAGGGTTGTGAGGCAACTCATGATTGTATAGAAGGAAACTTATCACCTTTGCACTGTTTGTATTTTTTGACTTGATGCTGTTTTAAACTGTTTGGAAATGCAATTTTTTCAGATTTTATGAATAAAGTATATTTTGGAAATAAAAAAAAAATGTAAATCCCTTTGAAAGTTGATCCTCAGGAGACAATGATCAGTGAGAAATACTTGAGAGTGGAGGGTGAAGTATTTGATTTGATTGCTTTATTGAAGAATTTTTTGTACTGCCAAGATATGAAACTCAAGCTGCATACTTTGAAATTGAACCTGTGTGTGCTTCAGGCATGTTATGTTTTTATTTCATATGTTTCCTGCATTTCTAGTTTTTCTTTTTATTTCTGTGGTCACTAGATGTTCAGCTATTAATGAGATGAAATGAAATATTTGGTCAAACTTAAACATTTTAAGTTCAGGTGATTAACAGGGGAAAGTTTACCTTCGGTTTATCAGTAGAGAGAGAGAATGAGGTGGTAGTTTAGTAGTAAAGCATACGATGAATTTATGGATGACTAGCTATTTTATCAAAATGGAAAAAGAGACAGTAAGATGAAAATTAAATGGTCAGTAATCCCATTAAAACATGTAAGGATGAAAGATGTGCAGAATTTGGGAGCGGATATTGAGGGAAGAAGTAACAGTAGATTGGGGGGGAAATTCGCAGGGAGGTAGGAGCTAAAAAATTGGAGGTGGAGTGGTCTGAATGATGCTCTGCAATTATGATTGTATTCCCTTATTTTAGAGCAGTTTCAATTAGAAATGGTTCTGGAACATACTGCAGCTCTTGGTCACACAGAATCTCCACTCCCCTTTGTATTGTGGAACAGATTTCACTGCAATAGACAAACATGCACGATTTTTTGTTTTTGTTTTTGGTAGCAGAATGTCTCTATGACTGGGGAAGACCATTGTCCTGATTGGGTGGGCTGAACCCAGAAACATGCCAGCCACACCAGCGCTGCTTCTTCTAGGGTTGCCTCATTTACATTATGGCACTTCTGCCAACATCAAGACTACCATGGGAGGCATTCTTTTAATGCAAAGTGGACCCCAGAGCATTTGAGGTGGAGCAGTGCAATGTGATCATGGGGGAAGCTGTGCAGCCTGAGCAAGAAAGACTAAAATTGAATAGAGTTTATGTGGTGGATTAGTGAATTGTAACTCCAGAAATGAGAAGACTGATTATCACAGCAACCTGTGCCCACAGCATTGTTTTTCAGAGCAAAGACTTAGAGAATTCTGCTCAATGAATTTTCATTGTGTGCTCGAATAGAGGTTAAGTGGAGATTGATTGCTAATGTTATTAATCATTGCCATTAAGTCTCAATATGACTGATGTTGGAATATGTAATGTAATTTACACATTCTTAGTATATTTACATAGTAATAATGAACGTATGATTATTTCAGAATTGTATCACTGATTGAGACTGAGTAAGTCATGTGTGAGGACTGATGAGGCATATTGGAACACAACATGATCAGAAATAACATTACTTTGTAGATTTAGGGTGCATTGCATTTGGATATTTCATGATGGGCATCAGATTCTTGATTTTATTGTCCTTATTCCTTGTAAAGATTACACATGTATTTTTAAAATCCCAGACACCATTTTAATAAACCTTTATTATCACTAATGGTAAATGCACTGAATTCATAGGAAGTTTAAGGCACAGAAATAGGTTCCGAAGAAGGGTCACTGTCCCGAAACGTTAACTCTGCTTCTCTTTCCACAGATGCTGCCAGACCTGCTGAGTGATTCCAGCATTTCTTGTTTTTGTTACAGAAATAGGCCACTTGGCTTATCGTGTCTGTGCCGGCCGAAAAACAATCCACCCATTCTAATCCCACCTTCCAGCATTTGGTCCGTAGCCCTGTAGGTTATGGCACTTAAGGTGCATTTCCAGACTCCTTTTGAATGAGTTGAGGGTTTCTGCCTCAACTACCCTTTCAGGCAGTGAGTTTCAGACCATCACCACCCTCTGCGTGAAAAATTTTTTCCTAATCTCCCCTCTAATTTTTCTACCAATCGCCTTATATCTATGCCCCCTCATCACTGACCTCTCTGCTAAGGTGAATAGGCCCCTCAAAATATTGTATAGTTCAATCAGATCTCCCCTCAGCCTTCTCTGTTTCAAGGAGGACAACCCCAGACTATCCAATCTTTCCTTATAGCTGCATTTTTCCAGTCCTGGCAACATTCTTGCAAATCTCCTCTGTACCTTCTCTCGTGCAATTACATCCATTCTGTAATGAGGTGACCAGAACTGCACACAGTTCTCAAGTTGTGGCCTAACCAGTGAGTTATACAGTTCCAGCATAACCTCCCTGTTCTTATATTCTATACCTCAGCTAATAAAGGAAAGGATTCCAAATGCCTTCTTAACTACCTTATCGACCTGTCCTGCTACCTTTAGGGATCTGTGGACATTTACTCCAAGATCCCTCACTACCTCTACACTTCTTAGTATTCTCTCATTAATCGTGCATTCCTTTGCCTTGATTGACCTCCCCAAATGCATCACCTCACACTTCTCTGGGTTGAATTCCATTTGCTATTTTTCTGCCCTTCTGACCATCCATCAATATCTTCCTGCAGCTATCCTCCTTGTTATCTACCACACAGCCAATCTTTGTGTCGTCTGCAAACTTCTTGATTATGCCCCCTGCAGTTACATCCAAATCATTGATATATACTCCAAATCGTTTATATATACTACGTTAATATATATAATTCCAGAGGTGAGGTGAGAGTGATTGCACTTGACATCAAGGCAGCATTTGACCGAGTGTGGCATCAAGGACCCCAGCAAAATTGAAGTCAATGGGAATCAGGGGAGAAGTCTCCAGTGGCTGGAGTCATACCTAACACAAAGTAAGATGGTTGTGGTTGTTGGCAGCCAATCATCTCAGCCCCAGTACATTGCTGCAAGAGTTCCTCAGGGTATGTCCTAGGTCCAACAATCTTCAGCTGTTTCATCAATGATCTTTCCTCCATCATAAGGTCAGAAGTGGGGATGATTGCACAGTGTTCAGTACCTTTTGCACCTCCTCAGATACAGAAGCAGTCTTTACCAGCATGCAGCAAGACCTAGACAACATTCAAGCTTGGGCTAATAAGTTGCAAATAACATTCGCGCCACAGTAAGTACCAGGCAATGACCATCTTCAACAAGTGAGAATCTATCCATGTATTCTTGATGTTCAATGGCATTACCATCACTGAATTCCCCCACCATCAATATCCTGGGGTTACCATTGACCAGAAATGTAACTGGATCAGCCATATAAATACTGTGGTTACCACAGGAGGTCAGAGGCTGGGAATTCTTTGTCAAAAAACTCACCTCCTGATTTCCCCAAAGCCTGTCCACCATCTACAAGGTACATGTCAGGAATACTCTCCACTTGCCTGGATGAGTGCAGTTCCAACAACACTCAAGAAGCTCGACACCATCCAGGACAAAGCATACTGCTTGATCGGCATCCCATCCACCACCTTAAACATTCACTCCCTCCACCCCAGCAGTGCATAGTGGCAGCGGTGTGTATCATCTACAAGATGCACTGCAGCAACTTGCCAAAGCTTCTTTAACAACACCTTCCAAACCCACAACTTCTACCACCTAGAAGAACAAGGGCAGCAGACACATGGTACACCACCACCTTCAAGTTCCCCTCCAAGTCACATACCATTTTGGATTGGAACTATATTGCTGTTTCTTCACTGTCACTGGGTCAAAATCCTGGAACTCCCTTCCTAATAGCACTGTGGGTGTACCTTCACCACACGAACTGCAGCAATTCAAGAAGGCAGCTCACCACTACCACCTCAAGGACAATTGGGGATGGGCAATAGGTGCAGGCCCTGCTAGCGACACTCACATCCAATGAATAATTAAAGCAAAAAATAGTGGATTGACACTGACAGACCTTTCAAAGGTGGGAAGCTGAAATAGTGTAATTACTGCAAAGATGAGTCAATTTTCCTCTGGTTGCATGAGTCACTAATAATTTAATTAAGTTAAATCTCATTCTATACCATGAACAATACCAGTTCTAATCAGCTTACCATTCAGACACATTCTTTTTTCAGAAATGCAATGTTTTTTTGCACTTAAATTAAATGCAGACTTTTTGTTAGAGCATAACATAGATTGGAAAATGCTGTGTGAAGATGTCGGATGCACTGGGCACCAACATGAGATACTATAAGGATGCAGGTTTGATTTTCATGTCATTGTCTGATTGATCTCGGGTATACTACATTGTGTAGGTGCCAAGCAGCTCACTCAGACATAGAACCTCTCCAGTTAAGAAGCATTAGGAGGAGGCAGGTATTACACTGGGGGAGAAAGTGGAGGGTGGAGCAGACGCTTAATATGAAAGCTAAAATGTACATTCAGAAATAAAGGAGTCCAACATTAAAAACAGTGAAAACTGTAAACTTGCAGGAGCACTTTAAAAAGTGGGAACACTTATAAAATAATCGTGTACACAAAATAATCGTGTACACAACATGAGGAAAATAAATTAACGGTTTGAAAGTATGCCTCTGTTTGCAACAGTGAATATTTATTTTGGATTTTTAGGAATGTAGGAACAGGAACAGGCCACAAAAACAAAATGCTGGAAATACTCAGCAGGTCACGCAGCATCCATGGAGAGAAAAGCGGAGTTAACGTTTCAGGTTGATGATCTTGCTTTCATCAGAACATTGGTTTAAAGGCTTGTCCTGAAACAAACTGATTCCAGACATGGGTGGTCTGGTAGGTATCCTCTAGGAATTAAGCATGACTGGAAGAATGAAAACAGGCCACACAGAGCAGGACAAGGTTTTTCCCTCGTTGATCCTCTAAGCACCTGCTGCAGGCCTAGTCTAGCATTTATGTCTTTCAGGATTCAGCCATCTCAGTCAGTAGGGGTGCTGCCAAGCTACTGTTAGTGACGTACATTGAAGTCCCCCAACCAAAGTACATTCTGTGCACTTGCTACCCTGAGCGCAGTATACTGCTGCATAAGGGAGGTCCCTGACACTCTCCATACAAAGAAAGACATCTTTGTCTCATTTCCGTTTGCCAGATACAAGCAAGTGAAGTGAGCACGAAGAGGAGCAGCAAGTGGAACAGGAAGTAGAGAAACAGGAAGAGCAAGAGAGGATACAACGTAGACAGACCTTTTTTGCCTGGGCTCCATGTGATCATATGATTCACGAGTGATACCGGTAATATTAACTACGCCTCCTCATTCACCAACAGTCTGATATTTCCTTGACCTTTCTCAAAAAACATTGTCCTCTTTCTGACAACACAAAAATAAAAGCCACCAGAAAATTCACATTCCAATCCAAATTTATAAATTAAATCATGATGTCACGCATACAAAAATAACCTAATCATCTTTGTGCATTCCCTTAGTGCCTCTATTGTGTGCCTTTTCCTCACCTCGTGCGTCTGTGAAGTATTTGCTCAGCGACTGTAGGTGGCGAAAGGCCATTGATCTTCAATTGAGATGGCAGATGACCTTGGAGGGCAACTTCAAGCAGCTCTGGGCCAGAAGGTCTGGCTTCAGACTGCACTCCATTGGCCTGGAGTGCAGCAGTCTGAACTGGCTGGCTGATAGTCAACAGAAAGGGCACTGGTGATGTGGGAGGGGTGGGAGCATGAATGCTATCACCCTGAAAGAGGAC
The DNA here is from genome assembly GCF_036365525.1 of Heterodontus francisci. NCBI lineage: Eukaryota > Metazoa > Chordata > Chondrichthyes > Heterodontiformes > Heterodontidae > Heterodontus > Heterodontus francisci. Next base: position 52,369,370 of record NC_090389.1, read on the forward strand.
AGCAGGTTCATGTTCCATGGTGCCACTGCCACTCTCGTGGGGTGGCACTTCAGCAAACCTAGTAATCTGTTGGAGAATGGATTGATGGACTGTTGTAATACACTGAAAGCCTCTTTGAATGATTGTATCTAGAACCATGATGGTAGCAGTCTGAGCTTCCACTGCAGCACTCAGACCTTTGGTGGAATCTGCTTGTGCTGCAGTGAAAGCTGAGACATTGGCCGTCAGATGCTGTATCATGCTGGGTTCTGGAGGTGTGCTGAGGGAGGTGACCACCCATTTTGTGTTGAAAAGGATTATCTCCAACTCTGCACATAGCCCTCTGCTGGACTGCCCCATCCTCCTTGACATTAAGCATAGGCTTTCTGGCAAGATTTCCAGTGCACCAAGCACTTGGTTGTGTACACCCATCAGCCTCCTTCTGTAGCATGGTCTATCAGAGTCCTCATCTGATTTCTCTGCAGGAAAACTAGTGTGTGACCTCGCCCTCTGGCGAACTGGCACCCATGCTATCTTTTCCCCCGCACTGGCTGCTGCACACTTGGGCCCACTGTCTCACCCACATACAGATCCCTCCTTTTTCCTCGCCTTGAAAATATGCACAGTATCAGGAGCTGAGTTGATGGCTGAGAGTGTGAGATTGAGTGACATTGTCTCTTCATCTTGACTTTCATCTTCCTCTTCCACCACAGACTGGGCAAGTTCCAGTTCATGAAAGGAAAAAGGGCCAAGAGTTGGATGTGGTCAGGGGAGATGAGAAAGTCAGAAATGCGTGCTTATACCCTCTGCAGTCTCTTACTCAGAAAAAGATTGAGGGAAGAGGGAGATGTGGGATGAGAGAAGGAGGATTAGGTATGTAGATACCCTGACAATTGATCACTCCAGCCCTGCCAGAGGGTGTAGCCTCAGAAATGCACCATTCCATGATGGCCATACTGTCTTCTCCCTGGGTGTTATAATATGCAGACGCACTTGTCCTCCTCTAGTTTGCTGCTGCCTGCTATTACGCACCAGGTTCTTCTACAAGAAAGAGAAAAGTGTATCAGTGAGTAATGTTCAATATGTTTGCGTGATGTGGCTGTCATGGTTGAATAGCTGCTAGTGTGTGCGAACTGTGAATTGTGGGTGTGAGGCCTGCAACAGTGCTGAGTATGTGAGCATGCGGTGGAGCATAATGAATGGTAGGGTTGATTGCTGATTGATAGAGATTTTTGGTAGGTGAGTGATGGAGTGTAGTGAATTGAGTAGTGGATGAAGCTGTTGGTGCAGTTATCCGTGGATATGCCATTTGAAGATGAAGTCGTTCACTTTGACAACTTTGGTTGGTATCATTATACTTCTTTCTGTAATGTATCAGTGTTCTTGAAGCAACACTCCTGGCTTTAACATCCTTTGTTAGTTCTTCCCACTGCCTTTTGAGCCTGTGTCTGGAGGATCTTCTTGAGCTATTTAAGTGGCCAATTAAGGGCCTCTTCCTGCCGCTGCTAGCATTTTACCAGTGGCAGGGGGCCCTCCACCATGTAGGGGAACAGCCAGGTAAACCCTGGCAGCCTCCCAGTGGGCTCGGGGTGGGGGCCCTCCTATTCGGCACTCTTTAGTCCATGGAGGGGCCCCCTGAAGGCAGTGGCCGCCCCCATGGCAATGGTGCTACGTGCCTTACCAACCACTCCTGCCTGACTGGCCCTGGCGACCCCAGACCCACTTTACCCAGTTGTGAGGACATCGTCCATCAAAGGCGTCCTCTTCTTCCAGGTGCAGTACCAGCAGTGACCACCGCTGCTAGTGGAGCTGCTGAGCTGCCAGCCCTTCAATTGGCTGGCAGCTTCTGGGGGTAGGCGGCCAACCTTAACAGGGACAGCTGCTGCTGACGAGATGTGGCCCTTGGTTCCGCAGACTGCTGAAAAAGGGTCACGCCCCCACCCACTTTGGGGCCTGTCAGCAGGACTTCCCCCACGACAACAAAATCCAGCCCAATTATGTCATTCCTTAAGGAATTTTAAAATAAGGAATTTGTTGAGATTTTGAAAGTTTGACCTTTACAGCTAGGACGGATTTACAGTGATTCCAGACTGAAATCTTCCCAAGAGCTGTCTCTGTCACTCCCACTGTGCTTTACATAGTCTGATTTAAAGATGTACCTGCGTTTATTTATAGGTTTACAAAGTAAATAGTGTAGAAATACCTGGTCTATCATAAATATAATCTTCTGCCATGAGGGAAACTTCATTTTAGTAAAACAGTTGCTGACGTTTGGCTAAGCTGTTGTGAGCATCATCCAATAATGAAGAGTTCTCAAGAATATGATAACATGTAAACAATGACAGCACAGTATAATTCTTTCAATTGTCTTCTATATGTAGGTCTTTGTGCAACTTTTGATTTTGTCATACTTTCTGCTGGTGCCGGACTGCTTTAGTCTGCTTTGCAAAGAGTTTTATTACAGGCATAGGTTGTCTGGTAGGCCTATCTTTGGAGCTGTAGGATGAGATAGAGCAACGAATAAGACAGGAGAAGGCAGGAACATTTGGGGAAAGGAGGAGAAGAAAGGTCCTGTGCAGGAGGCCATACCCACAGGAGGTTATAAGGGCCTTAACTTCACTGAAAAGCAATGTGGCGATCCCTGTGCTTCATCAAGGAGGCTGTCACCAATCAACCTTACCTACTAGAGTCCCTGAAAAAAACATAGATAGTACTACCTTAATTTTATGCGAGTGATTGTTCCAGGCAGCAGTAGGTAACACGAGTGACATATCGAAGTATTCTGTATGAGGGAGGTCGCCGAGGTTCCCTATGCCAGGAGGAACACATACAAAACATTCCCTCTGTGCACAGTGAACAGGACGAGAGGTCACTAGGCTTTGCCCACATTCCATGATTACCTAGTTTCCAAGGTGCCATTGACTGCACACGTATTATATTGTGTGCTCCCCATCATTAGCCTGATATCTTTCTCTATGGAAAGAGATACCACTCCCTCAATGTCCAGCTTGTTTGTTCTGTGCTACCTTTATTCCAATCAGGCTGTCAGGTCAGACACTGACTACTGGAAGACCAGGGGTATCTGCTCCAGAAATGGCTCATGATTGCTGTCAGGAGCCCAGGCGCAGGTGTAGAGCTGTCCTAGAATGAGAGACACAACTTGAACTATCTGAAATTGCTCATCAGAAAGCTGTATTAAAATCATGAATGGGGAAAATATGGTGTACTTTGTTGTTCTCTGTTATGAGAACAAAATAGATTAAACTTTTAAATAAACATAATTATTTGTTCACACTTTATAAGTAGAATAAATCAGTTTTTTGGTTTACAAATGGCCTTGTCTCCAGTCCTTCTTTTGGAAGATAGGAGAAATAACAAGGGGCATTGAGCATATAGAATCCAGTTCAAACAATTTGTTTGATTTGAAGACATCATTGCACATCACAGGGATTTTTCTTCCCTCCTTGTTGCACTTGTCGATTGGAAATACCTTGAACCTGTTTCTGAAATATTTCCACTCAAAGTAAGTGACAAGATTAGAGACGAACATAGGTCTATCAAACAGGATATTGACCAGTAAATAATCTCAGTATTAGCTACAGCTTTTTCAACTGGAAAAAATAGAAGAGTCGGTAGTTTAATATCCAAAGGACTCTTTTTTAAAAAAAATTCTGCTGTAACTGATTCCAAACTGATTCAATAATAACAATAATATTAGTATACCTAAGAAATTATAAATTCTAATTTTGTTTGCTTTTCACAGACTCGGCAATATTAAAAAATAAATTACGTCTTTATGTTTCTTGAAATGGGCTATTTTCTAAAGATCATAATGGTTTTGAAGTGAGGTGAGAAACAAGAGTCAATTTTATGTTATTGAAGAAAGGTTTTGAGAATAATTTTTCACCAAAAACAAGCTTTATTTATGAGATGTACGATAAAGAGTAAGAATACCGTGAACAGGATTTTCCTTGCAGGCTTCTGAACGCTGCCATCAGGCTCAAATAGGGGTTAGAAGCCCGCAACATGTGGGAAACAGTCACTCAATGTGATTTTCCCTGCAGTGGCCAATTAATGGCTAGAGGGTGGGCTCACCATCCAATTAAGGACGGCCGCCAGTCTCTCAGAGCTGGATGGAAAATCAGAGGCCTTCCAGCTTGAAAGCAGCAACAGGATGCAATGGCACGCAAGTAAAGAAGAGGGTGCTTCAAAATGGAGGTACCCTCTCTCCAACCTTTTCAAACTTTGAATTCAAAATGGCCTTTCGGGCCTGGCCACCACTGTGATTGGGGAACCCCTTTCACAGTGTAGCCTGTGGCTGTTGCTTCACTCGGACAGGCAGGGAGGGCCTCTAAGCCTACCTGGAGCGATGCCCCCCCCCCCCTCCCGCCTGTCACTAGGAGGCAGCCTGCAGGCAGCTAAATTGTGCCCCACCACCTCCAGGAATCTGGAGACCGACTGGAAAATCCGAGTTGGCCTCCATTAACAAACCTTAATAGCCCTGATGCTGCCGCATCCCACCTCTGGGAAAATGGCCTGAGGGCAAGATGGAGCACTGGCAACTGGTATGCAGGCTGGTGGCGCGAAATTCTGCGCCCACTCATCTCCTTTCCCGGCCCCGGCAGGGGCTAAAAATCCAGCCCTGTGAAAATGTATTTAGACTTCACAATATAATGAAAAATCAAAAGTTGCAACATGTGCTCTGTTGATGGAACTCCTGAATAACCGAATCAAGAATCTAAACCCTCTGTTATCTATGCAGCTCAGTGAGTGCAACACATTGATTTGCAACAGTCGTTTTAGATAAAGGAAATAATTATTGATGAGGAATCCCTCTTTGATATGTAATGGGTGCCTTGAGTCTTTGCCTGAAAATGATTTACTCAAAGATAACAAAAGATATTAATTTGTCCATCCACCTGTCTTCTATAAATCTGGTACTGCTTTTACATATTATAAGGAAACAAAAGTTCTTTTTTTGAAAACAGAGTGCAAGTTATCATGAAACATTGAGGTTTTTTTAAAGTGAAGTGTTCATGCTCACTGCTCACACTCTTTTACAAATTGAGCTTAGTTCTTGAGTGCTGCTCAGGTGAATAATTTCACTGTGAAAATTCTAAACTGTTTTATTTTTTACGGAATGAATGGAATCTTTGTGTTCAATACATTAGTTCTGAGCAAGGTCATTAAAAGCTTCCTCTGCAACTGTTTGGTGCAGAAGTTAAAAAGTTTGCGAAGTGTTTCTTGGTTTTTATTGGCATATAACTTTCATATTTGATTTTAATTTCCTTATAATCTTCATTTCAAATATCTTTGACCAGCTTGTATATAAAGTTATGAAAATCAGTCCATTTATTCAGCAGATGGAAGATTGTGGTTTCCCTGCAGAAAGGAAAACAGAAATATGCTGCAATAACTGAGATTATGTTTTTCATTATCCATGATAGCAATACTAATTTATTATCTGAAATAGAAATTCAGTGGAGAAATGCCCTTTGATTTTTCAGAAGTACTAGTAGTTTTCCACTGCTTAACGATAACTGTTTTGCAGTATTTATGTTTTCTGATGTGTTTAAATATGACTGCTGAACTCATGTGAATACTGTGTTGGAAAGGCTTTTTGGAGGAATTGAAAATGTGTTGGATTTTTTAGAAATGTCTCTGTGTTTCAGCAAAAGCCTTTCATTGCCAGACCATGTATGGGTTTAGTCTGGCAAGTTAATGTGGTGTCATGCAATGGTGAAACTTCTGTGTCGGTTCCCGTCTGATGAGATACTGGCCCCAGGCTTGCTACTGTGGGAAGTTGCTTGCTGGAACCCATTTGCTTCTTCAGAGAGAGAGGAGACCAGGCTAAGGGAGAAAGAGAGTGGGAGAGTGAATGAATGTGTTTCCCTGGGGCAGCAAATTAATGGCCTGGAGAAAGGTTAACCATCCAATTAAGGATGGCGGGCAGGCTCTCACAGCTGGAGGGCCAATCAGAGACCTTCCAGCTCGCGACGAGCAGCTGGCTATAATAGAAGGTTAATAAGAGAGAGGGGGAACTTCAAGGTGGATGTGCCCTCTCTCCAACTTTTTAAAATCTTAAATTAAAAAATAGATTCAGCAGCCAGGGCACCACTGTGGGGAGGGGGGAGCCTCCAGGGAGTTAAACTGGCCGCCGCTGCTTGCAGGAACCTGGAGGTGAACCAGAAAATCAGCTGATCTCAATTAGAGTCATAGAGTTATACAGCACAGAAACAGGCCCTTCGGCCCGTCGTATCCGTGCTGGCCATCAAGCACCTATCTATTCTAATCCCATTTTCCAGCACTTGGCCCATAGCCTTGTATGCTATGGCATTTCAAGTGCTCATCTAGATACTTCTTAAATGTTGTGATGGTTCCTGCCTCTACCACCCCTTCAGGCAGTGTGTTCCAGATTCCAACCACCCTCTGGGTGAAAGATGTTTTCCTCAAATCCCCTCGAAACCTCCTGCCCCTTACCTTAAATCTATGCCCCCTGGTTATTGACCCCTCCGCTAAGGGAAAAAGTTTCTTCCTATCTACCCTATCAATGCCCCTCATAATTTTGTAAACCTCAATCAGGTCTCCCCTCAGCCTCGTCTGCTCTAAGGAAAACAACCCTAGCCGATCCCGTCTCTCTTCACAGCTGAAATGCTCCAGCCCAGGCAACATCCTGGTGAATCTCATCTGCACCCTCTCCAGTGCACTCACATCCTTCCTATAGTGTGGTGCCCAGAACTGTACACAGTACTCCAGCTGTGGCCTAACTAGCGTTTTATACAGCTCCACCATAACCTCCCGACTCATGTATTCTGTGCCTTGGCTAATAAAGACAAGTATCCCATATGCCTTCCTATCCAACTCATCTATCTGTGCAGCTTCCTTCAGTGATCTATGAACAAGTGCACCAAGGTCCCTCTGACTCTCTGTACTTTCTAGGGTCCTACCACCTATTGTATATTTGCTTGCCTTGTTAGTCCTCCCAAAATGTATCACCTCACCTGTCTCAGGATTAAATTACATTTGCCACTGCTCTACCCACCTTACCAGCCCATCTATATCGTCTTGTAATCTAAGGCTTTCCTCCTCACTATTTACGACACCACCAATTTTTGTGTCATCTGCGAACTTATTTATCATGCCTCCCATATTCACGTCTAAATCATTGATGTACACTACAAACAGCAAGGGTCCCAGCACCGATCCCTGCGGTACACCACTGGTCACAGGCTTCCAATTGCAAAAATAACCATCGACCATTACCCTCTGCCTCTTGCCACTAAGCCAATTTTGGATCCAATTTGCCAAATTTCCCTGCATCCCATAGACTTTTCCCTTCTTAGCCAATCTCCCATGCGGGACCTTATCAAAAGCCTTACTGAAGTCCATGTAGACCATATCCACTGCTTTCCCTTCATCTACACATCTAGTCACCACCTCGAAAAATTCAATCAAGTTTGTTAGACATGATCTCCCCTGACAAAGCCAGTTCCACTTGAGCAGCAAGGGCTTGGATATCTGAAAAAAAATCTAAAAGTGCCATTTCACAGCCCTAACCCCACATCCCCAATATGTTTTATAGTGAACGCTAGTCATTAGTTAACACCCACCCCTAGAACCCCATTATGCACTGAATCAAATGTTTTTGAAGCATTGACTGTAAACTGATATTAAAATTTATTGGATGTATGTTTAAGAGTTTTTTTGGAAAAGGCAGGCAGAATTTAATCTAATAGTATAGTTTGGGCACAAACGTAAAACTATTGACAGTTTAATCAGTCACTTGCTTACCAGACAGATTCCTGGTTGCCAGCTCACTCAAGCCTTCTGAAGTAATTTGCTTCTCCCAAGTTCCCATTAGCAACAGTTGACAAACTACCATCTCTATAGCACAGATGCATCTTGTATTACACTGCTTGCAAATATGACCTACTGCATTTAGTGAGATGAATTGAAAATTGGTGGTGTTGTAAATAGTGAGGAGAAAAGCCTCAGATTACAGGACAATATAGATGGGCTGGTAAGATGGGTAGAGCAGTGGCAAATGGAATTTAATCCTGAGCAGTGTGAGGTGATGCATTTTGGGAGAACTAACAAGGCAAGGGATTATACAATGGATGTTAGGACCCTAGAAAGTACAGAGGATCACAGGGACCTTGGTGTACTTGTCCATAGATCACTGAAGGCAGTAGCACAGGTAGATAAGGTGGTTGGGAAGGCATATGGGATACTTGCCTTTATTAGCCAAGGCATTGAATAAAAGAGCAGGGAGGTTATGATGGAGCTGTATAAAATGCTAGTTAGGCCACAACTGGAGTACTGTGTACAGTTCTGGGCACCACACTATAGGAAGGATGTGAGTGCACTGGAGAGGGTGCAGAGGAAATTCACCAGGACGTTGCCTGGGCTGGAGCATTTCAGCTATGAAGAGAGACGGGAAAGGCTAGTGTTGTTTTCCTTAGAGCAGAGAAGCCTGAGGGGTTACATGATTGAGGTGTACAAAATTATGAGGGGCATTGATAGATTAGATAGGAAGAAACGTTTTCCCTTAGCGGAGGGGTCAATAACCAGGGTGCACAGATTTAAGGTAAGGGGCAAGAGGTTTAGAGGGGATTTGAGGAAAAAAAATTTCACTCAGAGGGTGTTGGAATCTGGAGCGCACTGCCTGAAGAGGTGGGAGAGGCAAGAATGCTCACAATATTTAAGAAGTATTTTGATGAGCACTTGAAATGCCATAGCATACAAGGCTACGGGCCAAGTGCTGGAAAATATGATTAGAGGAGTTAGGTGCTTGATGGTCGGCACAAACACAATGGGACGAAGGGCCTGTTTCTGTGCTGTATAACTCTATGACTCTACAGCCATGCTGACTATCCTTGATTAATCTCTGACTCTCCAAGTGGAGGTTAATCCTGTCCCTCAGAATTTCTTCCAGTAGTTTTCCTACCACTGCTGCTAGACTCACCAGCCTATAATTACCTGGTTTATCCCTGCTACCCTTCTTAAATAATGGTACCACATTCGCTGTACTCCAGTCCTCTGGTACCTCTCCTGTGGCCAGAGAGGATTTGAAAATTTGTGTCAGAATCCCTGCTATCTCCTCCCTTGCCTCACATAACAGCCTGGGATACATCTCACCTGGGCCTGGGGATTTATCCACTTTTAGCCCGCTAAAACTGCTCATACCTCCTCCCTTTCAATGCTAATTTGTTCAAGTATATCACAATCCCCCTCCCTGATCTCTACACTTACATCGTCCTTCTCCATAGCGAACACAGATGAAAAGTAATCATTTAAAACCTCACCTACGCCTCCAGCTCCACACACACATTGCCACGTTGGTCACTAATGGGCCCTACTCTTTCCCTGGTTATCCTCTTGCTCTGAATATACTTATAAAACGCCTTGGGATTTTCCTTTATCTTGCCTGCCAGTGTTTTTTCATGCCTTAGGCTCTTAATGAAGCGCCGGCCCCTGCAAAAATGGCTTGGAGACAGGATGGAGCTGGGGAAATGGCATGCCAGCCAGCAGGGCTATTTTTAGCTCCCATTTGCATCTGATCCTGGCCATAAAATCCAGCCCATAATGTATGAGTGTATGTAGAGTGTATTTTAATATTGTTTTCTTGTTAGGTGCACTTATTATTTCCTGTGTTAGCATTTTCGTAGTATATTTACATAGTCCCATGGTGCAATAGTAATATTGAATATGTGCTTACTACTTAACAGTAATTGTGCCCTTCATTTGAGCGACAGTTCAATATATTGGAGCAGTGAAAAGCACTTAAAACAGTATTTATTGTTTCATCAGTATGTTAACGCTGTCAGAGCCATCAATGCTTCTACGTATCAATGCTTGAGTACTTATGTAGGGATTGGAAATGTATAATAATTTTCCCAGTTATTCACAGCAACAATAGCATGTAGAAATCATTATCGGAGACCTGTATCCCTTGGTGCACTGCTCGTGAAATAATTGAATCTACTTCTACATTTATGTAACCCAAGTCATCGGATCAGAACTGCTTGTTCTACTGCACTTCCTAATGCACACTACAAAGTAAAGCAGGACTTTTTTGTGAGTTTTTTCCACAAGACTGTTTTGTTTTCTCATTTATGAGTGATTGAGGTGTTAATGTTCTGATTACCATGGATATTTGTGTCATCATATACAACACCTTCAGAACAGTAAGACAGAAAAGGATCTCTGCTGGACTTGTGTACAAATGATACACAACATAATGATGTGCCTGAATAAATAAAATCCAGATTTGGGACATATAGAGAGAGATAGTACAATGTACTTATAATTTAGCTTTGAACAAGTGTACACTGCCATTATGCATGAGTAAAACATGGTAGGGTTTTTTGAAAAGGTGAATAATGTGGTAGATAGCGAAATGGAGTGGATATGGTGTACATGGACTTTCAAAAAGCCTTCAACAGCATACCACACAGGAGACTGTTGGAGAAGATGCAGGGATATGTAATTAGGGGAAGGGTATAGCCAATTAGATTAAAACCTTTAGAATGGAAAAAACTGAGATTTGGAGTTGAGGATAATTTCTCAGTAGATGGAAGGGGAGTAGCAATGTTCCATAGAATTATCCCATGGGAACACTTCGGATCATTATAATTTGGATATAGGGCTTCAGGGAATGGTGTTCAAATTCACAGACAACACTGAAATAGGAGGTATAGTAATTCGTTCTGATGATCAAAGGAAGCTGCAAGGGGATATTGATAAGATGGTGAAATGGGCAAAAAATTGCTAGATGGAATCCTGTGTCAGTAAGTTTGAGGTGGTACACTTTGGTAAAAATAAAATTAATAATTATACATGCAGGATTAAAGGTACAGGGTTACAAAATATTAAAGGCAGCTTCTCAAGTGGATAAGGCCATAAAAAAACTAATGGAATACTGGACTTCATGGCGACTTATAGAGTACTGTGAGCAGTTCTGGGCACCACACCTTAAGAAGAATCAATTGACCTTAGGGGAGCGCAACGTAGATATAGAGTCATAGAGAGATACAGCACCAAAACAGGCCCTTCGGCCCAACGAGTCCGTGCCAACCATCAACCCACCCATTTATACTAATCCTACATTAATCCCATTTTCCCTCTCACATCCCCACCTTCCCTCAATTCTCCTACCACCTACCTACACTCGGGGCAATTTTTACAATGGCCAATTTACCTATCAACCCGCAAGTCTTTGGCATATATTAGAAAGATACTTGGATTCCAAGGATTAAGGCGAAATTAAACAAACTCGGGTTGTATTCCCTCAAATTTAGAAGGTTAAGGGATAGTTTGATTGAAATTTTCAAGATATTAAGAGGAAAAGATAGGGTAAATTGGGAGAAACTATTTCTGCTGCTAGGACTGGGGGCATGGTTTAAAAATTAGAGCCAGACCTTTCAGGAATTAAATTAGGAAACACTGCTTCACACAAAGGGTGGTCGAAGTTTGGAACTCTCTTCCACAAATGGCAGTTGGTCCCAGATTAATTGTTTATTTAAAAACTGAGATTCATAGATGTTTTTGTTAGCCAAAGGTATTGAGGGATATGGGGCAAAGTTGGGTTAAGGAGTTAGGTCACAGATCAGCCACGATTTCATTGAATGGCAGAACAGGCTCAAGGGGCTAAATTGGATACCCTTGTTCCTATGTTCCTGTGCTCCTATGAAAAATCTTGAGACACTTGGGAGGGTACTGCACCGGTGAACTTGGATGTTGCCTGTTAGGAAATAAAAATACAACAAAAGACGTGAGACATTGAGGCTGTTTTTTGTTAGAATAGAGGAGATTAAGGGGTGATTTGATAAGTGTACTTACAATTATGAAGGAATGGAACACAATAGAAAGAAACTATTTCACAGAGTCACAGAATTGTTACAGCGCAGAAGGAGGCCATTTGGCCCATCATGTCCACACTGACTCTCTGAAAGAGCAACTCCCTCAGTTCCAGTCCCTTGTCTTCTCCCCATAACCCTGCGCATTCTTCCTTTTCATTCAACTGTCTAATTCCCTTTTGAATGCATCAATTGAACCTGCCTCCATCATGTTCTCAGGCAGTTTTCCCTCATGTAACTTTTGCTTCTTTTAGAAAATACTTTAAATCTGTGCTTCTCTTACCAAATACTTTACATCAGCAAATTTCCAGTGGTGGAGGGGTTCAGAATGAGGAGGAAATAGATATCTTACTAAATTTAAGAGATGGAGGAGGGGGAGCAGGAGAGAGTTTTTTTTTTAGAGTTCTGAGGTTGTGTAATGTACTACTAGAGTTAGTAATTGAAGCAGAGACCATGTCAACATTTGAGAATAGGTTATATAAGTAGTTAAAGAAAAGGGGGATAGGGCAGGCACATGGGATTAGAGCTACTACTTGTGTGGCAAATAAGCAACAGCATGGAGTAGTTGCACCAAATAGTCTATGTCTGTGTTGTAATATCTATGTAAGTAATGGGGTATATATTCTAAACATTTACTGCTCTGATAGTATAGTTGTACTTGAGAAGCAAGTTAACTAGAATTAATTTAATAATTATAGTACCAAAATAGTGATTTGTTCATCATATAGACCATTACTACATGTTTTATTTAGTTGCATGATACTTACAGCTCCAGATACAATGTAATAACTGGATTGTTCACCGTGTACTTAGTGCACGTAAAAGAACGTGTGTTATCCATTTACTCTGAGATGGGCTCAATGGGACTAAGTGTGAGTTGGAACCAGATTGTCTACTTTTGATGAACAAACTGAGAGTAGAGAGTAGTGCATTGCTGTCATCATGTAAGGTTTACTAGGAGTAAATTGAGCACGACTGCCTCCCATTGATAAATTTACTGAAATTCAGCAAAAAAATATTAATTTTTGTAATCTATTTCTATAACTACAACAAGGCTCGAGTGCAGTAAGCACCATTCTGGAATCAGAATTATTTTCCACAATTTGAACTGAATTTAGTGAGCCCTTCGCAGGTCCCGGTGGCAGACCTGGAAATGTGTTCCGTTGGTAACGGACTGCCTCGTGAGCCATAGTCTTCGCTGACAATGCTGCTCAGCCATTCGAAGGTAGCTGATTCGAGAGCGGTACACTCTCTGGCGCTGGTGTGCCCTTCATGGCATGGCCGGCTGCTGCTGCTTTCGTCGTGGAGCTTCACAGGCAGGCACAGCTGCCTCCTAGCCCTCCGTCTGTCAGAGGCGCTGCATCACACCATGGCAGTCCAAAAAGACAAGATGTCTGAGACCCATGCCAGATGATCAATGGACCTCCAGAGTGCTATCAGTGGAGAGACAATCCTGCCTTGGCAGCTGTGCCTTTGCTACTGCTCTCAGCAGACTCCCTGATGGCTCTCGGTGCCCACCCTTGCTGATAGCCAGTCCTCTCATCCAGTAATATGGGCACCCAGCCCTCTCTCCCAACAGTTTGGACACCCAAAACCAACAGAATCTTATCTTCAGCAGCCCAATGGCAACCATTGCAAGTGTTGTACCTTTCTCCGCTACATTGCAAGGGTTCCTCACAGGCGTCAGTAGCCAAGTCTTCAGTGGGTAGCTTTTGTACCCGAGAATCCATCCCTGAAGGCCAGCGGAACCCAGCTCACCCATGCAGAGCGCACAGAACTGTAGGCAGACAATGGCCTCTGCTTCTCTCTCTTCCCCTATGCAGTGCTGATCATGGCTGCCTACCGCCAACTTTCAACAGCTGAGGATCCGAAGGCAAGCAAGGGCCGTTCGTCATCCATTTAATTCCAAGTCCCCCATTGAATCGCCATGAATTACCTGCTAATGTATTAAAAGTAAGTGTTCTACAATTTAAATTTCATTCCTGTTGTGTCAGGGCAGCAACACTTCCTTGGTGTTTTCCCGCCGCTGTGTAAATCCAGACACATCGAGCGGACGTCTTTGACATGATTCACTGGCCCACCCTCTCCACCTCCATTCCCGCTCCAAATGGCCACACTAAATTCAGCCCACTGTGTGCAATTTGCCTTTAATGGTATAACAAAGGGAGAGCTGCAGCCAGGTGAGGGCACTTTAAATTTGTCCTGCACACCGACAATTAAAAACAGGTTTTTATCACATATTGTTTTTTAAAAAGCCAAAGAAGCTATGAGGGGAGGTGACTGAAGACATGGTCAAATGAACAAAATTTGAGTCGGCTTTTACAGATATACATATAAGCATATGAAAAGAAGAGTGGACAAAGATCTTTAGGCTATCACGCCTGCTCATTACACACACATGCTACAAGTACACACATTGTTGAATTCGTCCATAGCCATGCTATGGAAGAGGTTTTTGAATCTGAGGTGTGAAGTACTCAAGAAAGGCAGACGTGATCAGAAAACATGCAACAGAGAAAAGCAGGATAGTTCGGATCTAATAAATGGAACTGCACGACTATGGTATAATTACATGGAGCATGGATTTGAGTTCAGAAGAGGAAAGGAGAACTATTTAGATTTAATTACTTTACGCAAAAGATAATAAATGGGTGGAATAAACTTCCCAGAAGCAAAGCTCTTTGTCAATACATTTAAGAGGGAGTGGTGAGGGATAGAATCATGTTATATTTTATGTGCTCTTGGATCAACTTGAGAGACCTTCATGGTTTTTTCCAGTCCAGTACATTAATTACAATGTGTTAGAAATGTATTTGTCCCCACTTTTGGGTGTGGAGGTTGCGATTCGCAACCTGCACACACCCATTCAGATTTAGGTGGACAATACACAAAATTCATTTAGCCACCTCACCTGAATGATTATGGTGCTAGCTGGTGCACCTCCAGCGCTACTCTCTGCTCCATAACACTCCTGGCAAGCTCTGCCTACAACAGGAGGCCCCAGTAGCTTTTGTATACCAATCACATGATATAGATAGCCTGCTCTCCTTAAAGGGAGGCTGCCTCTTAAAGGGGAACTGCAGAAAAAAATTGCTGCAATGGAAATTCTTGGAAATGGAGCAGCAGGGCAGACTGAAGATCCATACTGATGGATACAGTGCAGGTGGGCAAGAGCAGAAATGCCATGGTTCCACAGGGGTCCAGGAGAACAAGGACCACCCTCAGAAGGGAGTGGAAACAGGTGGACAGAAAGGTCAATTCCTGGAGTCTGGACCCGAGAACCTGGTAGCAGTTCCAAAGGAGATCTGATGACCTCACCCGGTTAGTCAACGTCAGTGATAGCATCTTCACATGACGTTTCCAACTACCACACTGCTAACCTCTCACACAGCTCAATACACCATAGCCCAACCACTCACCCAGCTGCACTTCTTGGCACTCAGCATGGAGGAGCCTAATATCCAGATACTCCACCTTACCCTCACACACCTACCAACGCTGGAAACCTCAAATGCACCTCTCACTGCCTCCACATACCTCCAGCTATTCAACTATGGCAGGGACATCACCCAAACACAGTGCAACACAATCACTGGCATGCTTCCCTTCTCTCTTGCAAGACAAAGTCACCCATAATAGGACAGAGCAGAGCAGCATTGGTCGGGGACATGGACACTTCCATCTCCTGAACGCTACGTAGGAGTTGGTTCCCTGCATCATGGGGCTGGCTGAAATAGAGCCCATGATATCTGGCGTCACTGAGAACATCGAGGATAACGGTATGTTACTGCCTGATGCCCCTTCTGAACTCCCAGCTCACCCTCATCCTGCTGTCTTGCATGATGAGCAAAATAAAGATGGTGTGATCATGGACTTCCTGCCTTCCACCTCAACACCTTTCCCTCATGCCAGCCTTTCCCTTCTGATTTCCTGCTTTCAGACATCCAAGAGCTGCCACCTGCCCAGCCACAGAAGCCCCAGGAAGAGGAAAGGGAGCAAGAGAACAGTACTTTTGAACAGGCCCCATCATTTGATCTGTCACTCACAGCCAACAGCTCAGACACTGGCACTGCACGTACCTTGGAAGCAAATATAAATTTGCTGAGTCACTGAGCACAAGCGGGCTGCAGTCAGGCTGTGGGTAAAGGATGGATCGTTTGCTAGCTCACCGGAGGGTGAGGTGGCAGACATGTACTAATGTAGAGGACTCGGATGTGGACCTCGATGGGGTGACATACGGAAGAATGTTGAATGGGCATGCACATAGATTCTGTGTGAATTAGCTGGCCTGCCTGGCAGCTTCCTGTCATTGTCAAGGAGCTTGGAGAAGTCTGGCTCCAACTCAGCAGAGGGCATAGCACACAGCCTGACCCCTCTGCAGCCTCCACTCCAGTTTCCTATCATCCTGCAGAGCTAGAGGCACTGCCACTGCTGCCCTCATACCTATTGCAGCCTTTGTGTATACAACTCATCTACTCCTCTGCCATCCCTCTGACGATATGGCAACAATCTCGAGCAAATGCAGGAGCTCACCACAACACCTCCAAAAACACTCCAGTGTACTTTCAAACATTTTACGACAGCAAATCTTCCAAAGATTTAATTTACCTGCAATTACGGTGCCTGGCCTTTTAAATAATGCTACTACAGGGACTATCGTTCTGCCTCAAGCTTATTTTTTCATTACTGAACGAAGCAGGAGTTGCCAGGGCTTTCTTTGTCCAAATTTGGGATTGTGGCATCACATCAGCCTGCTGGGCTGTGTAATGTCAGGATAGCGCTGATTCAGGCAACACAGGGAACACACCCGCATGCAGACATATCCTTGGAGAATGTTGTGGGCCACGCAGGCCATGCTAGAGGCGCAACCTGCCCTAGGGAAAGCCAGGAAGGCCATCTAGCAAGCCTATGCAAATGATTTTCGCATCCTATGTTCGTAACCTTCCCTCCCCTAATATCCCAGTATTCTGTGCCCTCCCGTTCCAGAGTTGCTCACTAACCTTGTTTACCTCTGCATGCTTGGAAGCTGTGCAACTTGTTTCTAACGTGGTGAAAGTCATTTACTGTGTAGAAGGCCAAGTCAGTCATTTCGCAGCAGATGTGAGTGCACTAACTTGGGTGTGAACAATGAGTCAAGAAAAGATTTGCTTGTTACAGCATTCTATGCCATTGCTATGAATTGTCTCTACAAGCTGCTTTGGGAGCAGCCAATGCTATTAGATTTGTCATTCATTTTGGCAAGTCTATTAAGAATAAGTTATTTTAATAATTTTTTTCCTAATTTAAAATATTAGAAGCATGACCAAAACTATATGGCTTAAATAATTCAAATTTTAAGGGACATAAGCCAAATTGACCTCAGGTACTATGTTTAAATTAGGTGAAGCTTAAGTAACTCAAATAATACATGAAAACTTGCAGGAAATCCCCAACCATGTTGAGGAACTTAGTGGTGAGGAACTCCCTTTTAAATCCTGCACAGCCCACTGCTCTCAAGTTAAAATGTTCACAACTGTCAAGGGAGGACTGATACTGCAATTCATTTCCTCCCAATAGAAATGTGTAGCTATATGATTCTTTAAAAAAACAAGATCTTTGATGTTATTCTGATGAATGCTACTGCAAACTGAAATGGGAATTACCACTACACAGCAATGTGAAGAAGTACACATATAATGGGAGACTTTTGGAATGACGAAGAAGAGAATGGTAATGACAGGAAGGAGAACAGGAAAAGTTGCAAAAATTGGGAAGAGTTGAGTTCTAGTAAGTACTGAAGAAGGCTGGGAAACGCAGTGATTATGTTTGTAATATTAGGGCAGATTGATGCTGATTTTACATCACAGCACTAACATCACTGATGCTTTGGCAGCAGCACTGTATCATACATGAGGCAGTGCCAGTGGCTCTGGTTTTTCCAACAGCATTGTCAGTCTAGTGCTGGCTAATGTAAAGCATTGCAGCATCTCAATAGCTGCCAATTTGTTCTGGCTGCTCAACCACTTTTTTAAACCAATGTTTTTATAATGCTAGCTATTGTGGAATGTCTGCAAATGGAAATGAAAGTCGCAAGTAGAAACTCTAAATAACTGCACGTGCTCAGTTCTTGTGTTGCTAATCATGCTCTGAAATCTTCCAGTGATATAAATGAGCTGGATTCCAGAGAACAAACAGCCAAGGTAAACAGAATTGCTTCTGTCTGAAGTAGTTCAGTTTAATATAAATGAACCTTTAATAAAGGTTACCTTGACACAACCAAAGAGAAAGTTATAAAACATAACTTGTTTATTATGTTCAAGAGGTAACTTTTTTCTCAGTCGTTGGAGTTGTTCTGATATACATCAAATGGATATCCCAGCTTCTCCAGATCAGCAAGCAAGACAAATATGAAGATCAGCATGTTGCATGATGGGCAGCCTGGAAGCATTGCAATTATGATGCTGCTGCTTAATAATAAATACTATCAATCACTTCATAAGTAGTTATTTATTATTCACAGTTAATTTACACAGAAAATTACAACATTAAAATGTAGTTTTAGAAATGGGGTGTGTCAGGCATTGTTAGTTTTTAGTTTATCATGGATCTTTTGTACTTGACTTATCTTAATCTGGTGTTTTTCAATGTAAATTAGCTTGAATAATAAAATAAGAGCTTATAGAAGTGTATTTATTTGGTAAAATAGCACCCTACTTTCTTGGCTCAATTTAGCACACAGAAAAGTGTTTAAAATTACACAGGAACGTTTCAGTACAAGACCGATCAGGATCTGAGCTTTACAACAATGGAGGCCTTTTAAAGCTCAGGTACAATATTAGTAACAGCCCTGAGGCCGTTTGCAGCCAACCTCCCCTTCCTTTGTGGCCCACATTGCACCTACCCCTCCATGTGGCTTCCATTTGCAGCCTACCAGCAACAGAGAGATGTGCCCTAAAAAAACTAAGGAAAACAAGATGTGCAGGAATGTCAAATTAAGCCAGTCATTGTTTTGTATTTATTGCAGCCTGTACAACGCCATTATTAGTCAGGAGGAGGACTGGAGTGTAAACCTGTATCCAAATCAGTCATTTGTACATTCTTAGATACAGTATAATCTTTGCCATACAAATGCATTTAAAATGAATTAATGCAAATTAACCTTTTAGTAAAATATAAAATGAAACTCAATGAACATCATTAGAGATAATGTGGTAAATGGTCTCAGTAGATTTGAAGAGCTTTTTCGTTACTTCCTTTTTATAAACAAAGAAAGTGATGACTGCAATGGTCAGTTAACAGCTACAGCATGAAGCACAGCAAGCAGCTGGTGGTGCAATTAGCTCGACAAGATCTTCACACCTTTTCTATCCTGTCATTTTTTTTCTTCAATTATCAACTGTGCTAATGAAGGCAATCAGTATCCTACCTCTGACTGCGCAAAAGGTTACATAGGCCACAAAGTCCTTTGTGATCATGTCAGCTCTAATAAACTAGTCAAGTGAACTCAAGTCTTTTTTCTAATTTTCTATTAGGAAAGTACTTATGCACTGCTGAGCAGAACATGTTCATTGCTGCAATGTACGGCTTGTGAGTTAAAGATACAACATCTGGTAATGCTGTGGAGGCTAAATGTCACATCTGGGGTCCTGAGTGTATAATCACAATCCAATGGAATCTTTGAAGAATCCATTTTGCAGTGTATCTGTATTGACTATTAGACGGCAGTTTTACAGTCCATGATCCAATTCACAAAATTTTTAAACTTTAGCCTGTTGTTTAGTTTAATAAGGAAAAGCAAATCTGTAGCAAAGTGTCATAGGGCAATATCCAATGCAGTGCTTGTGTATTGGTTTGATATTTTTAAGTGTCCTGCTCTGCAGCCATTGTACTTCCATGTGGAAAGGTTAAGTCAACAGAGTATTCAAGAGCTTGCTTCTTCCTCCTACAGGACTGAATTTTTAAAAGCAGAAATGAAAAATGTCACATCCCACAGGCTAAAAAAAAAACATTCAAATGCAATGACTCTTCATTTCTCTAATTGACTGATGCAGCTATTCTAAAGAGATATGAAAATTTGGCCTTTATACCTTTTATGAAGCTGACAGCTTGTATCTGGCCATGCGTCCCTATTTATGCTGCAATATAACAATTACGATTAAATAATTCCTAATGTGTCAAGGATAGAAATGTACAGTTTGTTTAGCATGGCATTTTTTGCTTTTTTTGGTCCTTGTTTGTTGTGCTATACATTTTTTTTAGTGTCCAAAATCATTACAGTTGATGATGTTTCTTTACATCTTATAAGACAGCATTGGTGACAACCAAATACATTTAGTTGAAAATTGCATAAATGCCCTGCCTGGAGAGATACATATTGGGTTACAGTTTTGTATTGATTATAACATTGGATTGGCAACCCAGGAATTGTGAGCTCAAATCCCACCTGACAAATTGTGATACTGAATTTAATAAATGAGCATGAATGCTGCTGGATTGTGATACAAATATGACTGGTTCATTAATGTCCTTCAGAAAAGGAAACCTGCCACCCTTACTGGATCTAGTCTACACATGACTCCACACTATGGGCTGGATTTTGGGCCCCCTGAGGCAGGGTCGGAGGCGGGGAGACACAGAGAATTGTGGTGAAGGGCGAAGGGCACGTCGCCTCCCCATCGCCAAGTGATCTCACCAGGGGCGGGATAGGCCAACGAGGGCCTTCCCACCCAGAGGCCAATTGAAGCCCTTAAGTGGCCTATTAATGGTCAACTAAGGGCACACAGAGGACCCCTGCCGGGAACCACTTTACCCCCGGGACACCCCTCCCCCGAAATGCATGAGAACTACCCCGTGCCCCCTCGCCGGGTCCTTCCAGACTGGCCCCAGTGACCCCACCTCACTTACCCTGAGGTCCGAGGTTCCAGCGCTGGGCCTGGGTCCAAGGCCTCTGCAGTACCGGCAGTGGACACCACGCCTTGTGGCGCTGCCGATACCGCAGAGCTGCCAGCCCTCTGATTGGCTGGCAGCTGTTGGAGGCAGGATCCCAGCTTATGAAACTTAGGCTGGAATTTTGTGCCCCCCAAACGAGCGGGCGGGTGGCGTAAAATTGAGTGGGAGGTGGGTGGGGGGGGGGCTGTTCCCGCCCCCCTCTGCCAATTTACACGGGTATTTTACCCTTGGCTGGTGGACAGCTGAGGCCTCATAAAGCCCGCCTGATGAAGACAGACTGGCTTCTTGCGGGCTGGGGGATCCCTCCTGATCGGGCACCCTGAACCCCGCGGAGGGCTGCCCCCGAAGCCCCAACTGTCCCCAACGCACAGCACCCGCCCCCACCCCCCTTTCCTCACAGGGGCCCGACTGATTGTCTCCAGCGAGGCCCTAAAAACCTAGCTTTTTTCTGGGGCCATCCTTCATCATCTTCCGATGGCTGGGTGATGCTGAGACTAAGAGCTGCCAGCCCGCTGATTGGCTGGCAGCTCCATTAGATGGGACTTCCTGCCTCAAGGAGGTGTAAGACCCTCCCAAGACCAATTAAAGGCCTAGGGAGTATAAAATCCTGGTCTGGCTCCCCAGGCTCGACGGAGGCGGGCTCGCCACCAACGTTTCGGCCGGTGGGCGGGGCCCTTTGCCCAACGAAAAATTCTGGCCTTTGATGTAAAAGGACTGGAGGACCATTCCAGTGGGGGGCATGAAAAGGCCGGCCTAGTGCCAGTAGCTCCATCTCCTGCACAAAATCTAACCCCATGTGGTAGATTCTTAGTGGTCTCTGACGTAGCCGAGTAAGCCACTCATATGGAAAAAAAACTTGCAAATCTCACCTATGCCCTGAGAACACATTTTTAAAAAGGAGACACCTAATTTTTAAACACTGGGCATAATTTAAATGTTGCTGGTCTACTTCTTGCTTAGAATGGGCATGAAAAAGGCACAGAGCAGCTGCTAGCAAGGAAGACCAGGTAGCTTCCAGGTAAGTGATGGGGGTGTGTAAGGTGGAGAATCCAGGGCAGGGGTGGCCATGGCTTTATTTGAGAGGCGCAAAGAAGCACTCCTGCTCCTGTTGGCCCCACCAGTAAACATTTTGACTTATCGAGGAGGACCTTTTTGTCTTTCCCAACTCTGGTTCGATGTATTTCTGGAGGTTTCATCACATGACCTCCTGCCGCCAACTGCTCTGTCTCGTCAAACAACCTATTTACCATCTCCAGTATTTTTGTAAGTAATAAAGTCTTTTAAAGAAAATAAGAAGGACACCAGTTTTTTAATACCCCTAATATTTTTCTCGAGTTACACACAGCAGTGTCCAGGTGATTAATCTTCAAACCCTGGAGACTTCAGTATAATCTTGGAGGGTGAGCAAATCTGTTTCCACAGCTGCTGATCTGCTTCAGTCTGGTGAGAAAGCTCTCGCCCAGTTAAAATGCCGTCAGGGTCCTATTGAGGTTTAGAACCCCAATTTGCTCCATCGTGAGGCTGCCCCCCAGCTTTAGATGAGCACCCAATCTACCTGCAGAATCTTACAAGTAAATATTGGATATGGTGAGCAAGGGTCAAGTTCCGGGCATGGAAGTGGCCTGCTCATTTTTAACAAGCGCTCGTCTGGATTTCGCCAGACGGCTGGGGCTAAAATCAACACTGTACCTTTCACATGATTGCAATTTTTTGCTGCAAAGAAATATATTTACACCCTGGGAACTGCAATATTGGAAGACTGTAAATGTAATGTGGGTACAAATTTTATTCATCAAATACTTCCATCGTGTACAAAAATTTCCAATGCCTAGATTTTGCTGTCAGTGAGTTACAAATGCTAAATAATCAGTC
Organism: Heterodontus francisci; assembly: GCF_036365525.1. Classification (NCBI taxonomy): domain Eukaryota; kingdom Metazoa; phylum Chordata; class Chondrichthyes; order Heterodontiformes; family Heterodontidae; genus Heterodontus; species Heterodontus francisci. The sequence continues at coordinate 52,392,007 of NC_090389.1, forward strand.
TGCTTGCCTGTTTCATTGATAATGAACCCATAAAAAGGATCAGATAACACTTCGCTATTGCTTAAATCAAAAGCTCAGCTAAACAGCTGGTAGAAAGAGGGAGCATTTCAGCAACAAGAGGGGGTATTTCAACCATTCAGTTTAATTCTTTTCACACCTCCCCCGCCTCCACATCTCCAAATGCTATTTGAACACAGAACGGTGTTCTGCTTCAGAATAAATCTTCTCACTGCTTACACTGGAAATTGAGATTAGATTCTGTTGATTATGAGCTGTGACCAGTGGAAAATGCACTCTGATTTACTTGAGCAAAATCAACTCTCTGGACTTTTTTCAGGTTATATATTTAATCACAAGAAAGCTAGCAAAATACAGTGAATTTTTCATTCAGCAAACAAATACTAATTGTAATGATGCTTTTGTGACCATTTTAAATCAGTCTCCAGCAGTAAAACCATACTAATTCCCGCGGCTGATCTCAGTGCAGCACACATCCGGACCCTGATCTGACCTGACTGGAAACCATTTCGTTTCCTTGAGTTTTCAGCAATACTGTTATTAATAATTTCTCCTATGAGATAGGCAGCTTTTTGACAAGTTGCATGGATAAGATGTCTAAGTGTAGGAAATATTTTGCATATCTTGATTTAAAATTATTCCTGCAAATGTACAACTGATTTTCCTCACTTTTTGACGATTCTCTAGGGTACACATTTAAGTGAAATATACTGATAAAATATGCTTTGTGCTGTAGGGGAAACTATTTAGAAACAGCTACAGTAATTGGACATTTTAAGGCAACTTAAAGAACAAAGTGCTGCTTCACATTGTGTAGATTTGAGTAGTCAATCGTAAAATGCTCATTGTTCATCTAACGAGGCGATTTTTAACAGATCACCCTTCACAAAGGACTGAATAGGAGCAATTAATCTACCATTTAAAATCTATTGTATATCTGCAAGACAAAACTACATACTAGCAGAACTGTTTCTATTGTAGACTTGTCAGAACAATTCTTCATTGAAATGAACAGCAGAAACACGGATACTGTAAAGATACATAATTAGAGGCACTGTCTTGGCTGCTGGGTAAGGAGGGCAACCTCAGCACTATTGGTTTGTAGGTTGAAATTGCACTCTCGGACTTCAGCAAATGAAACTAGGTCAACAAACCATTGCAATAGCTGATGGAGCACTGCATTGATAGAGATACTATCCTTTCGATGAAACATTGAACAGGTGTGTGCCTGTAGTTTAGGTGAATATTAAGGATTCCGTGGCACTATTTGAAAAAGAGCAAAAAGGTCTCCTGGTGTCCAAGCAATAGATTAACTGGTCATTCATCTGATTTCCTGTTTATGGAACATTGCTTTGCACAAATGGTTGCCATTTTTGCCTACATAATTAGAGTGGTTGCAGGTCAATGCAATTCATTTTCTGTCAGTGTTTTGGTTGTCTTGGCAGATGTGATAAAACGCAATATAAATACAAGTTCATTTTTAATAGCATACAAGTGATGCTGATTTTTATATTTTTTGTGTCTTTTTACACCTGATCATCGGAGATTGTTTTACCTCAGATATATTGAAATTTTATTTTTAATATTTTAATGAACAACATGGTATTCCATTGAAGAGGTTATGGCCTACTGGCTCCAAAGTTAACCTGGATAACCAATATGGATGATAATCAGCTAACTTTTAGGAACTTGGCAAAGTGTGATTTTTTTCCCCCAAGATCTCAGATATTCTGAAAAATCTCTAATGTGGTCACCATGCCTTTCAATTATAAGTTTGAAATTAAATTTTCAATACACTGTGGATAGCTCCTTTCTGCAAATTATTGAGAAAATGAGACATACAGTTGAGAGTCTTACTATAACTTTAAAGGACACAGTTTGTGAAAAACTATTTGTTAAACACTGCAAAGTGACAACACAATTCCCATCCAAATGCATCCCAGTTTCACAAAAATCACAATGTTACAAAAATAATGCAAGGCTGTTCTCACTGTACTCCCTTTGGCAGTGAAGTCAGTGTCTTTCTAGAGTCTCAAACATTGAAAGAGCAAGATAACGTCAAATGAAAAACACCTCAAATATCACCCTTAAATAAAGCATTTATATGAATATTTTTGGATGTACTTGTCAGTGACTAATCCTGGTGAAAACATCTTTGTTCCTGTAAGAATGGGGGTCTGTGCTTGCAATTTTTCATTGAAATGTGTACCTGTACCAGATTAAGATAATCACAAGAAGCATGAAGGGGAAATTAGAAGAATTTTTTCACATTGTGGCTTATGAGAACAGGGAGTGCCTCACCACAGGTGGCTATTTTCTTTCTTTTGGGCCTCCTTATCTCGAGAGACAATGGATACGCGCTGGAGGTGAGATAGAGAATATAGCATTGTTTAAAGGCAAAGGAAGAATGTAAGAGAATATGAGAAACGGCAGGGAAATTTGATCAGAGTACTTGGCTCCAATTGAAGAGCTGGCATTTGTGTGAGGGACTGAATGACCTCCTTCTGTGCTGTGAGTTCTATGCTTCAAGGTATTGCCTACACCAAGTGTCAATATACTTTTATTCATCGATTTATATAGAGAAAATAGAATACGGTGTCTCCAAAAAGGCTTCCTATTGAATATCCAGCCCATTCACTCATCATACTCAAATATTCTGATCTCTGCCTGTGATGTCCTCAGCACTGAAGTGAGGTTTAGCCGAGTGTAATATAGGATATGAGGCAAAGACAGAGAGACAAAGACTGCAGCAGGCTGTTGAACATAAAGCGTCTTCTTTATTCTTGTGTTTTACTTCCATTTTCCCTTTGCTAACATGTGTTCTACTGCAGCCTCAACAGTACACAAAGCACAATGCAATTGCAATTTCAAAGCACTGCAACACTACAGTGCCCAACCCAGTTTTCTGCTTATATTGGACATTTTTATGTATTTCATAGAAAGAGAATTGGAAGCTTTTTGCTGAATGTTCTGCACTTATCATGTTATCCCTATTTCCTTGCCATGTATTAGCATAATGATAAAACTGGCAGCATTTGATGGCCAAAAACGTAAACCTGTTGAGATAAAATCTTTGCCTCCTGGTTGTTGAAGTATCTTGCTAATGCAGCCAGAAATTAAGAATGTTGACAGTTTAGACCTACTCGTCTTTGGTTGATGGCTAAGTCAATTTGCCAAAGTACAAATCATTTTTACTGTGGGCGGCACAGTGGCGCAGTGGTTAGCACCATAGCCTCACAGCTCCAGCGACCTGGGTTTGGTTCTGGGTACTGCCTGTGCGGAGTTTGCAAGTTCTCCCTGTAACCGCGTGGGTTTCTGCCGGGTGCTCTGGTTTCCTCCCACAACCAAAGACTTGCAAGTTGATAGGTAAATTGGGCATTGTAAATTGCCCCTAATGTAGGTAGGTGGTAGGAGAATGGTGGGGATGTGGTAGGAAATATGGGATTCATGTAAGATTAGTATAAGTGGGTGGTTGTTGGTCAGCACAGACTCGGTGGGCTGAAGGGCCTGTTTCAGTGCTGTATCTCTCTATGACTGTCACCTCGTGAGCAGTAAAGTGATGGTGCAGATCGCCTTTCTGTTACAGAACCCTCCTGATTTTTATTTCCATAGTGGATTCGATAATGGGTGGCCTATCTGCTGCACTAGTTTGACACCTAGGCAGGAAAGCTGAAAATTACCCCCAGTATGTAAGATACCATTATCAGAATGTGGTGGGATTAGAAGTTCCACGAGTGGTTTTATCCAGTATGTTTAAAAAAAGGTTAGAATTTCCAATCTCCTAATTCAAAATTACATATTTGTCTGGAGATTTTTCTCTTTGAATTAACACAGTTAAAACTCTGTCCAAGAGATCACATTTTATTGAAAAAGAAATCATGATACTTCCAAAGCTCCTCTCAATAATGTTAATTTGAAAGGAATTACGTTGAAAAAAACAAACCCCTCAACTTTTTAATAGGTCCAGCACCAGAGGTTTCTATCCCCCACAATCTGTTGATGCATGTGAAGGACCAGAATAAGAAAAGAGCAGAATTTTTTTTAGGAAAAGACCAAAAACTCATTCTTTTTTGATTGATTTCAACCCTACTTAACTATGTTTTTATATTCATCAGTTCATTCTCTTTTCAGAAATGCATCCCATTGTCACCTAGCTATACTGCCAACTACAGTAGCCTCCCCTGGTAGTTTATTCCACAAATCTATAACCTTTGCATGAAAAGGTTGCACCAGATGTCCCTCTTTATTGTAAGGTTTAATTTGAAATGATGTCAGCTCACAGCTAAGCACAGAAGGGAAGAGTTGATTGTAATAAGAGAGGAACCAGGCAGGGTAAAAGAAAGGTTGGTCAACTGAATCATGTAGTACAAAAGATTGCCCCATATCTGAGTTTGAACTGAACTGTTCATTTTTCTTTAGCTCCCAGATGTCAAGTTCTGGTTTTAAAATAGGAGTATATTTGCTATTTAGTTCCATGTTTTATGAGGTAGAGATGTTAGTTATTATTGAATTTTGTTCATCTGAAATGAAATCTGAAAGACTATACCTCATTAGAATCCTCTTGTTTGGAACACCCCAATAATGATCAAAATGTTCCTTTTTGGGTCACTATTAAACAAGCACACTGACACATGGGGATTGAATCAATCACAGAGTAAATGACCCTTTTAAATCAACATTCTCATTAAGGAGCCATGTTTTGCAAAATAAATCAAAGCACTGTGAGAAGAAAGTCTGACTGTTAATTATAGATTTGTATAGGAAAATTAAATGGTGCAGGTTTAAGTACCCTGCTTTTACTTCTGGCACCCGAGTTTGAAATTGGGTCTAGTGCGATGGGATCAAGGTTTTTTCCCCTGATGGTTGTAAGGTTCCAAGTGAACATGAGTCCACGACACAGTACATATATTTGTCATCTGATTTTCTGCTCGATTTTTGCCTTCTCTCCTGAAGGTGCTCTGGAGTGATCCCCACCCACCTGGAAGCCAGCCTTGTCAATCAGGCTGACTTTCGGGCCGGGAACCTATCAAAGCAACTCCACATGAATATGAACTTCTGGGTTTACCAACAAAAACTCTGACCCCCTCCTTCTGCCTATGCATTCTGCCCCTGTCAAGATTCAGTCCCATCTCACTGGCTTCCTTTCCAAGCTGTAAGTCTTTCCAGCATTTCTTCATAACTCAGACCCTTGTTACAAAGAATCAGCCTCATGGCTCTTACTTGCACTGCCTCCACCAATTGAAGATCCCTTTCATTCTGAGCAATCAGACCTAGACAGAGTATTCCTTCAGAGCCTACAAAGGGATAGAATTTGTGATGGCACATTTTCAGCACACAATCAAACTGGGAGGCTCGAGGCTTGCCCACAATTGGGAGTCGGGCTTAATTTTATTAAGCCCCGGTGCAGCCCCAGTGGCCCGATCCAACTTTGGCTGCTGGCTTTGCTGGCAGTGATCCGATGGTAAGTCCACGAGTGCGGGCAGATAGGAGCCCTCGACATACTTTGAAGCTGGTAGATGCACTCCTTCTCCTCCCGACTTCACATGAGAGTATTGTTATGATCGAGGCAGGAGGAGTGCACTGTCTTTTCGAGTTCCACTTCTCCACAGGTCACAACATATATTTAAATTGTTATCCAGTTACCAATATGGTCAATCATAGACTCTGTTCTTTATCCCAGAATAAAACACACCAACCAGGTTTTTAATAAACAACAAAATTATCAGTGTATTATAAAACAAGACATAACCAGTAACAAAGCAAATCATTAACACACAGGGCTGGATTTTACCTTAAGCGGACGGGAATTTGCCACAAATGTAAAAGTTGGTGGCGAACCCGCTTCCGCCTAGCCCAGGGATCCGTCCCGTATTTTACGGGTCCCCAAGCTTTAATTGTCCCGAGGCGGGACTTCCAACCACTTGAGGGAGGAGGTCCTGCCTCAGTGAACTGCCGGCCAATCAGTGGACCGGCAGCTCTTCGTCCCAGCAGCGCCACTGGGAGCGGTGGCCATTGCTGGGACTGAAGCCCAGCCGACGCCATGGAGCCTGGAGATGAGGTAAGTTGGGCTTGCCTCGCCAGGGGGATCGGTCCTTCCCTGGTGAGGCTGGAGTGGTCATTTGGGGGTGAAGGGGGAGTGTCTTGGGTCCCGGGGGTAGGTTGGGAAGCAGGGGCGGCCCTCAATCGGGCACCCTGCACCTGACTACCATGGTCCCCCCCAATCACTGGGCGGCTTTTCATGTCCCCAGCACGCCCGCTTGCCATGGGTAAATTACCTGTGACCACTTAAGGGCCTTGATTGGCCGGGGGGGGGGGGGTGGGCTGTTTCCCCCAATACCCCCCCCTCCCCCCCCCGCCTGACCACCGTAAAGTTCACCGGAGGCGGAAGCAGGACGGATAAGCCTCCTGGAACCTCCCGCTCAATTTTACTGCGCCCCCACACCACTATCCAACCCACTGGGGCGGCGTAAAATTCACCCCACAGAGTGAAATACAAAAGTTTCTTTTTACTTTAGTCACACACACACACCTGTTAACGGAAAAAAATAGAGGTTTTCTTTTTAGAGCTCTGTTACAAAAAAAACCCAGAAAAGAATACTTTGGCCAAATAGTTGCTAATTCTTGAAGAAAAAAAAGATATGGAAAGCTGTCAGTTCTCCCTTTTTTGGTTTGGCATCTCAAATATGCATAGACGGCTGTTACTGGGATCTTTCCAGTACAGTTCTTTTCAGGTGATGTTGAGGATCGGTTTTGCAGGCTTTCCAGAAGAAACACAGCAACAGGGGTTTCTGGCAGGCCTTTCAGGAGGAATGCAGCATCAATTTCTCTATTTCTTACACTCTGTTCTCAGAAAGTTCTCAAAGGGATGGAAGAGGGTGCTGATGGTGACTGCTCTCTTGGCTGGTTTTCTCCAAATGCCTTCAAAACACTATCCACACCCCAACTGACTGTCCAAAGCAAAACCAAAAACGATGGGCTGAATTTCGTGAGTGCGTCGCAGATTGTGGCAGTGCACTCTGATGTTGGTGGCACGCCCGCATGCATCAGTAACTGCTGAGACCCCGCGATATTGCGCGCGGTGGCTCATTTAAATGGAGGAGGCGGAACGGCCACCCCTGATGATGTAGAGGGGGCAGCCGCTCCATCCTTGGTAATGACGTCCGGCGCCACCGCATGGGTGCCAGCGCTATTTTTAAAGGGCTTCATGCCCTTAACAAAAATTTGAGTTCTTAAATGTATATTATTGTTCATTTTCTTAAAAAAAAAAGTTAAAAGCTGGATGCTTTCCCAACCCCGCAATGTTTTTTTTTATTGGCCTATGTGCAGAAAATTTAGTTTAGTCCCAACCGGAACTTTCCCCCTAATCTCTTCACATTTGCCCTTCAACCCTTTCCCACCATCTCCACAGCCAATAAGAAGTGTTTTTCTCATTTCCCCCCCCCCCCCCCCGTTAATTTCAGTCCACCCTCCCCACCAGTGTCTCAGCTCGGAACTCGGAATGGAGTCCCGAAGGCGCGTGAGTTGCGGCTGGCTGCCATAAAATCTGAATGGGACGGCCGCTGGGACCAGGTAAGTTTATTTGCATTTTGTTTTAATTAATTTTAATATCTAAATGAAGGTGGGGGAGCCCCACTGAGGTCTCACCGCTACCAGTAAAATGCGGCGGGGACTTCTCAGCATCGTGGGTCATGGTGGGCCTCTCCCGCAAGTATTTTACAACGTCAACTGGCTGGTAAAATTCAGCCCAATATCTCAAAAGTCAAGCCTCCTAACCTGTATAAATCTTGGCCAGTCACTTCTCTGTAAACATCTTCTCCAAGTCAAAAATCCCCTGCTGGGTATTTATCTGAAGACCAGTGACTTCCAGTAAGGGTTGTTTACAAACCAAGTCCAAAAGACCTTCTGATGATCTCTTTTAATGACCCCAGTGAAAAATAAACAGCCATGGAGTCCTTTTCAGTTTTCCCAAATAAAACAATGTCCATAATTCTAAAATACATGAGTCCTCAAAAAAAACTTAATAAAAAATATAGAAGCACCATCATAACAGTATGTTTAGAAAATAATTATATTTTGGTGGTAGCCACTTGCTGGGCTGAAGCAATCCCAACAAAGCTTGAGGAAAGCAGGCCCGGCACTTACTTGGCTCAACAGTGAAGGTGAATTTTGCTGAGGTGTCCTTAGACAGGTGTTTGGCTCCTAATTAGCATATGCCTGAAAACTGAGTTATTTGAGACAGCCTTAGGGTGCAAGGCATAGTCCTGTGAAATTGGTAATTTTTTGCCCTGTCTGGAAAATGTACACAACATGGAACAATTTCTACCCACTATTTTCATTAAAATAAATTGGCTGAGAAGGAAGATCTGTGCTTCATTGTTCCTAACACAGAAATGTTGTGCTGATGTGTATCAAGCTACTTTAAAATATTAAATGCAGTGTTTAGTAGTTTTGGCTCATGTGTCCACAAGTAATTTATCATGAAAACAGTGTCCCTTTAAAACCTTTGAAAAGCATTACAAATTAAACATTTTATGGCTCAGTATATTTCAGCAATTTAACCCTGTTATAATAGTGCTTAGAAATAAATTTTGCAGGTGTTATGAGCACTGAAAAATACTTCTTTTGAAAGCTTCAAAAGACATTTAGTACTCAGGAGAATAAAATGACTTTATATATGTTGTCATTGAATGCCTAGGGCAGAGCAATCTATATCACTAGACCTTTGGCAAGTAAACACTTCTGTGTATCTTACCAAATCGGCCTATTGGAGGTGAAATGTCGACTGCTTACTGCTGGGTCCTATTATTGTTAAAACCTCTTCACCAAAGTCAAAGTCAAAATCAATATGGAGTCAGTCCTCATATGGCTTGTTTTCTTATTTTTCTCCACAATTGAGGAGTAATCAACTGACTTATGAGCACAGAACTATGTACAGCACTACACCACTATAACGGTGTCTGGTATTGCAAACTTTCTCTTGTAGAGCAATATGAACCTTGATAAGGTGACAAACTGCCAACACACACTCCTACTTTGTCAGTTCCATGAGTTTTAAATAAGGAGATTGGCATGCTATTCGTTTCGGTACATAAAATAGAATCAATTGCAATCTTCATGTAGCAATTGCAGACTAGAATGAATAGTTCATGGGCTGAATTTTATCAGCGCGCTGCGCTCTATGACGGCAGGTTGTGAAGTCAGCAGCCTTCCAACATAGAAGTGCCTCCGCCGAGCCCCCGCGATATTACATGCGGGGGCTCATTTAAATGGAGGGGGGGGGCCGAGTGGCTGGTCCTGATGGCTTCCCTGGCAACAGCGTCTGGCGCCACCACGCAGACGCTGCGCCATTTTTAGAGGGCTTCTAGTCCTTCAGGAGAAATATAAATATTTGAAGGTGCCAGTGTCGTCAAAAAAGTCAATAAAAGTTTAATTTAACTTTGAATCCCCTCTCCCACCCCCCCCCACTGAGTCCTCAATACATAAATTGACCTATCCCCCCAGAAAAACACTTTTGAAAATCTGAACTTTCCCCCCAATCTTCAGCATCATTGACCGTCAAAACCTTCCCACCATTCCCACAACCAATAGGAATAGTTTTCCCCACTACCACCCCCACCCCCCTCTCTGATAATTTTATTCCTCCCCTCTCCCCAACAGTGTCTTGCCCTGGAACTCCAACGGAGTTCCGAAGGCACGCGAGTTGCGGCCGGTTGGCCGTAAAATTAGTGTGGGACAGCCGGCGGGGGCAGGTAAGTTCATTTGCACGTTCATTTATCTAATTTCAATATTTTAATGAAGATCTTGATGCTTAGTGGCGGGGCTGGGGGGGGCCGCACCGAGGCCTCACCGCCGCCACTAATATATGTGGGGCCTTCTTGATGCCATGGGTCATGACAGGCCAATCCTGCTAGCATTTTACGGGCCTTCCCACCACGACCCATGGCATCGAGGGGCTGGTAAAATTCAGTTCCATTTCACTGGTGGTATGAGCAAGTCAAATCGATAAGACCAAACATACTTAAATGTACAATACCATTATGAAAATATTCCAGAAATATTTCTTTTCCAGCAATTATAAACTGTAGCTAAAATTTAATTCATGGAATTATCAGGAAAACAATTTAGTTATTCAGATCAAAGCTTGCTATAAATTGAAGAGGTCGAGGATGAGAAATTGGGATCATTTTGTGCCCATGTGCTCTGAGAGCTCCAAAATGGCATCTGCGGCACGCACACATTTGTGGGACAAATCACTCTATTCGCCATATTGGTAAGTGTATGAGTACCCGCAGTGAATGTCCGCCAAAAGTATGCGGAGCAAGTAGATCATGATGTCAATCAGCGTGCAACACTAATTTAACCCCAGCATGCCACTTTGGAGCACAACACTCCAGGTCATGCCCTCGCACAGCTGATCATGCGCTATTTAAAGGAATCATCAATTATTTACAGGTTAGTTTCTAGTTGATTTCTTCTGGCTGCTGCTTTAATTCTACAAGTAACAAAAACTGAAAATGCTGGAAATACTCAGCAGGTCTAGCAGCATCTGTGGATAGAGAAACAATGTTTCAGATCAGTAACCAGTGACTGGCAGTTCTGATGAAAGGCCTCTGACCTTAAAAGTTAACTCTTTCTCTCTAAAGATGCTGCCAGACCCGTTGCATATTTGCAGCATTTTCTGTTTTTATTTCAGATTTCCAGCATCTGTAGTATTTTGCTTTTGAGTCGATAAATGTTTGGTGCTTTTTATAGTTGTTTAAAGTTCTACCTGTTTACAGGCAGTCGTGTGATAGGTGCTGAAGGAATTTTGACTTCAAGGCTTCTGCGCAAACCAATTGCTCTCAATAGACATTCTCCTTGGAATACAGGAGAATGAACAGAGGCCACGCAAAACAGAACAAGCTGCTAGAAATGGGAGCTAGAGGAGGGGGGTGATGGGCTTTCGGCAGGCAGCCTTATCCTCCGAGCATGCTCAGGGAGCAATTCTCCAACCTGAACTGCAGCAAGGACCAAAGTGTGAGACATTTGCACTTCACTAAGGGTGTCCTCAGTGAAATCTACCACCTGCTGTAGCCACAACTTCAAACTCAGAGTAGGGAGCCGATCGTATTGCCAGTAGCCGTGAAGATGACCATTGCAATGACCTTTTATGCTCTTGGCTCTTCCTAAGCTAAAGCTGGAGATATTTGCAACATCTCCCATTTTGCCGAACACTGTTCCATAAGGAAGGTCACTGAAGCTCTCTATTCAAAGAGAGCTAATTACATTTCATTATCTCTTGCCAGAGAGAAGCAGGCAGAGGGAGCATGCAGTTTTTCTAGGAATGTAGGCCTCCCCATGGGCAGGGTACCATTGACTGCAGGCACATTGCTTTGCAGACACTGCAGGTCAACTCTGACTTATATGACAGAACTGGAAGGGATGCTACTCCCTCAACGTCCATCTGGTGTGTGACCATGTCAGCGAATCATACAGGTCGATGCCCGGTATCCTGGCAGCTATCATGATGCCTTCATTCTGCAGTAGTCCACTGTACAAGCTGCATTTGAGCCACTATGGCAACCAAAGGGTGGTGTTGCATTCACGCAAGAAGAAATTATGAGCTATATAATGAACTTTTGAAATAAATCCAAACAGACTTGAGGCATGCCAAAGCAGCCCGGGTTCAAACTGACCAATCAGGAGAAAGGATTGTGATCCGGTGACGGCGGCCACAAGTGAAGCAGCAGTGCATTCTGGATTGGAGCGGAATCAGTACTTTAATTCAGTTGTTAGTAAAAACATGCTGTCTTCGGTCAGTTGAGAGTTGAATAAAAGGAGAAACCATCCCCATCTTCTCCCATCTGTCCGTAACCTGTTTATTGGGTGATGAGGGCTATTTGCCAACGACATGGCTGATGACTCCATTGTGCAACCCACGCACACGTGCAGAGCATACAGACAATGAGAACCATGCTGTCACACAAAATGTGATAGAGTAGACCATTGGCATATTGAAACAATGCTTCTGCGTGGACCACTCTGGAGCAGTCCTGCAATACTTAGCAGAGGGAGTGTCAAGATTGGTGCTGGTCTGCTGGAGGCTGTACAACCTCAGTATCATGAGGTTCAGCCTTTACCACGAGCAATAAATGGGCAATAAATGCTGGCCTGGCCAGCGATGCACACATCCCATGAATGAATTAAAAAAAAATACGGCAAGCAGCTGAAAAGAAGGAGCATGAAGAGGAAGAGGAAGGGAGGAGGCAACCCAGGCAGTCCTTTTCTGCCTGGGCTGTCCATGAAGAACTCATCCGAGTGTGATACCAGTAAACGCAATCCTAATTCCCCATTCAGTAGCGGTCCCGTACCTTCGCTTCCCTTTGTTACTGATCATCACAGCATCTGCATGGCCACAATGCCAAAATAAAAGCCACCACAAAATAAACATTCCAAACCACATTTATAAATGAAATCATGCTGTATTGCATATAAAACTCAACTAATCACCTTTATCCATTCCCTTAGTGCCTGTCTTCCATGTGCCTTTTCCTGTCTCAGTGCTCATATCCAATGCTATCCCAGTGGCTGCAGCATAACTAGTGGAAGGCTGCTGACTTTCAGTGGAGGAGAGTGCAGATGGCCTTGGAGGGCCCTCGATCAGTTTTGGGTCGAGAAGGCCCAGCTGCGGACTGCACCATCTTGGTATGACAGGAGCAGTCTTGGTTGACTGGCTGATGCTGTCACTGGCAGAGTGACAGGGGTGGGAGGAAGAATGCTGTCTTCCTGAGGGAGGACAACAGGTTTGTGATCACTGAGCCATTGCCAAGCCACTGGAATGGTGCCTCAGCAATCCTTGTAATCTTGTGGAAGACAGATTGTTGCACTGCAAGCTCCTAAGCACATGTAAATCACAGCCATGTGGCCTGTAGTCTGAGCTTGCCTGGCAGCAGTCTGTGCTTTCACTGCAGTACTCAGACATTGGGTGGCTGCTGCTTGTGCTGCATCAGAAGATGTGACATCAGCCATCAGAAGTTGCATCAAGGTTGGGTCCTCAGGTGTACAAACGGAGTTGGAAAGCCACTTCCATGATGCAAAGGATGGGCTGCAAGCTCTGTGCAAAATCCTGTGCCAAATTGGTGCTGGACACCTCCATGCTTCTTGACATTGAATGCAAGCTGCCCAATGCACCAAACGTTTCTTTGTGGGATGCCCCATCGAAGTGCTAATCTGAATCATCTGCAGCAGAACTTTTGTGCAACTTTGCCCTCAGGCAAGCTGTCACCTGCGCTATCCTTGCCCTTGCCCTGGCTGTAGGCCAGTAATGCAGCATGTCTCAATATGTGCCGATCCCACCTCTGAGTTCTCTAAATTACGCACAGTGACAGTAGCTGAACTGGAGGCTGCAAGTGTGAAATAAAGTGATGATGGGTCTTCATCATCATTCTTTTGTTGGTGTTCCTCCACTTCCTGACGAGGTTGCATCTCTTGGATGTCTGAAAAGAAAATGGCACAAGAGTAACGTTGTAGTGTAGAGGTGGGGGGAAATTAAGAGATGCATGCTTACCCCATCTGCACCTTGTAAATCAAAAGAGAATATGAAATGAGGGGAACTGGGATATATGAAAGAAGGTTGTATGAGGGTACTTTCAGCTTTGATTGTTTTAGCCCTGCCACTGACCATGGCCTCAGCATTGGTCATCCCAATAATGATCAGCACCATCTCCTTCATGGGGGTTAGGACATGCATGACCAGCTCCAGTTAGCTTGTGTTGCTTCCAGTTGTAATCTACCTTGACCTGAAAGAGAGATGGTAGTGTGTCAGTGCGTGTCGTGTAATCTGCATGATGTAGCAGTCATGGATGAAAAGCCGGCATTATGTGCAACCTGTGTGATGTGGGTGTGAGGCTTCCATCAGTGCTAAGTGTGTCAGAGTGCAGTGGAGCATGTGAATGTAAGTTAGCAGTCCTGATTGATAGAGGTTGTTGGTAGGTGAATGATGGGGGTGTGGTGAATTGAGCAGTGTCTGAGGCTAGTAATGCAGTTGGTAGGATATGGCATTTGAAGATGCATTCACTGACCTTGACCACTCGTGAGGTTATTGAACTTCTTGCAGCACTGTATCCAGGTCCTCAGGGCTAGACTCCTGGCATTGACCTCCATGACTATCTGCTTCAACTGCCTTCTGAGTAGGCCTGCTGGTCCCCTGCAGACAAAGGACATCTCTCCTCCTCTCCATCTGCTCCACCAATGCCTCTAGGGTAGCATCTGAAAAAATTGGAGTGCTCTCTCTCCCATGCTATGCCATTCTTCAATGCTTTTCAAGTCTGTCACTTCCTGCCCAACTGCCAGCACATATTCCAGCCACAATGCACTTCCATCTTAAGAGGTGTAGGCCAGCTTTAAACAGTGAAAGCTAGCTTTAATTGGTGCTAGCCATCCACGATATTGGCCTCCTGCTGATGTATTCCGCCAATCAACGATGCAGCTAGTACTGGCTGGCCTCTGAAATAATTGAAATGAGCAGGCAGCATGAAGTTGGTGTGCTGCCTGTGTTGCAGTCCCTGATTTTGAGGGATATTAAATTTAACCCCTGGGGTATCCTATGCACTGGAAGGAGGGGAACAATGCACTCACCCATTTAATTGTGAGTTCTGCTGTTCATCATGCCATTTGTGAGGGGTTCCTGCGACCTGCAAATATGCTGACCAAGAGCTGAACCTGGCTCCAGGGTGGGTTGTCCTGAGATTGAAGAAATGTTAAACTTTGGAATTTTCAAAGGGGGTCTTGTAAAGGCCACTTGACTTTGAAAAACAGTCCCTGGAAATGTTTTTTAAAAGGGGTCTTGTAAGGAAAACAAGCCTTTCTGGGAAACCACCTGACTTCCAGCAACAACAACAACAAGCCTTTCCGGGAAACCATCTGACTTCCAGCTCAATAAACAACAGAGAACTTTTGACACCTGGAGAAATTGTTTACAAAGAAATGACAGGTCAGGATTGATGGAGGTGAAAAGGTTCGCCTCCTGTTGTTGGTTTCGCTTTTGAATTGTTTTGAGTTGGGGTTGAACTGGATAAATAAGGAGAGAAGAGAATTCCCAAGGAAGGAGAGAAGAGCACAACCCAGCTCAGCTTTTCAGCACCTCTCCAAAAGACCTTGAGAAGTCCACTGTATCAACTCATCTCGTCTCCTGTCTTTGAAGAAAAACCTGCTAAATTAATTCTCAACGCCACCTGAAAAGAACTGTTCTAAAAGATCTGAGTGACCTGTCTATGTGTACTCGGAGTGTATGCCAGTTTTGGAACACAACATATCTCATCTGCTGTTTCTTTAAGAATGAGCAAGTATTCAGCCCAAGTGTGTTTTTTTTGTCTGTAACAGAGCTCTAAAACAAAAATCTCTTTATTTTTCCAGTTAACCGGTGTATGTATGTGTGTGTGAGGGGCTAAGATAAAAAAAGGAACTTTAATATTTTAATCTGTGTGTTTATGCTTTACTTCATTACTGGGTAAGACTTGTTTTATAATAAACTGATAATTTTGTTGTTTGTTAAAGAAACTTGGTGTGTTTTATTCTGGGATAAAAATAGAGTCTGTGATTTTTTTTATTCATTCATGGGATGTGGGCATTGCTGGCAAGGCCAGCATTTATTGCCCATCCCTAATTGCCCTTGAGAAGGTGGTGGTGAGCTGCCTTCTTGAACTGCTGCAGTCCATGTCGAGTAGGTACACCCACAGTGCTGGTAGGATGGGAGTTCCAGGATTTTGACACAGCAACAGTGAAGGAACAGCGATATAGTTCCAAGTCAGGATGGTGTGTGGCTTGGATGGGAACTTGCAGGTGGTGGAGTTCCCATGCATTTTCTGCCCTTGTCCTTCTAGGTGGTAGAGGTCGCAGTTTGACAGTATCAGTAAGTGGGAAAAAATGTAAATATATTTTGTGACCCGTGGAGAAGTGGAACTAAAATAAACAGTGCACTCCTCCCGCCTCGGTCGTAACAATATGGGATATTGGAACCAAGGCAACCTTCAAAAATTTGACACCTGAGCCAGACAAGTCCGCAGTATTCCAGGGCACAATGATTGACTAGACAGTCTGGCTCATTACAACTTGAGTGGTCCACTTAGGATTCCACTCAGCTGCAGACAACCCTGCACGCCTTTAAACTATAAGGCAGTGGGAGCTCCTTAGGCAAGAAGGGACAAGCCTATCAATTGTTCTGAGCTGCTAAGCTTTGCAGATTTAACTGGTTCTATCCCCGCACACAATTGGGGGTCCATAAATGAGACTCGCATCAAATGGAAATCAGTGTCAACATTTTTTAACCACCACCAGTGGTGATTTTTTATGAAGCCTCAAAAAATAAAAGTGATTACTACACAGCTACAATGAAATGAATGTGCTTTTGAAACAATGCACAACTTCTATTTGTATACGCTGCTGAACTCCTAGCATAATGAAAGGAGCATTGTGATATTCTGTGTCTGAAAAGTTTTGCATTATAAAGTTGGAGTCTATTCTTGGAGGTTTGTCTGATTATCTTTGCAGCTTACATAGAAATTTCAAGGCATTTTATCTTCCTGTAGGTTTTATCCAGTGTTGGATGCCTGCATCAGGATACTGAGTTGAACAGCAGTGTCTGCAGTCTAAGGTGGGAATATGAAGAACGAGCAATGCAGTTTTTCGTCTTTGCAAAAGTCACTGGACAGGTACAATTCCACACTTAAGATGTGATTTAGCTCTCAGCTAACTCACCATGAGAGCGATAACAGTTTTGACAACTCCATTGCTTTGAAATTGTGCCTCCAAATGTCTAATGTATAGATCATAACTGTAATGAGTTCTTTTTATGTTGTCTGATGCAACATAAAATGAGATGTGTGGAGTCCAGTTGGTTGAAGATCTCAAACAGGTCTATTAACAGCTAACAAGTATATACAGTGCAGAGCTAACTATTAACAGGACCTGCATCTAGGTGTTATAGTAGCAGAGTGACTCTGGCTTCGAGTCACATGGCTATGTCCTGGCACTTAACTCATTAGCAAAGTAAGCTCTTAAAGGGATATCACTCTTAAAGGCAATCATAGAACATCGCCCTTCTTCCGAAGATAGGTCTTGTATGCTAAAAGTAAAAATACATAAAATTAGATAACATCAAAATTATTTACACATGGATAGAGATTGTGAAATTTACAAATACAGAGGCTTAAGAGTCCATATATCGTTTTAGTGATTTGATAACTCTTCCAGATCTGGTTATGCTATAACTTTTCTGGGGACATGGATTTCACCCTTGGCTGTCCTGGGTTTGCAGGCATGTTGTCAATGACTTGGCTGCTGTCCTGTTGTTCTGTCACACCCCTACTGTCAGAGCGTGCTCCCTCGGGCCCGCAGTGCGCAATTGGAATACTGCACACCTCTCTCAGTTGGCTTCAGATCCTTCTCAACACCGCTCCACTAGATGTTGTATTGTCATAGGACCTAGGCTCACTGCCCACACCGGACACCTCTGCATATAACCATTTTTTCATTGTGTGTTGTATGATCCTGACCTTTTGTCCTACATTAAGCTGAGGTCGTTCCGTCCCTGCATGTCGGTCATGCACCATCTTCATTCTCCCCTGTTTATCGAGCAGTGTCTCCTGCATCTCGGAGAATTTGGACAGATAGTGGCTTGGCAGAGTCCACACTTGTCTGCCAATCATGATCTTTGCTGGTGGATGGTAAGCCCATATCCATAGACGTAGCTTTGAGGTGGAGCATGATAACACGAAAATCCTGTCTCGTTGTCCTACACTTTAGGAGAAGTGATTTGACTGTGCGAACCATTCACTCAGCAAGACCATTAGACCTAGGGTAATGTAGTGAGGACACCACATGGTTTATGCCCCATTTGGCACGCATATCCCTGAAAGGTTTGCCCGTATACTGTGGCCCATTGTCAGAAATGATTTCTTCACGTGCACCGACATACGACAACCACGCTTGAAGTGTCTTTTACCTGTCTGACAATTGGAAATTTGGAGAAATAATCAGTGACTAAGATAAAGTCGTCTCCATTAACGAAAAATAGGTCAATGGTGATTTTGGACCAAGGGACTGACAGAATTTTGTGAGGGTGCAGAAGTAGTTTGCCATGATTGTATTGAATGGCGGAAATGGCGGAGCAGGGTCAATGGGCTGAATGGCCTACTCCTGTTCCTATGTGGCTGGTGGCTCTGGCATGCCTCACATATCCTCAATAGCCTTTCGTTGTCATTGTTGATCCATGACCAATAAACAGTGTCTCGTGCCAGTCGTCTTGTTCACTCTATGCCTATATGGCCTTGGTGAAGTTGTGCAAGATGTCCTATCGGAGAGCTTTCGGCACAATCACTTGTTTTCCCTTGAAGGTGACGCCTCTTGAGATACCAAGATTACACCGAGATGTAAACGGGTATGAATAGATGTAAACGGGTATGATATAGTCGCGAATACGGAGACATGGCTACAGGGTGACCAGGGATGGGAAATGAACATCCAGGGATATTCAGTATTTAGGAAGGACAGACAAAAAGTAAAAGGCGGTGGAGTTGCATTGCTGGTTAAAGAGGAAATTAACGCAATAATGAGGAAGGATAATAGCTCTGACGATGTGGGATCTGCATGGGTAGAGCTGAGAAACACTAAGGGGCAAAAAACGTTAGTGCGGTTTGTATATAGACCCCAAACTGTAGTGGTGATGTTGGGAATGGCATTAAACAGGAAATTAGAGACGCATGCGATAAAGGAACATCTGTAATTATTGGTGTCATTAATCTGCATATAGATTGGGCAAATCAAATTAGTCACAATACGTAGGGGAGGAATTCATGGAGTGTACACGGGATGGTTTTCTGGACCAATACGTTGAGGAACCAATTAGAGAACAGGCCATCCAAGACTGGGTATTGTGTAATGAGAGAGGAATAATTGACAATCTAGTTGTGCGAGACCCCTTGGGGATGAGTGACCATAATATGATAGAATTCTTCATCAAGATGGAGAGTGACGTAGTTGATTCTGAGACTAGGATCCTGAATCTTAAGGAAACTATGAAGGTGTGAGGCGCAAGTTGGCTATGATGGATTGGGAAACGTTACTTAAAGGGGTGACGGTGGATAGACAATGGCAAACATTCAAAGAGCGTATGGATGAACTGCAACAATTGTTTATTCCTGTCTGGCGCAAAAGTAAAACGGGAAAGGTAGCCAAACCATGGCTTACAAGGGAAATTAGAGATAGCATTAGATCCAAGGAAGAGGCATACAAATTTGCCAGAAAAAACAACAGACCTGAGGATTGGGAGCAGATCAGAATTCAGCAAAGGAGAACCAAGGGATTGATTAAGAAGGGGAAAATAGAGTATGAGAGTAAGCTTGCAGGGAACATAAAAACTGACTGTAAAAGTTTCTATAGGTATGTGAAGAGAAAAAGACTGGTGAAGACACATGTAGGTCCCTTACATTCAGAAACGGGGGAATTTATTATGGGGAGCAAAGAAATGGCTGAGCAACTAAATGCATACTTTGGTTCTGTCTTCACAAAGGAGGACACAAATATCATACCAGAAATGTTGGGGAACACAGGGTTTAGTGAGAGGGAGGAACTGAAGGAAATCAGTATTAGTAGAGAAATGGTGTAGCAAAAATTGATGGGATTGAAGGCCGATAAATCCCCAGGGCCTGATAATCTACATCACAGAGTACTTAAGGAAGTGGGTGCATTGGTGGTCATCTTCCAAGATTCTATAGACTCTGGAACAGTTCCCACAGATTGGAGGGTAGCTAATGTTTAAAAAGGGAGGTAGAGAGAAAACAGGGAATTATAGACCAGTCAGCCTGACGTCAGTAGTGGAGAGAATTCTAGAGTCCATTATCAAAGATTTTATAGCAGAGCACTTGGAGAACAGTGGTAGAATCGGACAGAGTCAGTATGGATTTACGAAAGGGAAATCATGCTTGACAAATCTACTAGAATTCTTTGAGGATGTAACGAGTAGAGTTGATGAGGGACAGCCAGTGGATGTGGTTCATTTGGACTTTCAGAAGGCTTTGGACAAAGTCCCACAGAAGAGATTAGTGTGTAAAATTAAAGCGTATGGGATTGGGGGTAGTGTATTGCAATGGATAGAAAATTGGTTGGCAGACAGGAAATAAAGAGTAGGAATAAACAGGTCTTTTTCCGAATGGCAGGCAGTGACTAGTGAGGTACCGCAGGGATTGGTGCTAGGACCCCAGCTTTATTCACAATATAAATTAATGATTTAGATGAGGGAACTAAATGTATTATCTCCAAATTTGCAGATGACACAAAACTGGGTGGGAGGGTGAGTTGTGAGGAGGATGCAGAGAGGGTTCAGGGTGATTTGTACAAGTTGAGTGAGTGGGCAAATGCATGGCAGATGCAGTATAATGTGGATAAATGTGAGGTTATCCACTTTGGTAGCAAAAACAGGAAGGCAGATTATTATCTGAACAGCTATAAACTGAGAGAAGGGAATATGCAACAAGACCTGGGTGTTTTAGTACACCAGTCGCTGAAGGTAAGCATGCAGGTGCAACAGGCGGTAAAAAAGGCAAATGGTATGTTGGCCTTCATAGTGAGAGGATTCGAGTACAGGAGCAGGGATGTCTTGCTGCAATTATACAGGGCCTTGGTGAGGCCACACCTGGAATGTTGTGTGCAGTTTTGGTCTCCTTATCTGAAGAAGGATGTTCTAGCTATAGAGGAAGTGCAGCGAAGGTTTACCAGACTGATTCCTGGGATGGCGGGTCTGACATATGAGGAGAGATTGAATCGGTTAGGATTGGATTAGGATTTGCTGGAGTTCAGAAGATTGAGGAGGAATTCATAGAAACCTATAAAATTCTAACAGGACTTGACAGGGTAGATGCAGGAAGGATGCTCCCGATGGTGGGGGAGTCCAGAACCAGGGGTCATAGTCAAAGGATACGGGGTAAATCTTTCAGGACTGAGATGAGGAGAAATTTCCTCACCCAGAGAGTGGTGAGTCTGTGGAATTCGCTACCACAGAAAGCAGTTGAGGCCGAAAAATTGTATGTTTTCAAGAAGGAGTTAGAAATAGCTCTTGGGGCGAAAGGGATCAAAGGATATGGGGGGAAAGCGGGAACAGGTTACTGAGTTGGCTGATCAGCCATGATCATAATGAATGGCAGAGCAGGCTCGAAGGGCCGAATGGCCTACTCCTGCTCCTATTTTCTATGTTTCTATGTTTCACAGTGTTAGGCCAACCTTCTATGATGACTTTCCACAGGGCCTTCATTTGTGGGTCATTGGCTGTTTCTGATTGTAGTTGGTCACATTTGTGCTGACCAAAATGCAATAAGACGATTTTGTGCACATCTTCCACCTCGAAGTCCATGCTGTCTACTTGTAGATCCAGTGGAACTTTTTCATTCTTGCTTGGTTTTGCTCAGTGTATCCGAGGTGACCATTTTGCTACCAGGCTTGTAGCAGACGTCGAAGTCGTACCCCTGTACGTTCACTAAGAGCCACTGTATCGAGGTGCTGTGCTTGTCAATGGTTTGTGCCAGATCATCTCCAGTGGTTTGTGGTTGGTTTCCACTGTGAACTGCTGACCAAACAGGTAGTTGTGGAACCTTGTGATCCCAGACACCAGAGAAAGTGTTTCTCGCTCTTTGTTTGAGTAATTGGACTGTGCTGAGGATAAACATTTGAACCCAAATGCAATCGGTTTGCCATCCTCTAGGATGCACACTCCTAGCTCTTTCTGTGAGGCATCAACTTCCAGGATTGTCTTCTTCCTCGGATTGTAGTACCGCAGGGTACTGGTTTCTGCTGATGATGCTTGTTTGAGAGACTCAAACATATGCTGATAGTCCTCCTGCCATACAAATGGTACGTCTTTCTTCAAGAGCTCTGTCAGCAATGATGCTTTGTCAGAAAAATTTGGAATGTATAGTGCCAAGAAATTGAAAAATCCAAGATATCTCAGAAGGTCATCCTTGTCTTGTGGGGTAGGCATACACTTTACATCTTCGATTTTGCCTGGGTCAGGACGGATTCTTCAACCGGAATAGACGGAACGAAAGAAATTGATCTAACTTACATTCACCTGGCACTTCTTGCTGTTAAAAACAAGCTCTTCATGACGAGCAACTGCCATCAGTGAAAGGAGATTTCGATCATGCTCTTCTTTGGTCTTACCCATTACCGCAATGTCATCGGCTGTGCATATGCAGGCAGGCACGTTTTCTACAATTTTGTCCGTATGTTGCTGAAATAGAACTTGACTGACAGATGAGCCGAAGGATAGTCTCTGGAAGCAGTATCTTTCAAATGGTGTCTTGAAGGTCGTGACTTCTTGAAATTCCTTAGCTAGGTGTACCGACCAATATCCAATTTTAGCATCCAACTTGGAGGAGAATTTGGCTCCTATGAACTTGGGATTCAGTTCCTCTAATGTTGGAATCTTGTGGGGGCATCTCTTTAGGGATAGGTTTTGATGCCTCGGAACTAGGCAGACCCTGATTGCTCCATCCTTCTTCAGTATGTACGTGATTGAGCTGCACCAGTCTGTGTGATGATGCACATGACGGATGATGCCATTGCATTCCATGTCATCTAACTCATGCTTAAGCTTTTCTTGTATATGCACGCTGCACTTTCTGGGAGAGTCGATTGATGGAATTGCATCCTCTCTGAGGTGCAGTACGGTATCGCGTTTGACATTTCCTATGGCGTTGAACCTGTCCAGGTACAGATTGTGGACCGACTCAGTGTGGGTACCCTTGGTCTCCTGCTGTAACGGGTACCTTGGTGACCTTGTGGATGGTCACAATGTTGTGGTCCTTATACACTGGTAGTCCTGCCGCTGCTGGTCCGCGCATGTCTACTAGGTAGAACATTTGTGCTTTCCATGCCAACTTGTTGTATATGAATTGCATTGTTAATGTGTCACTGCAAGTTGTATGCACATAACTTGGCAGTTATCGGTTGTATCATGGATTTCCAAAGACGCCGGTACATATCTTTCAGGATTCGGACAGGTAGGATATTTGCACTGCCACTGGTGTCAAACCTAACCGAGTGTGTGTTTGCCAGCTTTCTTGGGACACATGATGTTAATAGTGGTGAAAGCTTCTAGCTGTTTGACTTCATCGACATGGTGTGTCAGGTTCACAATGTGGAACGCCTGTTTGTCTTCTGACTGAGAATTGCTTCTCTCTGGGTCTTGTCTCAGGTCTGCTTCACTGTAGACTTTGTGTATCGGCTTGCATTTACACAGGTCTCTGGTGTTTTGCTTGCTGCTGTTACCCGGTTTTCTGTTTGCTTGTGTTCTACCGTGACTTCTGGCAGTGTCTTTGGAGCCAGAATTCTTGCATAGGCGGGCCCAGTGTCCTTTTGCACCACATGCCTTGCACAGGTCTTGAAATGCAGCATAACTTTGCTGTGAGTGGGACCAACCACACTTACACACAGCTTGCTTGCTCTTTTCGACCTGGTTATTGTGCCAATGCTATTGGCTGCACATAGTGCTTGCAGGTGCTATTGTCCAGCTACAATGGCTTCATATTTCCTGCCATCTTCCAGCAGTGCATCGATGATGTGGCATTTTTCCCCAAGAGGTCCTTCTAAAATGCTTCAATGGCTGTTGATACAATCACCAGCTCTGTTATTCGGTCTGACAGCTCAGTTTCTGAGAAGTCACATTCGTTGCCTTTACTACAGCATCTGCTGATGAACTGGTCTATTGATTCCTCTGGCTATTGCCTGTCGGACATCAGTTTCAGGTGGTGAATTCTAAAATTTACTCTTGATCTGAGCTGGTCTTCTAGCACTTTCCATATGTTTGTGGGAATTTTTTGGTCCTCATCAGATAAGCCCTGTGTAACCCCTCATTTCCAACAGCTGTTAGTATTTTTACAGCTTGTGTCTCTGGTTCTGTTGTTACGACCGAGGTGGGATGAGTGCACTGTTAATTCAGTTCCACTTCTCCACAGGTCACAGAATATATTTAAATTTTCCCGCTTACCGAAACAATCAATCAGATACTCTATTTTCTCCCAGAATAAAGCACACCAACCAGGTTTCTTTAAACAATAAAAAATTACCCGTTTATTATCAACCAAGTTTAACCAATAATGAAGTAGAACATACATACAAATTGAAATGCTAAAGCTCCTTTTTTATCCTAGCCCTCACACATACACACACCCATACACAACCGGTTAACCAGAAAAAAAGAGATTTTTGTTGACAGTTGTTACAAATTAATAGAAGGAATAAGAAGTAAAACCACTTATGCTGAAAAGGTGTGGAAGGAAGTCCTTTGTTTTGGCAAGGTATCCTAAAGGTGAATAGGCGGCTGACAATGCAATCTTCCTCGAACAGTTCATTCCAGGTGATGTTGATAATCAGTCTGGGATGGCTTCCAAATGATGCAGCACAGACAGCTCCAGTCAGGCTTTACAGCAGGAAGCAGCAACAAGGATCTTCTTAGGTCTTATAGCAGCAATGTAGCAGTAAAGGTGTCTTGAAACACAGGAGGAAATAGTATACACTTGATACAGGAATTCTCCAAAGATGCAGGGATTCTTCAAAGAGAGAAAGACATCAGCTGTCTTCTGGCAGGCACGCAGCAACCCTTTTTCTGCTTTCAGGCCAAACTGGCTTTTTTAACTGTTCAAAAATGAAACTCAAACTGTTTAGCAGCAAGTTGCATGAAAACCATAAATCTTGGCTTGTCACTCCTCTGCAACCCAAAACAATCCCTGCTGTTTTTACTGGAAAACAGATGCCTTCCAGTAAGACTTGTTTATTAGCCAAACCTTCTCTTGACCTTCCTTTAAAAAAAAAACACAAAGTTCAGCAATCTCCAGATGACTCAATGTCCATAATTCAAATTTAAGTTCTTAAAACATATTTTACAAAAGAAACAGAATAAATCTCGTAACACTGTAATTACTTGGGCTGTGAAGCATAACTGCACTCTCTGTTTGAAAAGCTGGAACTCGGATAGGATATCCATGATCTTCCAGTTTGTGCTGGGAAATTTGGTATCCATCTTTCTGCTGTTCTTTTGCTTACAACTTGCTTTAAGACTTGGTTCTATGACACTATACTGCTTTCCCTTAAAAAAACTCTCTTGGCTATTTTTAGTGACAGGAGCAGGTGTTTAGCAGTGCTTGTCTGTTTATCTTGCATCTAGCACTCTAGTCTATCTGTTTACACAGTTGTACAATAGGTATTTCAAGTGCTTTTTTTCTCTGCTAGAATTTGTTTATAAAATCGTTCAAAAGGCAATTCTTCACTCTTGAGTGGGTTTATGCTTTTTTAAAACTTTGGCTTAGTGAGTGAAGGCTCTGCAGCATTCGAATGGTTTAATGGTTTCTTCTTATAGCTTTAGCTGTGAGCTGTGTGAATGGAGGATTCCTACACTTTTTGCTGTCGGACGTCTCCTGTAATGGCGCTGACTTCGATCAGCCTGGGGGAGCCTTTGAAAACAATCGATCAGCCTGAGATAGGGATTAGGTTTTCCCTGTTTTTTTTTTTTACTGAGTCTTTATAAAAATCAACTTTGCACGCACCTCAAAGTTTTTTTTTCAACGGGGATTCCTGGACCGTTGGGACAATGACTCACCCAATTGACTTGCAGCCTGTTGTTCTGAGCTCTGTCAACTACAGTTTGAGGTAAGTGTTTTCTTCTTTCCCTGTTTGGGCCAGTTTTTTTTAACTTTTTCTCTTTTGGCTCTCGGAAGGTCATTTTTTAAGCTGCTTTCCCTGTGGTCTTCAATCTTAGATTCTGTCTTCTCACCACCGCTATCACCATATAATATTCTTTTTATGTTGCTTGATGCAACATAAATGAGATGCGTGGAGTCCAGTTGGTTGAAGATCTCAGAAAGGTTTATTAACAGCTAACAAGTATATACAGTGCAGAGCTAACTGTTTACAGTACCTGTCTCTAGGTGTTACACCAGCAGAGTGACTCTGGGTTTAAGTCACGTGACTATGTCCTGGCACTTAGCTCATGAGCATACTAAGGTCTTAAAGGCAATCAGCCAATAACAGATTTGTAATAATGGTTATAGAGGATTGTGAGTTCAACGCATCTCAGAATGTTTTTCAGAGAACTGAAAAGTGAGTATTTTGTTCATCTCTTTTAACTTTTTGCCTTAAGTATATTTGGCTGCAATTGGTTTTCTACTGCACAGAAATGTTTTCCTGTCTACGATGGGGCTCATCAACTTTAGACATTAAAAGAAAGTGATTTGATTATGAAAGCCTTAGTAACTAAAACTGGCAAAGTAAACAGAAAGTAAGCGAATTGGCTGAGCGTTTGAAAGACACTAGGGAGCCATTCTTCCTGGCTTTGATATTTCTGGCTTAGATCATATCTGGAAGAAATACTTTGTTGCTAATTATAGTTTATTACTTGTCAAAAATTTCCATGTGGCAGGATTATCGTAACTGTAGTTTGACAGTAAAATGCATGTTGTTAACTAGGTTTACTGCTCTGATGTGCTTAAAGTAGTTGGTTAAAAGAATTAGGATTAATTCTGTGGTGAATTTCTGATGTATTCTTTTCTTTTTAATGAAGTGTTTGCAGTTTTGAGCTACATGATGTCCCCTTGACAGAGGTAGCAGCTGCAGGGCCAGTGGAATAATTTCTTTGTTGAGAAAACCTCCTGACATTTAGAAAGGGAGCATTCTATACCCATTACCTTTAACAGAAGTTGCTTAAGCATTTTAGAAGAATTGAAATCACTTGCCATTGCAAGTTCCACTGTGAGGCCTGCCTGGAGCACAAATCTGTTCTACATCGATACAAAATATTGAATCTAGTTTGCACAAGCAAAGCAACATAAGCACTAATTATTGTTCTCCTGTAAAGCCTTTGTAAAGACATCCTTTTGGATGAAACTATGATCTTTATATCAATTTGGCTGTGCACTATTATGATAGATGTAGTAGGCCATCTGGATTCTTTATCTTATGGTCTTACCGGGATGGATGCTGTATGTTTGTATTTCGTTGATAAAATTAGTTTCCAGTGGTATTACAGTTTGAATATACGCTCTCAGTTTTAATATTAATGCAAAATAATTGTGATAAATTAAGACATTTTATAAGAATTTGTCAAGTAGAAAGAAATAAATTGCATTTATAGAGTGCCTTTCACAACCTCAGGACATCCCAAAGTGCTGTACAGCCAATGACATAGTACAGCCAATGAAATGTGCTTTGAAATGTAGTCACTGTTGTAGTGTAGGGCAAAGGCAGCTATTTGCACAGAGCAAAGTCACACAAACAGCAGTGAGATAAATGAGGAGATAATCTGTTTTAATTCTCCTCTGGCACTTTCTCCTCCTTTGAGCATTTCACCTTGTTCCACCCCTCTCACCTCTCATTTCAAATCCTCTGTCTCTGCTGCTCGCCAAAGTACCATGCCAATTTTCTCATGAGCTATCTTCACTGATTTCCTCCCTTAGCCTCTGCATCGGGCGACTTTTCATTCTAAGTGATTTCAACCTCCATCTTAATTCATTATGTCCTCTCTCCTCTGAGTTCGCCATCCTCCTTTTGTTCCTTAGTCTCACCTTGCATGTAAACTACCCAACCCATGTTCATGGCCACCTGCTTGACCTTGCCACCTCACATGGTCTTGCTAGTCCCATCGTATCAATCACAGACAGGGTCATTTCTGATCACTTCCATGTATCACTCACCACCCACATCCCAGTTCCCGCTCCAAACACTACTTCCTTCTGTATCATCCCTGGAAAAGATTTTCCCCAATTCAGCTACAATTGCACTCACACAAACCCAACTGTCTGCCTTTTGGCCCTCTGTTCACCATTTCTGCATCTCCTGATCTGCTCAACCACACCTTCACCTCCACCTTCAATGTCCGAGTCCCAATTAAAACCATTACTTTCTCTCGCCCTGGCCCCTGTAGGGCCCTCATCTCTGCTTCCTTAAATCCAAGGGATACAGGTTTAAACAGATATGGCAGACAACTGGTTTAGCCATTCACCACCAGATCTGGCTGAACATGTAAAGCACTATTGCATTCCTGCTGTCATCTGTGAAAACTGCTTAATATTCTAGAATTATCCTGGAATTCAAAGATAACCCCCTGCTTCTTTTCTCTACTGCAAACTGTCATCTTGCACCCCTCTCCTCTGTCTCCTCCACCCTCACCCCCAACAACAAGTGCGAGAAGCTCATGGATTTCTTTGTCACCATGATTGAGGCCATCCAATCAGCTGCCTCTACCACTTTCCTCCTCTCCCCTAATCCACTGGGCCAAACTTGCTCTAAAGCTCCCCCCTGCCCTAGCCCTGAAATAGTATCTTCCTCTATTTTCTCTCCTATCTCCCCTCATGAACTCTCCGAGTTCATCCTACCCATGAGACTCACCTCCTATGCTTCCTACATTAAACAATGACTACACTTCAAAAGGACTTCATTGACTGTAAAGCACTTTAAGACGTCCAGTTGTCATGAAAGTCACTTTATAAATGCAAGTCTTTTATTTTCAATCCTATTCCCACTAAACTACTGGTCACCCAACTACCCTTCCTGGCTCCCATGTTAGCTGACATTGCAAAATGAGGTGAGAAATAAGATTGGGCCAAGGATAGATCCCTAGGGGTACACCACAAATAATTGTGCAGGGATGGGAAGAGAAGTCATCAATGGCAATTCTCTGGGTATGATTAGATAGATAAGAATGGAATCAGGTAAGGGGAGTCCCACCCAGCTGGACGATGGTGGAGAGGCATTAGAGGGGGATGGTGTGATCAATTGCATCAAAGGCTGCAGACAGGTCGAGAAGGATAAGGAGGGATAGTCTGCCTTTGTTGCAGGCACACAGGATTCTCTCCCCTCAGGTTCTGTCCCTCTCTACTTCAAATCTGCCATCATCACCCTTCTTCTCTTCTTTGGCCTCCTTGTCTCGAAAGACAATGGGTAAGCGCCTGGAGGTGGTCAGTGGTTTGTGGAGCAGCGCCTGGAGTGGCTATAAAGGCCAATTCTAGAGTGACAGACTCTTCCACAGGTGCTGCAGAAAAATGTGTTTGTCGGGGCTGTTACACAGTTGGCTCTCTCCTTGCGCTTCTGCCTTTTTTCCTGCCAACTACTAAGTCTCTTCGACTCGCCACACTTTAGCCCCGCCTTTATGGCTGCCCGCCAGCTCTGGCAATCGCTGGCAACTGACTCCCACGACTTGTGATCAATGTCACAGGACTTCATGTCACGTTTGCAGACGTCTTTAAAGCGGAGACATGGACGGCTGGTGGGTCTGATACCAGTGGCAAGCTCGCTGTACAATGTGTCTTTGGGGATCAAACCATCTTCCATGCGGCTCACATGGCCAAGCCATCTCAAGCGCCGCTGACCATCATCACCCCACTGCTCAAAAAAACCCTTGACTCCACCGTTCTTGCAAACTCCGACCCCATCTCCAACCTCCCTTTCCTCTCCAAAGTCCTTGAATGTGTTGTCACCTCCTTCATGCCCATCTTTCCCAGAATTCCATGTTTGAATCCTTCCTATCAAGTTTCGCCCCTGCCACAGTACCAAAATGGCTCTTATCAAAGTCACAAATGACATCCTGTGTGTCTGTGACAAAGCCAGACTATCCCTCCTCATCCTTCTCGACCTGTCTGCAGCCTTTGATGCAATTGATCACACCATCCCCCTCTAAAGCCTCTCCACCTTCGTCCAGCTGGGTGGGTCTCCCCTCGCCTGATTCCAGTCTTATCTATCTAATCATAGCCAGAGAATTGCCATCAATGACTTCTCTTCCCATTCCTGCACAATTACCTCTGGTGTATCCCTAGGATCTATCCTTGGCCCAATCCTATTACTCATCTACATGCTGCTCCTCCATCACATTGCCTGAAAACATATCAGTTTTCACATGTGCACTGACTACACACAGCTCTATCTCACCACCATCTCTCACGACACCTCCACTGTCTCTAAATTGTCAGACTGCTTGTCTGACAACCAGTGCTGGATGAGCAGAAATTTCCTCCAATTGAATATTGGAAAGACCAAAGCCATTGTCATCGGTACCCACTACAAACTCTGCTCCCTAGCTACCTACTGCATCCCTCTCCCTGGCAACTATCTGAGGTTGAACCACACTATTCACAACCTCAGTGTCATATTTCACGCCAAGATGAACTTTCAACCAGATGTCCATCACTAAGACCACCTGTTTCCATCTCTGTAACACCACCTGACTCCGACCCTTCCGCAGCTCATCTGCTGCTGAAACCTTAATCCGTGCCTTTGTTACCTCCAGACTTGGCTATTGTAATGCATTCCTTGCCAGTCTACCACATTGTACCTTCCATAAACTTGAAGTCATCCAAAAATCTGCTGCCCCTGTCCTTTCTTGCACCAATTCCTGTTCACCCATCACCCTGTGCTTGCCAGCCTACACTGACTCCTGGTTAAGCAACATTTTGATTTTAAAATTCTCATCCTTGTTTTCAAATTCCTGCATGGCCTGGCACCTCTCTATCTCTGTAATCTCCACCAGTGATACAACCCTCTGAGATATCTGTACTACTCTAATTCTAGCCTCTTGAGCACAACCGATTTTAGTTGCTCCACCATTGGTGACCTAAGCTCTGGAATTCCCTCCCTGCACCTCTCCGCCTTTCTAGCTTGCTTTCCTCCTTTAAGGCGCTCCTTAAAACCTACCTCTTTGACCAAGGTTTTGGTCATCTGCCCTAATATTGCCTTATGTGGCTGAGTCATATTTTGTTTTATAATGCCACTGTGAAGTGCCTTTGCATATTAATATATTAATATTGATACAAGTTGTTGCTATTGTTGATACTGGTTTAGGGGTAAATGTTGGTCAGGACACTGGGAGAACTCTCACACTCTTCAAAAAGTGCTATGGGATCTTTTAAATCCTCCTAAAAGGTCAGAGGGAACATTCAGTTCAACATCTCATTCAAAAGACTGTACTCCTTTCGTACTGCACTTAAATGTCAGCCTAGATTATGTGCTTACCTCTGGAGTGGGCCTTGAACCCACTAACCTAACTCAGAGATGAGAGGGCTACCGCTGAGCCACAACTAAAACCTACACAAAAATGGTAGAAACTCTTTTATACTTTAAAAACTGGCATCAAGGGCCTGTTGAAAAGGACCCTATAAGGCTACAGTCATTAGCAAGTTGCATGAGTATAGTAGCATTGATTCATGATTTCTTTTGGAAGAGAATCTAGGTTATTATTGAGTTGCTGTCTTGAGTTTGTGACATTTGCACAAAAATTGTTTTGTTACCTGAAACATTGCCAGAGGCACTGAATAAGTGTGTGCATTTTGAAATGCATCCATATTTTGAGGATCAGGCATCAGCTGTGTTGCTTGAGGTAGCTGAATTATTTGCTATTTGATTCTATAATAATAGATATTTATGCCCTTAAAACAGTCATGTGGTTGAACACTAAAACTAGCTATCAGTTTTCATCAGCTAACTATAGAATCACATAAAATATACAGCACAGAAACAGGTCATTCGGCCCAGTTAGTCTATCCTAGTTTATGCTCCACTCGTGTCTCCTCCCATTCCACCTACCTCTTTGCAGCCTTTCAGCATATCTTTGTATTCCCTTTTCTCTCATGTACTCATTTAGTTTCCTTTTGAAAGCATCCAAGCTATTTGCTCCAGCCAAGCTCCAGTCTCAGCTTCAACCATCAGTGTGAGGAATTCCTGACTTCTTTGTCACTAAGATTGTCCAATCAGCTGCCTCTGCCACTTCCCTCCGTTCCATAACCCACTGGGCCAAACTTCCTGTAAAGATTTCCCCTGCCCAAGCCCTGAACTCGTATCTTTCTCTAGTTATTCTCCTATTTCCCTTCATGCCCTCTCCAAGCTTATCATTCAGTATCATATGTGACTGTGACAAAGGTAAATTACCCCTCCTTTGACACAATTGACCACATCATCCTCTTCCAACGCCTCTGCACTGTCTCACAGTTAGTTGGAACCTCACACACCTGGCTCCTTTTTTGTCTATCTAATCGTAGCCAGTATCAATTGCAATGGCTTCTCTTCCCTCTCCCACAATGTTACCTTGGGTGTCCCTCGAGAACCTTCTCTTGGACCTGTCCTATTCCTTATCTACATGCTGCCCCTTGGGGACATCATCCAAAAATATGCATGCTGAGGACACCCTTTTCTACCTTACCACCACCTCTTTCAACCGCTCCACTTTTGCTAAATTATCAGACTGTTTTTCTGACATTCAGTACTCGATGAGCAGAATTAAATATTGGGAAGACTGAAGCCATTGTCTTCAGTCCCAGCCACAAATTCCGTTCCCTAGTTACCTACTCGATCCCTCTTCATGGCAACTGTCTGAGGCTGAACCAGACAGTTCTCAACCTGGGTGTCATATTTGACCCCAAGATGAGCTTCCGACTACATACCCGTGCCATCACTAAAACTACCTATTTCCATCTCGGTAACATCACCCGACTCTGCCCTTGCCTCAGCTCATCTGCTGCCAAAACCCTCATCTATGCCTTTGTTAAGTCTAGACTTGACAATTCCTGTACACTCCTGGCTGGCCTCCCACATTCTACCCTCGATAAAATTGAAGTCATCCAAAACTCTGTTGCCTGTGTCTTTACTCATACAAGTCTCGTTCACCCATCACCCCTGTGCTCACTGGCCTACATTGGCTCCCGGTCAAGCAATACCTCGATTTTACAATCCTCATCCTATTTTCAAATCTGTCCATGACCTCCACTGTCCCTATCTCTGTTATCTCCTCCAGTGCCACAACCCTCCTAGATATCTGCGCTCATCTAATTCTGGCCTCTTGAGCATCCCTGATATTAATTGAGCCACCACTGGTGGCCATGCCTTCCGCTGCCTAGACCCAAAGCTCTGGAATTCCCTCCCTAAACCTCTCTGTCTCTCTACCTTTCTTTCCTCCTTTAGACATTCCTTCAAACCTACCTCTTTGAAAAAGTTTTTGGCCATCTGCCCTATTATTGCCTTATGTGGCTCGGTGTCAAATTTTGCTTTATAATGCTCCTGTGAAGCACCTTGGCATGTTTTGTTACATTAAAGATGCTGTATAAATAAAAGTTGTTGTTATTTGCCTCAACCACTTCCGTGGTAGCGAGTATCACATTCTAATACTATTCCAGGAAAGGAAAAGCATATTCTTTGAGTAGAATGTTTAATGAAAGCACATCTTTTTATGTAAACTGTGCAGTTGACTTCGCACTGTGTAGTATTTTCAATCTAGACAATGCATCAGTGGTTTAGAAAAAAAACTATCAGTATAGCTGGCTCGCAAAGATGCTTAACCCAGTAATGGTGTTTGTAAATTCTGAGCTCCCACCTACTTGCTCAGGGCACAAAGAGCACTTTGGACAGTAGTAAGGGACGACAGCCACTGTAGAGTGGGTACTTAGCTAGTTTTATTTGATGCATCTGGTGCCATCTGGGATTCAGCATCAGTTAGTTAGTCACTGCGACAGGATACTAACCTTGTTCCTCTGTCAGTTTCCCCACTGCCAGTGGTTATCTGTCACACATATTAATGTTTCCATTCACTTCAATGGCCTCAGTCAGCAAAGCAGCCATGAATCCAACAATTGAAAATAAGCTTTGAGACTTGAACCAATGGTGATTTTGTTTTTGTAAAGCATCATTCCTTGAGATGTAATTTCTGTATGTTTTTACATGCAATAGATGCTTACCGGCTTGTTCAATGTCTCTTTTTGGTAAGCCACATATTCTATTGCTTTGAGCAGCTTTGGAAAACAAGAGTGATAAGCCAGATTGTAAGCATTTTGAAGAGCTCTCTTATGGTTCTGAAATAGCATGTATATGTTTTAACCAGTTTAAATGAGATGACTGGTCGGTAGAAGTACATGTCTATAAAACTGCACAGATATTGGCAGCATTTGAAGGCTTTGAAAGTGAACTATTGTTCCTCTTTCCAAGTTTACAAAAGTGATTAAAGTATAGTATGTTTTCTGATTGCAAAGATCTATTTTAAGACTTTGTACAAAGTGAATGTGGTTGTTACTAGAAGGACACAATAGAATAACCTCTGTTGCACTGTCACTCGTTTTTTTAAACTAAATTGGCATTGTGTAAGTTGTTCCAGAAAACAGATAGGAATTTGGGAAAAACATTGTGTCTCTGGTTAGGCATTGTTCATCAAAAGTCACTTGAAGCTCTCAGAAAAAACAAGCACATTGGTCCATGTACAAAATGTGACTGAACTTCAACAAAGCACTTTAGAAAGTCTAAACATGTGTAGCACTACAGCCATTGAAGGGTTAACATACATTCTCTTTGTGTTGGAAATTCATAAGAACTTTCAAGAAGCAAGGATAATACAGGGTGATCTGCTCTTAAGAGCAATTTTAATACTTAATGGATCCTTGCTTTTTCAAAGGATTTCATTTTACTCGTTTGAGCAAGCAATTACAGTATGTGTCATTCACTGAACTTGTATCATAAAGGAGTTTTATTCCCATTAGACCCTATGACTTTGATAGAAAAAAAAATAACTGCTTGTTTCCTCAAAATGAAGTACTTAAACCTGGATTGCTGTGAAGCAGTATAATTTAAATGGAAGCAACAGATTTACTAGGTTCTGCCCTACAATTATTCCTCCTTCATATGGCCAGCAGCATTCACAGTAGGGTGGGCTGTTTCACCTGTAGTGATAATATACTCATACTGCACAATAGTCACTGTGTTTGATCTTTACACAACCTTGTATTATCAAAACCACCACTATGCCGATGTCAGTCAGTTGCTCATTAGAAGATCTGCTTCTGCTCTGCGGGCTATAGAAGAAAGTCAGTGCCAGGATTTTTAACAGCCTTTTATTTATAGTTCATATTTCTCATTTCAGGAGCTTTCAAAGGTCCAGATTGAAATCAATCGAAATGAAAATGTATTGCTTTCTGTTACAACCGCTGTACTTACATCAGTTCTCTTTTTTTAACTTCTATTATTTACCCAATTTTCCCTCCTTTTTATGTATGTTAACTATTATAATTTACCCAATTTTCCCTCCTTTTTTAAGTATGTTGTTGCTTTCACCTGTTTGTGCCCTTCATCTTTCAGCTGAAAAAACAGGAACAAATCTGCTTTACAAGCTTCTGTGCTGCTGCAGTCAGAGCTGTTCTGTAATTGATTGATGAAAGGTGTACTTCTGCAAAGTGCACCAATGGTCCTGCCAATGTTTCTGCTCTTCACTCAAATCCTGACCAAAAGAGCTGGTGAAATACACTCAATAACAGAAGTTCAATTTGGTCTTTAAACTGAGATTACCCCTCCCAATTCCCTTTTGCTTAATAGATTCATTTTTAATGAGCCCTGCAATGGACAAGGGAATTACCATTTACATCTCATCCAATGTGTAACTGAAATTGATGGCAACCGAGATACCTCATCCGAATGGAGAAAACTTTTTGAGGTATTACAAACAAAATGGCAAGTTTGAATTTTGAGTTTAATAAGATTCTTACAATGGTTACAGTCAAAGTCAACCAAACCCATCTAACTTCCCTCAGTCCTCCTACCAGTTATCTTTTCTTCATGTACTTTGAGGCTAATAGGATGTAGTGTGGGCCAGGAGGAAACGAGACTGCTTTGCCATTTTCTTTCCATTTTGTGAGTTACAATGCGCACGTTTTACTGAGAATTGCTGAAGCTCCTTGGCCACCTGATTTCCAAATCAGGAAGTCTGATGACTCAAAGCTGGCCAGCATAAGTTTTAAAGCAGGGCTGTCCAACCTGCGGCCTGCGGGCCAAGATCCGGTCTGCCAAAACTTTCCATCCAGCTGCAGGTGTAAACTGTACTGGGGCTGTTCTTCATCCTCACCAGTGCTCTGTCATTGGAGATGAGAAATTTTCCACCGGCTTCTTCTTGAAGACCAGCTGTTAAAAAAGATTGCTGTCAGTTTCACAGCTGACAGCTGATGACAATGGGAACTGCCGTTTCCCAGCTTGAGACAGACTCGGGGTTTTTTAAAAGCCCTCCAGAAAACCCCAATACTGTCCGAGGTTGGGAAACAGCTGTTCCCGATGTCAGGACCTGTCAGGTATGAAACTGGCTTGAGATTTTTAAAAAGCTGGTCTGCTATCTGCTGAGCATACCTGCTCTCTGCAACTGCCAGAGAGAGAGAAAGAGTAAGAGGGGTGTCACAGAGAGAGAGAGAGGGGGGCAAAGAGAGAGAGAAAGGGAGACAAACAGAGAGAGAGAGTGGGGGCAGAGAGAGGGGGGCAGAGAGAGAGAGGGGCGGAGAGAGAGTGAACAAGATCACTCCTGACGGAATGACATCTATCCAGAATACACCACACCACTATAACAAGTGTGCGGGAAAGCATTGACTTCTTGTGCAAGCAAATAAATGCCAGGTTCCTCACTAAATCAGTGTCCAACATAGTGAAGAGAAAGTAAGTCAATAAAGTAAGTCTTCTCATTCAAAGCTTCTTCACAAAAATATACATTTGTTGCTGTTTTGATTAACAGCAAGATAATTTTTAATGCCTTTATCTTTCTGAAATAGTCTTATCGGCCCCCCATGTAAGACAAAAATTGTAATGTGGTCCTCCACGCAAAAAGGTTGAACAATTATGCAGTAAAGCAACATGACCAGTTGCCATACCTGACCAGAACATGTGAAGAAGACTGTTATATTTCATCACCATGACCTGATTACATGAATATACGAAGAGAGAATAGAAGTTATAAAACAAATCTGAAGTTCCAAAAACTCAAAGATATGAGGCCCAATTTTAACACAATGTTGGAATTGGGTGAGTGAGGACCCAAGTGGGCAGCAAACCGACCTGACCTTGAAAACATGAGGTCGAGGACATTTTAACTGCCAGGCGTTGTTTATTTGCTGCTGATCATTGGAAAGCAGCAGCTGGCTGATGGGCAAAAACACAATGTCAGGCGGCAGTAGGCGATCAGCAGCGCATGAAAGAGCAGACCCTAACCACTTAGGTACATCAACTGGGGAGCAGCCTATGGCAGGGAAGGCCTAAACATTCCGTGGTTTGGGATGGGGAACATTCCTGCTCAAGTGTCAGCCTCGGCTCAGTGTAGCACTATCGCCTCTGAGTCAGAAAGTTGTAGTTCAAGTTCCACTGCAGATACTTGAACACATAATCTAGGCTGATGCTTCAGTGCAGTACTGAGGGAGTGCTGCATTGTCAGAGGTGCTGTCTTTCTGAGGAAACGTTAAACCGAGGCTCTGTCTGCCCTCTCAAGTGGATGTAGAAGTTCCTCCGGGACTATTAAAAGAAGTGCAGAGGACTTGTCCTGGTGTCTTGGCCAACATTTATCCCTCAATCAAAACCTAAAACAGATTATTTGTTCATCCATTTCTTTGCTGTTTATGGGACCTTACTGTGCACAAATTGACTGTTGCATTTCCTACCATACAACAGTGACTACATTTCAAACAT
This sequence comes from Heterodontus francisci, assembly GCF_036365525.1. Classification (NCBI taxonomy): domain Eukaryota; kingdom Metazoa; phylum Chordata; class Chondrichthyes; order Heterodontiformes; family Heterodontidae; genus Heterodontus; species Heterodontus francisci. The sequence goes on from NC_090389.1 coordinate 52,429,501, forward strand.
ACTACATTGGCTGGAAAGTGCTTTGGGATGTCCTGGAATGCCATAAGGATAGAAGTTTTTCTTTTTCTGGCCCCACAATGGAAGTTTTAAAAAAAAGCATTTACCAGCTCAGAATTCCAGAATTCTCTTGCTGCTGGGTTGTCTTGGAGGGAAAATCATAACTGTTTTCCTGCTCACGTCCATGGTTGAAATAGCATTCGGGGCCAGATGATGATTTCAGAGCTCAATCTGCAAATTTAAACAAGAATCTCATCAGTTTTCAACTGGTGCCCTTCTCACCTGCTCAAAAGAGCAGGTTAAAATCCTAGCCTGTGGGTTCGGTTGGGACGTCAGAATATTTGTGATTAGTTATTTTCCAAAATATTTTCTAATAGAAATCTGGGGCTTTCTAATGTTTGGCTGATAGAGATCCCACGCAACTTGGATGATGTGCTTAACAAAAGAACAACATTTAAAAAAGACTTCAGAAAATATATGAATATTTAGCAAACAGTCTTTGCTAATGTCACAGCATTCTGTATCCAAATTCATGCTATGTTTACCTAAGCATTGCTGTTGCTAGTGGTTCCTTGAGGCAGAATGAGAGCAAAATGTAGATTTCATTTTACTAGAATATATTCTGTTTTCTGGCCTTGTTTTGTAGACAGCCCATCCATGCATATCAGCAATACAGTCGCGTCTATAGTAACCTGCCCATCTCTATCCAATCTGCAAGATCTTCCAGAAATTAAAAACTGCAACTTGTAAACAGCTTCACGCACACAAGCATGCATCTGTGCAGATGACAGGCTGGGGCTCTTTCCTCGAAGTCATCTAACAGAGGTCTTTAAAATTATGAAGGGGGGGTTTGATCAGGTAGACATAGAGAAGATGTTTCTACTTGTGGGAAGACCAAAACTATGAGCCATAAATGTAAGATAGTTACCAATAAATCCAATTGGGAATTCAGGAGCAATCTCTTTATCCAGAGAGTGGTTAGAATGTAGAACTCGCTACCACAAGGAATAGTTGAGGCAAGTAGCACAGATGCATTTAAAGGGAAACTGAATAAGCGTATGAGGAAGAAAGGAATCGAAGCATATCGGTTAGATGAAGAGCGGTGGAAAGAGGCTCATATGGAGCATGAATGCCTGCATAGATCAATTTGGCTGAATGGCCTGTTTCTGCACTGTAAATTCTGTGTAATCCTATGCATACCTGTTGCTACTCTGGAATCTGCCTTGCAGTGTAAATACAGTGGATTCCAGAGAAGTAGTAGCTACGACAAATAGAATTGCTGCTATTTCAAATGGTGGCTAAACTCAATTTTAAAAGGTTGGATTTGAATTAGACAGTGGTCCCGCTTGAAATCATTTGCCATGGCATAAAACTGGAAGTCTTCCTGCATAAATACAGTCCAAGATATGAAAGTGATTAGCCAAAATCAGGTGGTATATTTATTCATCAGAATAATATAGCCCTTTAAAATTTGACCCAGAACCCCTCTAAATGGCTGAAATATTGAAATCGGGTCATTGTGGAGCTCAGCACTTTCAGGACTATTATGTGTTCTCTCTTCAACACAGCCTCTTCCTCCAGTTCTCGTTTGTTTCTTTAAAGTAGTAAACCAGTATTAAAATATTATTTTACAGGAGACATTTGTGTTTCATAAAAATAATAATGATCTGAAGTTATTATTCTGATTAGAACTTCCTTATGCGCACCTTGTGCCTTATTCACCAATGGTTGATGTATCTCAGGTAAATCTAATATATAATAAATGATTCAAATGATATTCATTTATAAAGTAGTTTTCTAATTTAGTCATCTATTTCAAAATCTTAGAATGTCCAGTAGCAGCCTTAGCAATCGAACCATGGCAAAGGTTGTGAATGCTATGCTCCATTTCTCTAAACTTGTTCATTTGTGAAGATAAATTCTGACAAAATGACTTGTCGGTCACAGTATACAAGAGATGTATCACAATTGAACCTGTAATGAAATACCACATTGCTGTAAATTAACATGGACCTATCTGAAGTTTTTAGGGATAATAGATTTCTCAGGAGACTAGGCTCCTTATATATGCAGATTAGATCACAGATTGTGCAGTAGCTGAAGATTTGATGATTACTCTGGTGTTCCTTTAGATATTTTTTCAGTGCTTTGAACGTTTGAGAACTGTATTTCTGACCCTAAACGAAAGAAGATGACAATTAGACTTCATTTTATTCAGGATTCTTGTGCATGCACAATTGCCTCAGGTAAAGAAGTTTTGATAGGCAGGAGGGAGTTACAAGATGCTGATGTAATTGAGGTCTTTAAAGAACCTTAGTTATTGCTTGAAGGAGCAATGACTGGTGATATGATGTGCCCCAAGACTGTGTTACAGACTGTAACTCCATCCCAAATGTCTTATGTTGTTACAAAATGAAGATTTCGTAACCTTTAGACCAGCAGCAACTCCGTGGAGTTCTGTACTCCCTGGACCTTTCAAAGGTTTCAGCTCAAGTTCTATAAGGCTAAACATTTTCCCAATAATACAGTAATAATACAACTGTTCTGGTATATTATACTAGGAAGAAACAGATTTTAAAGCACTCTAGATGAAACATTTCCAATACTACTTTTCTAGTCGTTTCTTTTTGTTTTATTCTGTCTCAATTCCCTAATATCTCTGCAATTTTAATTCTAATTTTATTTTATATTTTACTTTTTAACGGTGTTCTCTTTTAAAAACATAAGATCTTACCTTTATTCTGTGCCTCCATGGTGACTGTCCCATCCTCATCTGGACGTGAAAGCCACTTCAGAAAAAAATTTAATTTTGATTGGCAGAAACCTAGTTACAAAGAAGGGTTTATGAGGCAATAGGAAGACAGAATATGAAATTTCACATTTTGAGAGTTTCAAACATGAGTAAAATAATTTATCAATCCATGGGTGTGGATGTTCTGAAACAGACCATCGTTGTTATTATTTTCTTTTAATTGCAGATTTAAGAGACTAAGACAAAATACATGTTCATGTATCTTCAATACTGTTTGGCCTTTATATATATATATATATTCTGGCAGTGATTTTGTACAGTTCAAGGAGAGGGAAGCAAGAATTTTTCAGAAGGGCACAGTAAGTTGCAATTCCTCTGTATCTTTGCCTTTTAGAAGAAGAGTACTGGAGGGATCCCAGGACTGTCAGGCAGTATTGGATGCACTTAGTACCCATCCAATAATGCCCCAAAACCACAATATCCAGACAACTGCCAGAGTAGCACTGCCTGTGGAGGCTTCACTTTACAATAAGACCTGTTACTGAGTTATGCCACAGCCTACAGCCCAACTTCATCAAAAGCACCAGACCACCAGTGGCTATTTAGATCACAGTCTCCCTGAACTTTTAACGCTACAATCATTTCAGGGGGGCATCAGCAACATTTGCCACTCAGTTATGCACATCTGAATTGAGTATTGTTTCTGAACAATGTAATCTCAGTCACATTAACAACAGTGTTACAGGGCACTGCAATCTTACAGTGGCAGGATTCTCAGATTGCATAAATTGCAGCCGTGCAGCCATATGTGGGACTGTGCTCAATACTACAACCTACATTAACAGCAGCATGCTTTGCACTTGCTTGTGGCCTGTTGCACCACATTGTGCAAGTAATTGTTTACTTCACTGGGTGCTGCCTTGATACTTCCATTTTCAGGTAGTCCACTGTTCCAGTGCTCTTTGATCCAGAAAGACAAGACTTGGGTTGAGGCCTGGAAGATCCAGACAATGATTTGCGCCAATGACTCGTGATTCCACAGCATAATGTGGTCACTGGTATAATGTGAAGCATTTATGCATCAAGGTAACAACTAAACAAACCAATAGTATGTTAAGGTGTGCCTTTGGTGTCTGGATTGATCTGGGATCATCCTAAATTATACTCTGGCTGGGGTCTCAAAGTTTGTGGTTGTTTGCTACAACTTGTCCTTATGAAGAGGCCTGATCATGGAAGCCCCGCAGCAGCAAAGGTATTGACAAGAGAAGGGTAGCTAAGATGTGATTTGGCAAAAGTGAACTGGAAAGAGCTATTTGAAGGTAAATCAGTGTTAGAGCAGTTGGATATATTCCAGAAGATAGTGAGGGTTCAGAACAAATATGTTCCCACAAAGAAAAAGAGTCGGACTCCCAAATCTAGATCCCCTGGATGTCAAAGAGAATACATATAGGATAATGCAAAAAAGGGAAGCTTACGTCAGATACCGAGAGCTCAATATTGCAGAAAGCCTAGAGGAGTATTGAAGGTGCAGGGGTGAAATTAAAAATGAAATTAGGAAAGCAGAGAGAGGGAGGGCATGAAAAAATATTGGTAAGTAAAATCAAGGGAAGTCCAAAGATGTTTTATAAATACACAAAGAGCAGGAGGATAACTAAGAAAAGAGTAGGGCCAAATCGAGACTTGTGTGTGGAAGTGAAAGACTTGGGCATGGTTCCTAATGAATAATTTGTGCCTGTCTTCTCAAAAGAGGGGAACTATGCCAACATTGTTTTGTAATGTAAGTTAACAGAAAATGCTGGAAATACACAGCAGGTCTATCCACATTTATAAAGAAAAAACTGAGTTAACATTTAGGGTGGACAACTGTTATCGGATAGATGCTCAGAAGTATGATGATATAGCTATCACTGAAACATGGCGTAAAGAAGGACAGGAATGAGAGCTCAACATTCCTGATTACAAGGCTTTCAGATGGAATTGAGAGGGGGATAAAAAAAGAGTGGGTTTTGCAATTTTGGTTAAAGAAATAATCACAGCTGTGAGAAGGGATGATATGCTAGAAGGATCATCAAATGGGGCCATATGGGTTCAACTGAGGAACAAAAAGGGGCAATCACATTGGGAGCATACTATAGACCCACTAACAGTCAGAGGGAAATAAAAAGCAAATAAGTAGGCGAAGTGCAAAAACAATGAGGCAGTAACAGTAGGGAATTTCAACTACCCTAATATTAGCTGGGATAAAATCAGTGTAAAAAGTATAGAGGGCATATATAAAGGTATAGAGCAGAATTCTTAAAATGCATTCAGGAGAGCCTTTTTACACATAACGTATCAAACCCAACAAGAAAAGGGGCAGTTCTGGACTTAGTTTTAGGAAATGAAGCTGGGCAAGTGGAAGGGGTATCAGAGGAGAGCATTTTGGTGGTAGAGAAAGTGGCAAGTTGGAACCAAAATTGGCAGGAAGCAAAGGGTAATGGTTGACAAGTATTTTTGTGACTGGAGGGCTATTTCCAGTGGGGTTCTGCAGGGCATATTACTCGGTCCCTTGCTTTTTGTGGTATATATCGATGATTTAGATTTAAATGTAGGGGGCATGGCTACGAAGTTTGCAGATGATACAAAATTTGGTAGTGTGATTGATAGTGAAGAAGAAACCTGGAGACTGCAGGAAGATATCAATGGACTGGTCACAGATCTAAAATGTTAACACTGTTTCTCTTGACACAGATGCTGCCAGACCTGCTGAGTATTTCTGGTACCTTCTGTTCTGATTTCAGATGCAGAGTAAACCTCCTTCTACTTCAGTCCACATGAGTCTAAACTTTGCTCAGCCTCAAGCTCACCATCTTTCCTCTACATAAGCTTGTTGGTTTAGTGCCAGTGTGCTGAATGATGGGCTGTTTAGTACTGTGGATGCTGACCCACTGGGAACTGTGATATAATTGTTCAAACTCATCTCACACATTGACTTTTGATTAAAAAAAATAAAAAGAACTATTTTGCTGTGGGACCTATCTAATGTGTATTATATTGCTCTAAAATGACATTAGAAATACAAGTGTAAAGAGTTGTAAACGTATTATGAACAAGCAGATGCCTTGAAAGCTGAAAAGGGTACAATGTATTGAAAGAGTTGAGATAAGTTTTTGTTTGTTTTCTGAACAAAATGAAGTGACTGTTTTACAGTTGTTTGGTCTAATGCTAGCTAATGTCAATCCTTTCATAGTGTTCAGCACCTGAAAGTATAACTGGTGAGTAGCTGCTTCATCTTATTATCCATAAGATGGATTCCTGCAAACAAAAACTCAATTTGGAACAGCAAGGATCAATATACATAACTGTTAGTTTTCCCTTGGTAATGTGAGGAATCCCTCAGGAAACTTATCTTAATTTAGCTGCCCATGCTTTCTCACGTTGTATTCCTTTCTTGGCACTACTATTGTACTATACCCTGAAGACTGAACAGAAAGGAACATTTTTGAGCACTCCATCATAGGCAGATCTGATATGGTAGTCCTTATTTGAGCACGTCCTTCTTTTTAAACCAGAACAGTGTAAACATTAAAATAAAGGTTTCTATATAGATAACAAAGACCTGTGAGCAAGTTTGAGGACTATAAACTAATGGAGGCTTCTGATGTGAGATTAGATTAGTTCCTTTGAATTCATTCCTTGACGTATAACAATAATAATTAATTTTTGTTTAATTTCAGAGATCCTTGTCATTTTGGGAATGTTCCTGCATCTCAGTGTGTTGCTGAATGATGTTCAAAAATAACAATTGCTATTGCATTACTTTATGATATCGTTTTTACTGTTAAGAGATTAGAATTTGCAGAAAATCACAGAGATTTCACATATAGTGTATATCCTCTAAAACAAGCTGCTGTTAACCCCATATGCCTTGTTCAGTTGGAAATTGGTTTGCTTTATGCTGCTTCCCATCTGTCTATCAAGGCATGAATAATACCTTCTTATCTCTACAAAAATAATTTCCTATATTTCAACTAAACTTGTTCATTAGACACTGGATTCTAATAACAGTCGGGCTTCTGAACTGTGTCCGCATTGGTGGTCTGTGATCGGTGCTTGAAAAGGAAGCAGAGAAAATCAGAGGGAGACTCTCATGAGGTTCTCTCACACACATCAGCATGATGCTGCTGGAGACAGCCACCTTTCTTGGGGATGGCATGTGTGCAGAGAGAGATCTAAGAAAGGGGAAAAGAGATTTGAAACTGTATAAGAAGCAAACAAAGGAATTTTGTTAAAAAATCCAAACATTTAACAGTTTAGAATTATATGAAATACTAAAAAAAATTCTATTTAGGCTGATGGTTTTTTTGATATGTTTGGTGCAAAATACACAACAGGAACACATAGACCCACAAATAAGGCAAAACCTCTTTAACAGTGTAAAGACAGAGCTCAGTTCTGAAACCTGAGCCTATTTGCACATTTGTGCATATTTCTTTTCATGCCATTTTCCTACTGCTTTTAAATGATTCACACAGTATTCTTTGTTAGCACCTTTCCCTGGAGATTTGAGTGTTGTCTATATTCGTTTTTCCAGTTGCTGTATCTGAATTGTTTTTATCCATATGAAATGAATGATTAGAATATATACATAACTAATATTAAAAAGTTTCCCGGAATAACATCCTGTGGCCACCCTTATTAATATAAATAGCATATTTGGCCGAGGAAGTGTTCAAGGTACACCTGGTGCAGCAGCCATTCCCATTTAAATGTGTGGATTATGGTGAGTACAAATGCACAGGTATATATTTAGATTTATAGTTTGATTTATGTTAATATTTCTATATTATGAAATTCACAGACACATGTTCTAAATCAGCTGTCTTCATGTGCAGACACCTCATGGACACGTTAGCTTTTTTCATGATATGTTCAAAGCATTTTAGGAACGTGCAAAGCCTAATTTTGGCAGTAGATAAGCATAGGGATGTGAAAACGATGAGGCTTCTTAAAAGCTATGTTCGTAGTCCTGACTTCCCATTATGCTGAAGTTGACTTTTAAGTTAGCAAGGAAGATTCATTGGTTTCAGGAGTGTGGAGTAGATGCTGGTTCAAATGCGACATGAATTTGGAGCCTCTGATCATCAATATGTACACATACGGTAGTTTATAAACCAATAATTTAAAAATAATGGTAGAAAGAAAACTCTTGAACTAAATTTAATGAAACCTTTATTCTTCTTGCTGCTGTAGATTTTCCACTGGATAAGTTAAAGGGAATGTTCAAATTTGTTCAGTCTTACGATCAGGTGAGGAGGGGTCACAAGGCTCACCTCTGGTCCTTCCCCTTATTTGACTGCAACAGAGTTTATTCCTTTTTTAAACAGTGCATGTGCTTACCATTTCAGTGAGTGTTTTACCTTTCATCTTTGTGGTGATCATAAAAGAACCAATCGGACAGGTTTTCTTGACTTTGAACAATAAAGAAGTGAGTTTATTATACTTAAAAGGCTAAACCCGATCTAAATAAAATTATGCTACACTTTCATTCACACACACAAATAGATTACAGAGTGGATGAAGAATAGATTTTGTGTTTAATTAGAGTCCAGAACAAATAAAAATAATAGTCTGTGGTCTTCCGGTTGAATTCATGGTCCTGAAGTTCTGCATTGATAGTTGTTCTTGGAGACAGTTGAGCAGAGGGCTTCCTTCTCAGTGTCTTTGTCTTGGATCTAGCAGCCGGCAGCTAGGCTTTGCATGCCGCACCAGGTCATCTGGAGAGAGAGAGAGAGAGAGAGAAAGAGAGATAGCCCTTCTGGCTTCTGCACAGATTGAGTCAATGGCTTGTCTGCTAGTCCAAGGGAAACTCTCAGCTTTCACAGAGACGGACAGATGGATGACTGTCTGAGTGTATTCTCTGGTACCTTCCAATGAGATTCAAGTTTAGGAATTGCCATCTCTCAAGCCTCATGGTGCCATTCTTCTCCCCTGGATGGGTTTGCCCTTTCAGTGTTAATGTCCCAGGATGTCTTTGAATGTCTTGCGAATGAAAGCAATCTCAGGTAGTTCAATCAATAGGGCAAGCCATTGTTTTGGGTACAGGCTAATCAGACATGTGTCTCTACTTTTTATGCCTTGGAATGTGCAAGATTTACAAATGCAAATGGTGGTGGCCATTTTTAGCTGTGGCAAAGTATTTGTAAAAGTTGTCTGTTGTGTTCCAGCTTTCCTTCTCTTTTTAATGTAAGTTTTCAGTTGATGAATTAAAAATTCTCATTTGGCACAGCATGTTTTCTTGACATCAGACATGGTCTTATCCGTTAAGACAAGGTTGTGCATATGTTTGGAAAATTACGATAGGGTCAATTTAGGGAGATATTAATGAGGATAATCTCTTGCTGGTATTATCTGCCTTTCAATTGTACACATTCAGAATTCTTTACATTATATTCATGCACTTTACATAGTTAGGTCTTTATTTTATATCACTTTCTAATAAGGATGATGAACTAGCACCAGAATAAATTAACGATGCATCAATCCCTTATTTTTGGTTCTATCCAACAGATGTGTTTTTGACCTTGCCCACGTTTGTACAGGGTGTGTAGGATACATCTCTAAGGCATCCGATTGTAATCCAAAATAACTTATCTTCAGCTATATAAATCAATGGCGAAACCACATTTAGAATATTATGCACAATTTAAGCATCCAGCTGCAAAAAAAATCACTGCTTTAAATGACTGCTCAGAGAGAAGCAATCAGGATAATTCTTGCATTTCGTTGTAAATTATGCGAGGAGACTCTGAGACCTGAATTATTTGGGAAGAAATGTGATTCAGGTTTTTAAAATAATCAGTAAATATAAGCAGATTACTCACTTGGAGCATGAGAGAAGAAACAATAGATACAGGTTTAAAATTATTGATATGGGGAACAGACGAGCAGCAAAAGATTTTCTGCTACGTAAATTAACTTTCAAAAAATGAGCTAGTTAAATATCTGTTACTGAAGGGATTGAAAGTTGGAGGGATATGATGTTCAACTGCACAAGGAGCACAGTGCTTCCAATGCTGCTTGGATCATGGGAATGTGGTATAAAAATAAAAATAAATAGTCAAGTGTGATTAATGGATGTTTAAGTATAGGGAGATATTATGGAATTTTGCTCAATTGTCTTTGGAGTCAGGGAGAATATTTCTTTTACTACTTCCCGTCAACAAGTTAAAATGGTAAACTGGAATTCATGGTGGACCAATGCCTGATGGGCGATTTGATCTTTTCCAGTTACACATGGACAGTTTTTGCCTCATTCTCACCTGGAAGCATTGAGGTGAAAATTGCAAAGAAAGCCCCTCTGAGTCACTGATGGAGAGCTGCTTCTGATTTCAGTGGCCAGTGTTCTCACCTGAAACAGGCACAAATATGGGTCAACTCATATGTCAGGACTTCAGATCCCATTTTTGTTTCCACCTGTACTGCCATCACTTATTCCTCAAGCTGCCCATAAACCACAGGTGGTACGGGATCAGGAGGTAGTCATTTGCAGCATTATTTAAGAAAATAACATAAGAAATAGGAGCAGGCATAGACCATATGACACCCTCGAGTCTGATCCACCATTCAATGCAATCATGGCTGATATTCTGCCTGAACTCCACTTTACTGCCTGCTTCCCATATCCCTTGATACCCTGAGAGATCAAAAATCTATCTGTCCCAGTCTTGAATATATTCAATGATGGAGCATCTACAGCCTTCTGGGATAGAGAATTCCAAAGATTCACAACCCTCTGAGTGATTAAATTTCTCCTCTTCTCAGTCTTAAATGATCGACTCCTTATTCTGAGGCTGCGTCCCTGTGTTTAGATTTATTAGATTTAGAGATACAGCACTGAAACAGGCCCTTCGGCCCACCGAGTCTGTGCCGACCATTAACCACCCATTTATACTAATCCTACACTAATCCCATATTCCTACCACATCCTCACCTGTCCCTATATTCCTCTACCACCAACCTATACTAGTGACAATTTATGATGGCCAATTCACCTATCAACCTGCAAGTCTTTTGGCTGTGGGAGGAAACCGGAGCACCCGGAGGAAACCCACGCAGACACAGGGAGAACTTGCAAACTCCACACAGGCAGTACCCAGAACTGAACCCGGGTCGCTGGAGCTGTGAGGCTGCGGTGCTAACCACTGCGCCACTGTGCCGTTCTAGATTCTCCAGCCATGGGAAACAACTTCTTGGTGTCTACCCCCATCAAGCCCCTTTAGAATCTTGTATGTTTCAATGAGATCATCTCTCATTCTTCTAAACTCCAGAGAGTATCGGCTCAATTTACTCAGCCTCTCATCATAGAACAACCCTCTCATCCCATAATTAATCCAGTGAACCTTCGATGTACTGTCTCCAAGGAAAGTATATCCTTCCATGGATATGGAGAGCAAAATTGCACTCAGTACTCCAAGTGTGGTCTCACCAGAGCCCTGTACAATTGTAGCAAGTCTTCCTTGTTCTTGTACTCCAATTCCCTTGCAATAAAGGCCAACATGCCATTTGTCTTCCTAATCACTTGCTGTACCTGCAAGTTTTCTGTGTTCTTTGAACGAATGCACCCAAGTATCTCCGAACATCAACATTTAAAAGTTTCACATCTTTTCAAAAATGTTCTGCTTTTCTGTTCTTATTACCAAAGTGAATGATCTCACACTTCCCTACATGACACTCCATCTGTCACCTTGTTGCCCACTCACTTAATCTATCTATATCTCCTTGCAGCCTCTTTGTGTCCTCACAGCTTATATTCTCACCTAACTTTATATCGTTAATACACCTGGATACATTACTCTCTGTCTCTTCGGCTATTTTATCTGCAGTCTCTGGTGTGCTTTCAGCTTTAAATGCTTTGATTATTTCATCTCCTTGCTTGAAATTGTGTGGAAACTCGATGCATGCACCCATTTCCTGCAAGGTGCTGCTGCTGGCCTATGGCAATCAGCTGCCCAGGTGGATGTCTTGCCTTCCCAAATGGTGAGCTTCTTATCAGCAGCACAATTAATGCTGGTAGCTCACCCTTAAAATGAATCTGGCCTCCTATTATTGTTATAAGTGAGCCATAATGTCATGTTAGTTTTTTCAGTTTGATGATATTACAAAACAAAAGCATGGTAGCAAATATGTTGTATATCTGTATAGAAGGATGACTGTAGAAATGGGAATGGAATAGTAATGATTGGAAAAACATAGCAGTATACTTAAGCAGTAAACAGAGTATGTACTCAAAGTTTCACAGGATCAATCTGTGAAAGCCTCAGTTCTGTAAATTCAAATTTCATTGTTCTGGTCTAAGTTGGAAAGAGCACTCTGTTAGGTTCTCTTTCTTTTGTAATAGAAAACCGAGTGATGTCTAACAGTATTTCTTCGTAACATGTTTGTTAGCCTAGATGATGAGGACTTTTTTTTAACTCAGTGAGTTGTTAGAATCTGGAATGCACTGCTGAAAGAGTGGTGGAAGCAGATTCAATCATAAATTTCAAAAGGGAGTTGGATATATACTTTGAAGTGAAAAAATTGCAGAGCTATGTAGAAAGAATAGGTGAATAGGACTAATTGGAGAGCTCTTTCAAAGAGACAGCACAGGTACAATGGGCTGAATGGCCTCCTATCCTATATCTATCATTCTGTGAAAGATCAAGATATTAGTCTGATGATGTAATGTACATTATTATGATTATCTTTCAGGTATAGTAACATGTTAGTTTAAGCAAATGCAGACTTAAATTCTAGTGCCAATAACATTACTATCCCTGAATTGTAATTTTCAATTTGGCTTACAAGATTTGACTTTCTGCAAATTTTTAAAGGTTTTAACTTTGCTTATACAAGCCTCCTGGGGCTTAAATTGTTGTTGTATTTGCTTTTGTTGTGCAAAAGCCTACATAACTGTAATTTCCTTATAACCACTATGGCCACGTAACTGCGGCTTAAAAGAGAGAATCTTACTATCCCTTTTAAAAGTCAAATTGTAAAAATTATGATCGTTTTTATTAAGCCTTCTAAAATAATGTTGTTAAATAGTGTTGATGACATTACTGGGGTGCAATGGCTTGAAGATCAACTGAATCCAACAATGTTTGAGGGGCGAATTACTATAGGCTGAATTTTACAGAACCCCGGACATCGTGGGTTGTAGCGGGGTGGGGTAGGGGGCCGGAAAATGCGTCCGGCAGAGGCCTTATACGATCCTCAATGCCCGGAAGGCCCGGCCCGATATTGCCGGCGGCGACGATGCCTTGTGGCGGCACACCCCCCAGACGCTTGGCACAGGAGCAAAGTTTACATATGTAAATAAATTTAAATAAAGGAATTGCACTCTCACCGTCCGTCACGGAGCAATATCGGTGACCGGCACTCCCATGTCTTTGGATCCTTGTCCGGGGATTTGAGGCGTAAGACTGGTGGGGAGGGGGGAGCAGGTAAGTTGTTCAGTGTGTGAGGTGGGGGAGTATCGTCAGATCCATTTCGTTGGTGAAGGGGATGGTGGGAAGGGGTAAAGTTTAAAGTTTATGAACTTTGGGGGGGGCAAGGTCAGGTGCACAAGTTAAGTGTTTTAGGGTGGTGGGGGGGGAAGAGGACAGGTAATTAATTCCATGGTTATTGGGGAGGAGTGGGAGAGGGTCAGCATCAATTTACTTTATTTTTTAGCATCACTTTCTCTTTAAATATTTTAATTGCAATGCAGGGCTCGAAGCCCTTTAAAAATGCCTCAGCGCCTGCGTAAAGGCAGCTGACGCCACTGCCAGGGACGGACTGCCCGCCCGCTCCACGTCATCAGGTGGGCGGTCCGCCCCGGCCATTTAAATGAGCCGCCGCGCTCAATAACGTGGCAGCTCCGCAACATGCAGTCTGTGCAGGTGGACCACCATTGCTAACGTCCACCGCCGCTTTTGGTGGTGGAAATGTAAAATGCAACCGTATATATATATATATCTCGCCTATATATAGTTGCTCTAGCTTTGTGGCTGTATTTCTAACAACAAAATTCAATTCCCTACCAATCAATCTTAATAACGCCATCAAGACAGTAACCCTGATAAAACAGGATACTGTCTTCATGAAATTTCATTTACACATTAATTTCTATTTTAATTATCGTGCCATTTAAACATTTTGAATCCAGTATTGATTAGTGGTGTTCTGTGGATTGAATTAGATGTAGGCTGGTTTTCCCATCTTATGTCATCTATTTGTTTATAAATAAAGAGATGTGGGTGCTTTAATAGTAGAAAGAAAGTTACTGAGCTGTGAGATAAGTAATGACTAAGACTGAGCGGGAGGACCAACAACAACAACTTGCATTTATATAGCATCTCAACGAATGGGAGGCCAACTAGCAGATGATTTGAGGGTGGAGTGACAAAGGCATAGATGAGGCTTCAGTGACAGGATGGGATGAACTAGGGTCAGGGGTGGGTGATGTTATGGAGGTGGTAGTAGATAGTCTGTGTGATGGAGAGTATATAGGCTCTGGAAGTTCAGCTAAGGTTATGAACAGTTTTGGTTCAGTTTGAGACAATGGATGGTGGTGGGGACGGGTAGGATGGAATCAATGTGAAGGTTACAGAGTTTGTAGTGGAGACCAGAGATGAGACATTCAGTCTTCCCAATGTCCAGCTGGATGAAATTGCAGCGCATGTAAGATTTGATATCAGACAAGGGGAGGAATCTTATGCTGTTCCCCATGGTGGTGGTGGGGGCGGGGGGGTGGGGGGTTCTCAACACCTTCCTGCTTCCACCAAAATTTAGTCTGTGGTGGGAAGGCCTGTGAACGGCCTTCCCGCCCCACCGCCAATTGTGTCCTTTAACTGGGCAATTAACCCCCAATTAAGGGTCTTTTCTCACCGCAGGCGCAATTAGCCGTGCGGCAGGCAGCCCAGTTGCCGCACGGGGAGCACGGCACGGAAAACTGTGCAGGCCACTTCTAGGCTCCGGGGGTGCGGTTAGGGGGGGGGTGCCTCGTTTAAAGGTACAGTGCCTGAACGAGGGACACAGCATCAGGAAAGGGGGGGCCTGCTGAAAGCCCCTGCCACCCTGACCTACCTAAGGCCTGGTTCCAGCGATGGTCCTTGGTCTCCGGTAGGTGCACCTCTTGCAGCAGCCTTTGCTTCTGCAGTTGTACTGCAACTGCCGGCCTCTGATTGGCTGGCAGCTCTCCAAGGGCGGGACTTCCAGTGACAGGATCCTTTAGCCTGTGGTAGGCTCACCGCTGTCCATTTAAATGCCTGATTGGCACGAGATTTGGCGGGCCTTCTGGAGAAGAGGCGACGCAGGGATCTTAGCATCGCTTTTTACAGACATCGAGAGCCCCGTCACCAGCATAAGATTCCCCCCTGAGAAGTCTGACAAGCTAAAGGCATTGGAGGGGTCACAAGAACTGTTGGAGAGGTAGAGCTGGGTGTTTTTAACATACATGTCATCAAGGGGCAGCATGTAGATGGGGAAGCGAAGGGGACCAAAAATAGATGGTTGGGGAGCTTCAGAGGTAGTTGTGCCTTCACAAAGATTTTAAAACTGGGTTTTCAACATCGGCCACTTTGTCAGATTATCGCTTCTGCACAAAAGTTAATTATTCACAAGTTTTGTCACTTTATACCTGCATTTGAAATAATGTTACGAGAGATTCCTTACTTGTATTTCCAAATGGTAGTCACAAGCCGTTCTAATCTGTTAATTCTGAAGATTCATCATGATGGTTTTGTAAAAATATACTTTGCAGATCAATTAGATACAATTTGTATCATCACTTACGTGAGCCATTTCTTTCAGTCTAAACCCCTTGGCACAGGGACTCTGCATGCCTGGAGCAAAAACATACCTTGGAAGAAAAAGTCTCCAATGGGAAAATTATTGCTGCAGAAATAGCCTGAAAGAAAGAACTTGCATTTGGATAGCACCTTATTTTGCTCCTCAGATTTGTTCCAAGGTGCTTCCACATATAGCAAATTGCTTATATTGCAGTATTGTTGCTGTGTATAAGACAAACTTATACTTGGGACAACCACTAGAAACATCAGACCGAACTCTTCAGATTGACAGTTAAGAAATTTATCAGCACCTTTCTGTCTCCTGCAATGTACTGTTGTTTTGATAGCTATGTAGAATAGAATAGTATCATAGAAAGTTTAAGGCACAGAAAGAGGCCACTTGGCCCATCATGTCTTTGCCAGCAAATAAACGATCCACCTATTCTAATCCCACCTTCCAGCATTTGGTCCATAGCCCTGCAGATTACTATTATTATTATTATATATAGACATGAATAAATGTTACCCCTTTCCTATCCTGAGTGGTGTGAAACAGGGCTGTGTTCTCGCACCCACACTTTTTGGGATTTTCTTCTCCCTGCTGCTTTCACATGCGTTCAAATCCTCTGAAGAAGGAATTTTCCTCCACACAAGATCAGGGGGCAGGTTGTTCAACCTTGCCCGTCTAAGAGCGAAGTCCAAAGTACGGAAAGTCCTCATCAGAGAACTCCTCTTTGCTGACGATGCTGCTTTAACATCTCACACTGAAGAATGCCTGCAGAGTCTCATCGACAGGTTTGCGTCTGCCTGCAATGAATTTGGCCTAACCATCAGCCTCAAGAAAACGAACATCATGGGGCAGGATGTCAGAAATGCTCCATCCATCAATATTGGCGACCACGCTCTGGAAGTGGTTCCAAGAGTTCACCTACCTAGGCTCAACTATCACCAGTAACCTGTCTCTAGATGCAGAAATCAACAAGCGCATGGGTAAGGCTTCCACTGCTATGTCCAGACTGGCCAAGAGAGTGTGGGAAAATGGCGCACTGACACGGAACACAAAAGTCAGAGTGTATCAGGCCTGTGTCCTCAGTACCTTGCTCTATGGCAGCGAGGCCTGGACAACGTATGCCAGCCAAGAGCGACGTCTCAATTCATTCCATCTTCGCTGCCTTCGGAGAATACTTGGCATCAGGTGGCAGGACTATATCTCCAACACAGAAGTCCTTGAAGCGGCCAACACCCCCAGCTTATACACACTA
Organism: Heterodontus francisci; assembly: GCF_036365525.1. Classification (NCBI taxonomy): domain Eukaryota; kingdom Metazoa; phylum Chordata; class Chondrichthyes; order Heterodontiformes; family Heterodontidae; genus Heterodontus; species Heterodontus francisci. The sequence continues at coordinate 52,446,303 of NC_090389.1, forward strand.
CTGAGTCAGCGGCGCTTGAGATGGCTTGACCATGTGAGCCGCATGGAAGATGGCAGGATCCCCAAAGACACATTGTACAGCGAGCTCGCCACTGGTATCAGACCCACCGGCTGTCCATGTCTCCGTTATAAAGACGTCTGCAAACGCGACATGAAATCGTGTGACATTGATCACAAGTCGTGGGAGTCAGTTGCCAGCATTCGCCAGAACTGGCGGGCAGCCATAAAGACAGGGCTAAATTGTGGCGAGTCGAAGAGACTTAGTAGTTGGCAGGAAAAAAGACAGAGGCGCAAGGGGAGAGCCAACTGTGCAACAGCCCCAACAAACAAATTTCTCTGCAGCACCTGTGGAAGAGCCTGTCACTCCAGAATTGGCCTTTATAGCCACTCCAGGCGCTGCTTCACAAACCACTGACCACCTCCAGGCGCGTATCCATTGTCTCTCGAGATAAGGAGGCCCAAAAGAAAGAAAATAAATGTTTACATGCAGTAAGCTCAGTAAGCTGCTGACAGTTCTGTAGACCTTTTACTTATAAGCCGACCAATGTTTGAATCAAAGAATGGAAAGGATTTATACAAGCTCGTAATCAAGGAAAAGAAGGGACTGGAGCTAATAGCGTCCTTGTCCAATTCCTTATCGATGCTGCTCAAATAATATAAATTCTAGTATCTGTTAATGCAGTATTCAAAAATAATTTGTTGTATAACTGCTCTCGTGCACTGCAGCTGGATAGTACATGAAATTATATCTGTCTTGATTCATTACACTAAAACACAGCACAGAAAATTGGGCCCCACAGCCTGTAATTTAGGACTATAAACCAAAGTACTGATTTATCATTGATGTGCTACCATAAGACTTTAGACCATTTATTTCCTCCACTGCCCCCACCCCCACCCCTCAACTTTGAGGTACATAGTAGAGTGGGCTTAGTTTATATTCTGAATATGGAGGCAAGGGTTTGAACCTGACGAAAGAATAAGTTTGGGTGACCACCACTAATTGCAATTGTTCAGAAGCACTGATGGATCAAAGTCTCGTTCTATTTATTTAGTGTTGGACTTTAGTTACCAGCAAAACTCCAAACAGTTTTATTGTGTTTGCTTTGATGTTGATAATGTGGAAACACTCCAAAATAGTAATATCAGTCTATGGAAAATTCAGTTTTGAGAATAAACTGCATCTTGATAGACTGTAATGCTGCACTAACTAGGCCATTATGGAAGGGACCCTTAGGTAAATTATATTTTAATTCCAAAGGCAATTTTTGGGCAAATATGAACAAACTGGCATATACTCTGGGTTGCCTATAAAGTGTTTATCAATAACGTTTCTTCTCGAATAACTGAACGAAAACAATTGCAAATTATCGAAATGCATTCTGCTGGAGGTTGGCCTGTAACTTAGCTTGGTGGAGGAGCTCAGAATCCTTACTGTGTACTATGGTGAATAAATAAGATTAGTAGGCCAGTGAAATCTATTGTGTTTGTTTTAATTATATTGATGTGTTGCAGTTCATTTTCAGATTTTTTGACATTAGCTAACAAAAGTAGACTACACGCCATTCTGAAGCATTAAGTTGAGTTCAATAGGCTAGGCAGGTGATTATCTGAGCAGTGAGGGCGGCCCCACAAGCCTCATTGATCATTCTGATCACCTGCACTACTTTAAATTACTTGTAGATGGCACAAGAAGAAAGTGAACTTTGGAGAACTACAGAATCAACTGATGCTTTGAAGGTGAATATTTTGCATTCTACCAATCGTCTAAAAGAAAATTCTTCTCAAATACTTGCTAAACCCCTGCCACCTGAAGAGAATAGAAGAATGTCGGGTAAAGCAGGTCTCCACATTAATTGTATATTTTCTCAAAAAATCAAAGGATGCCTAATAATACACAATATTTTCCAAAGACATTTTTAAAAATCTGTAGTAAAATGTATGTTTGTGTCTTTCGGGTGAATCTTAAAGAAATTCTTCAAGAAATTTTCAGAAAGAAGATAATTAAAATATGTATCTCAATGCTGAAGTAAAATGTTTACTAAGCAATTATAGAATTGGAATTATTAATTCAAGAAATTCCTCTTTCTGGATGTGTGTCCATTTTACTCTAATTAATAACCCACTAACAGAATTCCATTCTCAAAAATTGCATGTTTCAGCTGCATGTCCTGCATTATTGTTCGAGTTTTAACCTTGGGGAAAGCAGACATTCTCCCCTTTTTCATTGAAAGATGTATTTCACATCTTCAGTAAGCTCCAAGGAGGTGGGTTGGAACATTAAATGTGTTAATGAGGCTGCGGGCTTCATTGTTATTCAGGTTTTCGTCTTCAACTATGGTCGGCCGGGTTTTCCAAGTATCAGGAAACCTGGCACTTCATCAAGGCAAGGACTTGGTGGATTCAGGAGTTAAGTGCCTTTACATCTACCTCCTGGATCCAGGTGCCTGCCTCAGGAGCCTTCACGATCGGACACACCCCCACCTACCTTTCCCCCGAGAATGTGGGGAAATCCGAATTGTGGGTTCCCTACGACCTTCTAACTGACCCGTTCCCTGCGGGTCTGGTAAGTAATAACTCCCTCCATTAAGTCTGTTGCAGCACTAACATTTTCAAGCAGGCACAGAAGGTTGCTTCAAAAATGAATATATCTGAAAACTGTCTCAAGCATTAGAAATCCTCCTTTTCAAAGTTGTAATCTTATTGGTCATTTTTAAACTATTATCTTGATTTTGAAATTCTGCAGTAATCCATGGATAAACTTACAACTTTCCAACTCTATCCAAAGCCTGTCTGACGTTAAGACCTCAAAATAGAAATTAATACACAGTGACATTGGGCTGAATTTTTCGGCAGAGGCTGAAGTCCCGCCACTGGGGCCGAAAGCGGGAGCCTATCCTGCTCCAGTGGATGATGGGACCCTGGGGCAGCATTTTGCTGGCAGCAGCCAATTAATAGGATGGTTACCTGACCCCCACCACCCCCCCCCCACCCCTCCCCAGAGCTGGCAGCCCTATTCAGAGGGCTGTCAGTTCAGCAGCCTCAGTCGTGCAACCACTAGCAGTGTCCACGGGGGTGGGGTTGTGGTCCACTGGCAGCCAGTTAGGTGCGGGGGCGACCATTGATGCCGGGGCTCTCTTCTGTGGGTCATGGAGCACCCATCAAGGTGGGTTACCTCAGGAACCCACTAGGAAGCTGCCAGGTTTATCTCGTGGTCTCCCCACACAGTGATGGTCCCTCCCGCGCGGGCAAAATTCTAGGGGTTGCTGGAAGTGGCCCTTAATTGGGCGATTAAGTGGTTCAATTGGCTGCCCGGTGGACAGCTGCGCCACTGAGGTGCCCGCCACTAGCAGTATGCCATATTCCGAGCCTGGGACTACCCTCCTGACCCATCCCCCACCATATTGCCAGCCCTCCTGCCTCCCAGCTCGTCTCCAACGGGAAAATTCATGTTAGACCATGACCCTGAAATATGGTTACAATGTTTTTTATATCTAAACAACTAGTATGAATGCAACAATCTTGCATTATTTATTGGACGCAGATCAAAAAAAAAAATTCAGTGTAAGCTGGGTCTTACAAACATCCACAACAAGATCAGCATTATCTTCCCATGAAAACAGCCAACATTCTAGTTTCACAAAGAATGGATGCACTCTAAAACTGATGTGACGAAGGTTGTACTTCATCAGTTTAGCACAATAAATTCTTGCTAGTTTATTCTGCTGACAGAATATTTATTGGCTATTTGAATAAGATTTAAAAATCTCAATCATTATTGATTAATGCATAAAATGTTAAGAAATGTTAATGATTCTATACAGACATCTAATGATGGAGGCTTACAGAACTTGGGCATTACATAATAGAAAGCAGGTTTATTTTCGAGCCAGTAAAACAGTATTTGGAGCAGCACTTGCAGTGTGAAATTTCAGTTTCTCTCCAGACCACATCTTGCTCAGCAGCTTATTAGAAAAACTTAAAATAACATATATCTCTGAGTGCAGTTTATTTTAATTCTGTGCTGCATTGTTACACCCTGGACTATCTCAATACTATGATGATTCAGACAAAGGGGGGAATTTTAAGGGCCCTGCAAGAGCAGCTTTGGTGGTGGTGGGGGGGGGGGGGGGGTGGGTGGTGTGGGTGGTGGTGATTTAATTAGGTGTGATTTGTTTCTTTGGATTTCCAATAGCAGTTTTTTTGCATTGCAATTAAGTCAGCGGCACGTTTGTGGCAGTCTGGGGCTCCCCCCACACGGTGTGGATTGCAGCTTTGTATGTATTTCCATATCATGAATACTCATTACCCTACACTTATTTCAAATTAAGTCTTACTTGCCATATAGGTTAGTGGTGGACAGTATTCCTGTGCCACCCGGTTCACATTCATTTAAAGGTGGCGTACACTTTATGCAGTTGTGTCTGAGGTCAGTGGTTTCATGTCTTGCACTCATCAGCACAAGGAAGGCCAACATTGGAATGGATGTTTTCTTCCAGGCTTGGCACCAGCAAGGGCGATTCTTCTTAGCGATGGTGGGGAAGGCATGCGGGGTGGTGTATGGAGGCGCAGGAGAGGGTAGCCAGTGAGGACACAGGGTGGGGTTATTGGGTGCATGGAGGAACAGGGGAGGGAGGAGCGGAGGAAAGGGTGGGGTTATCAGGTGCATGGAGGAGCAGGGGAGGGAGGAGGTGAGGACAGGGTGGGGTTATCAGGGTTCTTTAGGGCTAAATCAGGGTACTGGCTGGTAGAGGGAACAGTCACTGTCGCAGGGGGCAATTGGATTTCGTAGGGGGAAAGTTCGAGACTTAGGGTTGGGTACTCTATGGCATCATAGGGAGGGGAACGGTACTCGGCAATGACTTCAAGGTGGATTTTAGGTGGGTCCAGGATGAGAGTCGGATCTTGGATGGTCACGGGAGTAGGAACAAAGGGGAGGAATGGCATGAATAACTTGATTATGATCCAGTCCAAAGTAATGGGGGCAGGTTCAATGGTCACAGAGGGACGGTGCAAGGTTGCATTGGGTGGGTCAAGGGTGATGCGTGCAAGCTGGAAGGTGGCAGGAGGAGGTTGCAAGGTGGGGAAACTTACCTGGTAGTGCAAACACAACATTTTCTGGAAGGATAATGCAAACCACATGGCCACGCAAGGATTGCAAGTCAAGTGGGAGGAGACCAATGATAGTGGGTGGGATTTCCTGCTGGGTGCAATTTTAAGGCAAATAAAAGTGATTTGCTTATTACCTCAATGGTGGAGCTGACTGACAACAGAGACTGAATTGGAACACTCTGCTCATTTCAATATTTGCAAAGCTGAAAAGACATGGGCCTCATACATCCAATTTGTCTTAATCACGGGAAGAAGAGCAGATGAAGCGACTGAGGAGGGCTGTTCTCCTTCAATGGATGATGCCTGAACGCTGGCAGCAGGCAGAACAAGAAGGTGAGGATTTTGTAAGGCTTTTGATAAAGTCCTGCATCAGTAAGGTGTTTGATAAAGTCCCGCATGGGAGATTGGTTAAGAAGGTAAGAGCCCATGGGATCCAGGGCAATTTGGCAAATTGGATCCAAAATTGTTTTTGCGAGCGGAAGCCTGTGACCAGAGGTGTACTGCAGGGATTGGTGCTGGAACCCTTGCTGTTTGTAATGTATATTAATGATTTAGACGTGAATATAGGAGGTATGATAAGTAAGTTCGCAGATGACATGAAAATTGGTAGTGTCGTCAATAATGAAGAGAATAGCCTTAGATTGCAGGACGATATAGATGGGCTGGTAAGATGGGCGGAGCAATGGCAAATGGAATTTAATCCTGAGAAGTGTGAGGTGATGCATTTTGGGAGGACTAACAAGGCACGGGAATATACAATGGATAGTAGGATCCTAGGAAGTACAGAAGGTCAGAGGGACCTTGGTGTACTTGTCCATAGATCACTGAAGGCAGCAGCACAGGTAGATAAGGTGGTTAGGAAGGCATATGGGATAATTGCCTTTATCAGCCGAGGCATAGAATACAAGAGCAGGGAGGTTATGATGGAGCTCTATAAAATGCGAACTCTGCTTCTCTTTCCACAGATGCTGCCAGACCTGCTGAGTGAATCCAGCATTTTTTGTTTTTGTATAAAATGCTAGTTAGGCCACAGCTGGAGTGCTGTTTACAGTTCTGGGCACCACACTATAGGAAGGATGTGATTGCACTGGAGAGGGTGCAGAGGAGATTCACTAGGATGTTGCCTGGGCTGGAGCATTTCAGCTATGAAGAAAGACTGAAAAGGCTAGGGTTGTTTTCCTTAGAGCAGAGAAGGCTGAGGGGGGACATGATTGAGGTATACATAATTATGAGGGGCATTGATAGGTTAGATAGGAATAAACTTTTTCCCTTAGCAGAGGGATTAATAACCAGAGGGCATAGATTTAAGGTAATGGGCAGGAGGTTTAGAGGGGATTTGAGGAAAGTTTTTTCACCCAGAGGGTGGTTGGAATCTGGAACGCACTGCCTGAAGAGGTGATAGAGGCAGGAACCCTCACAACATTTAAGAAGTATTTAGATGAGCACTTGAAACGCCATAGCATACAAGGCTACGGGCCAAGTGCTGGAAAATGGGATTAGAATAGTTAGGTGCTTGATGGCCAGCACAGACACGATGGGCTGAAGGGCCTGTTTCTGTGCAGTATAACTCTATGACTAGGATGCTCAGAATGATGCCATTCAAGAATCCAGGAAAGGCACTATCAAAGACGGGCGCTGGCACGTCATCACATCCTTAGGACAAGGACAAATTACCTTCAAGTGTCAGAGAGGCAATGACAGAGACGCCTAAGGATGTCATGTGAGATGGTCATAGAAATTTGTAGGATCCTGCGGCATGACCTGCAGCCACTCAGCTTCGGTGGGAATTCTATGCCAGTTGCCCTCAAGGTGACTGCTGCACTCAGTCTTTTTGTCAGTGGTGCCTTCCAGAGATAAACGGGCAACATATGTGGCATCAAAGAGCTAACCAATGCCCGATTTCGTCATGCCAATGATTTCATCTACTTCCCTGTAGACGATGACAGTCAGGCAGCAAGGTCTGCGATCTTCGGTGCCATTGCTGATTTCCTTTGAGTGCAAGGGATGATTGACTGCACTTATTTGGCCATTAGAGCTCCCTGGGACCAGCCTGCTGTATTTGTGAATTGCAAAGGCTTCCACTCTGTGAATGTACAACAGGTTTGCAACCACAGGAAAAGGATCATGCATGTTTGCGCTCGTTTCCCAGGGAGCTGTCACAACTCATACGCTTTGTGGAACTCACAGCTGCCAGGAACTTTTCACAGCTGGAGCCTGGGTGACTAGGGTTACCCACTTTGGACATGGATGATGACATTAGTGCGGCATCCCCAAAGCACAACTGAAGAGCGATACAATGCTGCCCACACATCCACCAGAGCCATCATCGAACACGCCATTGGCATGTTGAAAATGCGCTTCCGCTGCCTTGACTGGTCTGGAGGGGTTCTTCGGTACGTGCCACAGAGGGTCTCACAAATAATCATTGTCTGCTGTGCATTGCACAACCTGGCAATTAGATGCAGTCACATTTTGCATGCGGAGGAACAGGAGGAATAGCAGTCCTCCTCAGATGAGGATGACTATAAAGAGGGTGAGGAGGAGAGCAGCAGTGCAAATGATACCATCATAGATATAAGGGCCATAGAAAGAGGTGCAAGGGACATCAGGGCGACCCTCATATTTGCACATTTCAGCCAACATTGAAGCATTTAGTACAGAAATGTTCGGAGGGAAAAAAAAATATTCAAGACATGTTCATGTATGCCTATGTTCTGGTTCATTGCTGTAATCTTAAAAGAACGGCTTTTTTGACAACAACAGCATGTGAACCTGCAGTGGAGATCTGCCTAATGGCCTGTCTGCTATCATCTTGATTGGAAGCGACCTGCGTCTCCATGGAAATAGTGTCCTGCATCAAGGCATTACCCCTTACACAGAGGATGCTACAACATTGCAGCACTTTGATGTGACTGGCACATCAAATCTTTTTTCAGTTATGATGGACCCACAACAGTAGCTATGCAAGGAATGTGATGGGGTGACCACAGAACTACAATTGGAAAGCATGTTGGTAAGGAATAAAATACAAACTCTTCAAATGACAAACAGCCATCATTGAAGACTGAAGGCTCAAATGTCAAGGATAAAAGCACATTGGACACTTTCAGAAATGCTTTGCATGCATCAATGCGTTCTTCCCATAGCCCTCCAATAATCATTTTCCTTTTCATCTGAAATGAAGCAAATGATTTACGAGAGTGCATCAAATATTAAAGTAAATAAATATATATTGAAATGTCATTATTCTGTGCATAATATTTACAACACCCATGCCACCTCCATGCTCATAAATGTTTATTTTTTTTTCTGACCACAATGTCTACGTACAACCCTGACATTAACAGCTGAGGTAGAGGCAGTCTGCTCAGTGCGCTGCCCCGTTGTTCTGGATGACCATGGCGAGCATCCTCTGGAGGAACGGGGCCTTGATGTCTCCATCCTACTGGGGGTTCTGCAGTGCGGGTGCTTGAGTATCTCCTGTGTGCTCACCTGCTGGCGATAAGGAGGTCAATATTGGGAGGGAGGACGAGACGCTGCTTACCCTGGGGGTATCCTGAGAGGAAGGTGGAAGGTGTCAGGGAAGCTGGCACGTGCTGTTCTTCCATCTGGGTGCAAGATGGCACCTGCCTGTCTGCCTGAGAGGAAAGGGCACCCAGAGGGAGGTCCAGTTGCCCCATTTCCCTCTTGCTTAGCCACTGGTGCAGAGCCCATGGCTACAGCGATGGAGTGCAGGACCTATCACATATGGCTCGAGTGCTCAAACAGCCTCGACACAGCCTTGGGCAGCACAGTGGCGCAGTGGTTAGCACCGCAGCCTCACAGCTCCAGCGACCCGGGTTCAATTCTGGGTACTGCCTGTGCGGAGTTTGCAAGTTCTCCCTGTGACTGCGTGGGTTTTCGCCGGGTGCTCCGGTTTCCTCCCACAGCCAAAGACTTGCAGGTTGATAGGTAACTTGGCCATTATAAGTTGCCCCTAGTATAGGTAGGTGGTAAGGGAATTGAGGGAAGGTGGGGATGTGGTAGGAATATGGGATTAATGTAGGATTAGTATAAATGGGTGGTTGATGGTCGGCACAGACTCGATGGGCCGAAGGGCCTGTTTCAGTGCTGTATCTCTAAAACAAAATGAAACAAGACACGGAGCTCGCCAAACTCTCCACTGAGGAAGTCATATGCTCCTTTGCCTGGCACATGCCAGATGTCACGACTTGCATGGACTCCTCCATGGCACACGCAAAGCCACGCATAAGCTCAGGCATCGCCGACGTGTTCCACGTAGGTTTGCTGCACGTTCAGCAGACGCCTTGTTGCAACAAACAGAGGATCATCATCAATGTGGGGCTGAGTAGGGGCCTGGTCCCCAGCCATCCTCTGAGTCAGGGGACCCAACTGGCACATGTTCCCTCAACTGCTGGGATGTGTCTGCGTTGTGACCACCAGATTGTGAGCCTGCTTCTCATCTTGAATACCCCATGGACCGTGTGGATGTATCTGCACTGGTGGAGGTGGAAGAAGAGGCAGGCCATGGTGCACCCTCTGGGGCATTGGCATCTTCCTCCCCAAAGGTGGATTGTGGGCCCTCACAGTGTTCCATCACTTGAGTTTGGCCACCTGCAGTGAAGGCACAAACAGAGGAACATTAAGCATCAACACAACACAAAGGCGACAGTTTCACTCACATTCCTCTTGCGTTCACATAGAGCTGCTCGACTACAATGGACACTTCATCCTTGTGCCTTGAGGATTTTGCCTTGCCATCTGCAACAGATGTGCCTCCCTCCTCTTGTGCAATTTTAGCAGCAGCCTCCTCAGTTGTTGACAGAGGTCTGATATATGGCACTCCTCAACCTATCCATGCCTGCTCTTGCTGGTTATGGGAACGTTTAACCTGCAGTAGATGATGCAGTTTCAATGACATGTCAAAAGATGCATCACACACATTGTGACGTGCATCGACATCACTCATTCTGGAGTGGCTTTCACACCATGCATCCGTAAACATGCAAAAGTCAGATGTCAAGATTCTGCACAATCATTTGGTGTCTGGCACCAAGGTTGATCAAGCATTCGAATGCATGCCTTGTCTGCCCTCTGTGTTACACACACAGAGCCAAGGACAGAAATGTAATCCTAGCTTCGGGAACATCATTTATTCCAGTTGATCTGAGTAGGCCATTTATACATTTGTGACACTGTACCCAGGTTCTGCGCATCACCCCATGGTTCAACACCTCCTCCTCCACCTCCATCTGTTGCCTTCAGCAGGGAGGAGGACCTCCCGCCTTTTCCTGACTGCCTAGAGGAGAACCTACAGGGAGTCATCACTGAACCGTGGATCGGGACGCTGCCTACTGCCTGACATAATGTTGGTTGATCAAGCAAAAAAAAATTGAGGGGGAGGTGGTGCTTGGGTGCAAATTGAAAATGAAGGTAAACCAAGTCCAAATTATCGTAAGCTTATTCTGTGGCCGCAATCAGCATATACTTTCGAAGGCTGCTGATCCTTGTGGCTTGCAACACAGAATGATTTATTGACATGGGGCTCATGGTGCTTCTCAGAGTGATGGTAGGTTCCACCAATGAAAGTCTGTCCCCACCGCATGATCACGTGTCTCCCGTGCCCTAACCCGCACCATTAATTTGCACGTAAAATTACATGCGAAATGGGAAAAAGGGTGGAACAGAAGTTCTACCAACTTCTGGTTCCGCCGTGGACTCTTAATATTCCGAACAAATATTTGTTTACTTGGTTGTGCCTGGAGGGTGGAGCAAGTCTTAATCTATATCTACTATATACTTTACAGTGAAGCTCAGTCTATCGAATCATTATTGGAACATTAAAAATATTTGGATGCATTTCCTATATGTTCCCATCTACATGTTGCTTGGATACGGTTACTGGAGAAACTTAGCTAGCCTTGAGGCTATAAACTCAACATTTCTGTTCTAAGTGATAAATTTGAAAAGATTTTTTTGATTTCATTTAAAAATGCTAATAATAACACAATCTCTATGCAGCTTTTCCCTTCTCTCCTCCAAATAATTTTGAAAATTTCACACGGTACATTGTCCAGCTTCTGTGCCATGAAGAATCTGTTGCTAAGCTACTACAAAGATTAAAGCAACTTCCAGATTGCTTATTGTTGTGGTGTTTGCCTGCAGCAGAGAAATACTGTATTTTTTGTTAGTGTATAATATTATGCAAAAGAATATAAAGAAAAGCGTATAAAGAAAATAATATTTACTGGATCAGTTATATTTATCCTAGACCATTGAATTAATACATTACTTTGACAGTATATTGAAAAATGTGTGATTCCTTAATTCACAGCAAGGGTCCTGAGTTTCGGAATTGGAGGGAAAAGAGAAACACTGCATGAGACTCAGATTCAAAACGCCCAATAGTATGATATTGATATTTTGATTTATTGGATGGACTTTCAGTGTAACATTACATAAGCTTCACTGAACTAGCAACAATCATGATATTGAGTGAAGGTGAAGTAGAGAAAAGATTCAAATGAGTAGAACATTTCAATTATACCTAATTATAACATTTGTAGTAGCAATTGCTAACATAGATTACAAAATTGTCTCAACATTTATTATGGTAATCTTCATATGGAGTCAATCAGGCATGGCACTTGGATAAAAGGACCTCTATATCAACTATTAAAGTAATACTCAAAAAACAAAAAGTTGTGAAATGTAATATATTCTTTGTGTCTGATACATTGCACTTTTATCCAGCAGAGAATGTTTAAGAGAAAGTATTTTGAAGCTGTAATTTTAAGTAACTTGTAAACCTCCACTAGTTTATATGATTAATTTTATTTTACTTGTGCTGCACCAAATGAAAAACTATCATAATAGAACAACCCTGTTTAAGCTATCCATGTAGCTAGATTTTATCTGTCAAAGACTCAAACACCTGTGATTGTGTTAACTTAGGACTGTCCTGTTGATGGAGAACACATTCAGTCATTGCTTTGTTTACCCTTTAGAAGGTACATTTGAATGATGTCAGAGGACCACTTTTCCCTCCCTCTCAGTAATCGTCTATGTGAGACAACTTTTTCTTGCTGAAAGCAGAGACATTTTGCTGAAACTTTTCGTCTTGCACTCATCAGGATGATTCACAAGGATACCAATATAAACAAATTTATACTGTATGAGAAGAGATTGCTGATTGGTTGGCAAGTGGACTCTGATTGGTAGAGGGGTTGCCATAGAGAATGCACCAGTTTATGGTGACTGACAGTTAACTGCCAAGCTTAGTTTGAAATTTAAACCAGGCAGCTTGACTCTGATTGGTCACGGCATTGCCCTGAGGAATGAACCAGTAAATGGCTGTCACTTGTTTTGTTTAGCTGAAGCAGGCGCAATGTATGTACATGTTCTTTCTGTCTGCAAAGTATTAATACCTGTGTATTAATATATGTAGCTTCCAGTACGTGCAAATGTGCCACACTGCGAGACCGACTGATGATCTTAAATTGGTTGTCAGCATAATTCTTAGCACACTGAGGATTTGACGATGTGAGACTTCTTTTTACTCATTCATGAGATGTAGGCATCACTGGCAAGGCTAGCATTTATTGCACATCCCTAATTGCCCTTGAAAAGGTGGTGGTGAGTGCCTTCTTGAACCACTGCAGTCCAAGGTACTCCCAAAATATTGCCAAGTCAGGATGGTGTGTGATTTGGAGGTGAACTTGCAGGTGGTGGTGTTCCCATGCACCTGCTGTCCTTGTCCTTCTAGGTGGTAGAGGTCGTGGGTTTGGAAGATGCTGTCGAAGATGCCTTGGCTAAAATCTATCTGCATAGATGGCTGAAACAGGGTTGTTCTATTCTGATAGTTTTTCATTTGATGCAGCACTAGTAAAATAAAATTAATCATATAAACTAGTCGAGGTTTCTGAGCTACTTAAAATTACAGCTTAATTTTAAAATTACCTAGTGTAGGTAGGTGGTAGGAAATATGGGATTACTGTAGGGTTAGTATGAATGGGTGGTTGTTGGTCGGCACAGACTCGGTGGGCCGAAGGGCCTGTTTCAGTGCTGTATCTCTAAATAAAAAAAATAAATAAATAAATATAAAATACTTTCTCCAAAATTTTCTACGCTGAATAAAAGTGCAGTGCAGCAGTGCATAGATGGTACACACTTGAGCCACGGTGCGCTGGTGGTAGAGGGAGTGAATGCTTAAAATGGTGGATGGGGTGCCAATGAATTGGGCTGCTTTGTCCTGGATGGTGTCGAGCTTCTTAAGTGTTGTTGGAACAACCTGCATCCAGGAAAGTGGAGAGTATTCCATCACATTCCTGATTGTACCTTGTAGATGGTGGACAGGCTTTGCGAATCAGGAGGTGAGTCATTCACTGCAGAATTCCCAGCCTCTGACCTGCTCTTGTAGCCACAGTATTTATGGCTGGCCCAGTTAACTTTCTGGTCAATGGTGACACCAAGGAAGCCGATAGTGGGCTATTTGGCAATGGTAATGTCATTGAATGTCAAGGGGAAGTGGTTAGCCTCTCTCTTGCTGGAGATGGTCATTGCCTGGCAGTTGTGTGGCACGAATGTTACTTGCCATTCATCAGCCCAAGCCTGAATGTTGTCCAGGTGTTGCTGCATGTGGGCGTCAACTGCTTCATTATCTGGATCCTGACAGACGTATACAAGCAATCATTTTCCAAAAATTTGAAATGCCATAAATTATTCTTTGTAGCTTTCAAAACACAATGATAAGTTTGAAACAATTAACACTTTGCTTGAATTTCAAAGTATCTCATCATAAAGATATTTTAACAGGACCTTCTGATGGATAAGTTAACATTTCTTACTACTATATTAAGCGATAACGGGTATTTTCCATTTTCTCCCAAGTCTGCGTTAAATAGAAATATGTTCATATATTCTAAATGTTGCGCTCATGGTGATTATGTAATCAGCATCAGATTTGTAAAGCTGTATGTTCTCCAAAAATATTTCAACTACATAACTGATATACACTTCAGCTTCTCAAGTGTACGTTTTAACAATTTAACAACTTCCAGCATGGTTTCTCTGATTGCTGAAGTATACAGTGAATACAAAGGCCCCAATTGCTACAGCCATTAATTTATGATAACCAACAATGCATCAATCTTCAAGTTGTTTATTACAGAATATAATGCCAATATGAGTATTTTAAGCCAGTTAAGTGTGGCGAGATTGCAAATGGCCATAAAGTCTCAGCCAACTGTTGTTAGCATAGAGAAAGTACACAGTGATGTTAAAATAAATGCATTCAGGCAGTTCATAGCCATTTTTATTTATTTGTTTTCTGCTGACATTTATATTCTCAAGATGGTTTGTGCAAGTTGTTCTCATATTTTTTGTGCCCTGATCACCAATATTACTGCACCAATGAGAATCCCACTATAAGGGTTTTGTAATAAGAGGAAGACCAGCGCAAATTGTCTGACAGGTCAGGCAGAAAAGGTGCTTTGTGCTCAACTGTCATGTGCAGACAGACATGAATATTTTTTAATAGTAATATGCCCCAATGTTTTCTTTTACGGGGCAGAGTACTGTGTGTTCTCTTGACACTGGTCAATACCTGGAGTTCTTGCATCTTCATCACAGTAAAACAATTTACTCATGCCCAGTAACTTAATTGACTGAAACAGGCCTCAAGTAAAAGTACACATTTGCACTGTTATTTAGCTGCATCTGTATCCCATATAGCTGTTTCCATGGATTATGGAATATTTAGCTTACATTTAACAAATGTCAATGCTGTTGGAAGAAGCCAAATTGAAGGTTTTACTGGTATTATTAACAGGTGAAACTACCTAGCTGCAACATATAAAGATAAGTGGGGAAAAAAGAAAGTTGTTGTAAGGCAGATTAAAGAGACAGGATCTCACTTTTTTCTCATGCATATTCACTTAATAATGTGTTATTTCTTTACTAGGCAGGTTGACCAGATAGAGCTGGAGGAGGCAGTGGAATGGCAGGGGAATGCTGGGGAATGAAAATTGATGCTGGCCATGAATTTCGTCTTAACCACCACTAAGGGAGCTCTGTAATCAATTGACAGGTTGCCTGCATATTGTGTATCATTCTGTTCTCACCAGCTGTTTCATCTGGTCGACTGCCAAAGTACTGATGAAAGTCACCTCCACTGTGGCAGGTTGATTGGCGTGACAAGTAACTTTTGAACCTAAACGTAGGGACATCTGGTAATGAAGTCAGCTCTCTTACCATTACCATATCAGGTCTCTTTTTGTTGATTTAAAGCCAATTTTAACTCGATGAAAATATTAAGTATTTTATTTGCAAGCCATTCTAGTTGGCCTTCATGGTAGCATTCTGATATACCACCATCTCAGATTTATCATGCATTGGTTATGACTCCTTCTCTAATGGTGAATTATAAAGCAAGCTCTCCAATGTGCTTTTCGGATACCTATCAAAGACAGTGTTACTGGGTGGTGGAGGGGGGATGTCTGTTTCATATTTTATGTTTGGGCTTTATGACATGTCCTCAACTCTC
Source organism: Heterodontus francisci (assembly GCF_036365525.1). Taxonomy (NCBI): domain Eukaryota; kingdom Metazoa; phylum Chordata; class Chondrichthyes; order Heterodontiformes; family Heterodontidae; genus Heterodontus; species Heterodontus francisci. The sequence goes on from NC_090389.1 coordinate 52,461,957, forward strand.
TACCATGTGAAATTCCTGCTCATGGTGTTTGGTGTAAACATTAAACTGAAAGTGCATTCAGGTTTCCAGCAGAAAGTCAAAGGAAAGTTTTGGTATTAAACAGAAGCATTTGCAAGTGTGCACTAGAGCTGAAGGTCATGGAGCTTTTTAGAGGATCAATATCGACCTTTGAACTGAGAACAGGATTGTATTGTAATTGATCACGTTTGACATAATGCAAAGTTATCAGGAATCTTGGAAATAGTTTGAAACATGCATTTGGGAGTAAAGGCAGGAGTCAATACGATGATAAAGGATTATTCAATCAATATTGTAGGATATTTGGATCCTGTTTGATATTGCAGTATTGATCAGAATTTTACATTTTTTATCTCGAACTTTGTAATCGCTTCAAGGTTAATTTTCTCATCTTAAACAGCCTGAATTTCTATGAGGTTTGCTTAGAGATTAATAAAACACTGCACGTTTCCAAAGACGAGTCATGTTGATTATAATAAATGGAAATATCTCAAATCTGTCTTTGATAAATTACTTTCCCTTACATGTTAACATTTGAGGATGCTTTTTCATAGTCATAGATCCCATGTTACTTTCACAGAAATGAAGGGGCCTGCAGTCCATGCATAGAATATTTCTTATGATATAGGCAGTAGAAGAGTGAAGTTCACTATACCTAGACAGTGCTGATAATTCTAATGTCTTTGTTTTGTGGGGGGTCAGCATTAAGGACAAGAACATACATCAATTGCTGCTCCTGTGACACGAACTGTGTCTTTTCTGCCCAGGAGATTAAATAGATGACTCTTTCTCATGGTGGGGAATGGGGAGGGTATTTTTTTTAACAATCTTGAGAGAACTTACGAGACAATGAAAATACATTTCCCTACTTCCCTCACAGTTTGCTGCCTTAAGAGTTTATTGTTGCGTGCAAGTCCATGGTTGTGACATAAAAGTGGTAGATTTTGCTCTTTATCCCCCAGGGCTGTAATCTGGTGGGGAGGATCATCTGCCCTGGTGGTAATCTGGTGATGTGGATCATCTTCCCTAGTAGTAATCTGGTGATGTGGATCATCTGCCTTGGGCTATAATCAGTGGGGTGGACAACTGTCCTGGGCTATAATTTGGTGGGTGGATCATCCACCCTTGGTGGTAATCTGGAGGGGTGGATCACCTGCCCTGGACAGTCATCTGGCAGGGTGGATCACCCGGCCTGGGCAGTAATCTAGTAGGGTGGATCATCTGCCCTGGGCTGTAATCTGGTGTGGTGGATCACCCACCTTGGGCACTAATCTGGTAGGGTGGATCATCTACCTGGGCAGTAATCTGGTGGGGTGGATTGTCTGCCCTGGGGTTGTTATCTGGTGGTGTGCCAAAATAACCTTGAATACAGTGCAAGCAAAGGGTGGCAAAAAAACAGAGATGGTTGAGGAAGGAGAGTTACTCGATCTGCAGGTTCTCCTCCAAGGCCATGAACATCCTTTGTGAATGATATTTTCAAACACACCGTGGGTGAGGTTTCACACCTGGCCCATTACAGCAACTGCCACACCGCCAGCTCTCTGGAGATCCAAATTGCTGTGCGCCTGCTGCTGCCTGAGGAACTGGCCAAGTACGCCATGTCGGAAGGGACCAAGTACACTAGCTGCAAGTAAAACTTCACAATGTACGAAAAAGACAGACCATTTTTTTTCTCTCTGGCCCCTTTTCTCAGGCTGTATTTCTCCTTATAAGCTGTTTCTCTGCAGCAGTTCTCAGTTCTGATGAAAGATCATTGAGCTGAAATGTTAACTCCACCTTTCTCTCTCCATAAGTGCTGAGTGACCAGCTGAGTGTTTCTCGCACTTTCTGTTTTTAATCACTGAATACTAATCAAAACAAAAGCATTGGCTGTTTGTTTTCCTTTCCCTAACTCAAATACAAGCACTCCTAAAGTTGTATGACTAATCAATTCTTAAGATTTTTCTTGTCCCTTTGGATCAATACTATACTGGGTGGCGAATTTACCCATTAAACCATTAGCAAAGCAAATAAGGTTTTTTGAAAGCATGGAGAAATTGCAAGCTTTTTACGGAAAAACAAAGCAGTCTTCACTAAGTGGGCTACATAGGTGACGTACAAAGTTTGGTAAATGAAGGAAGAATTTTTTTGAAAATTTAGGAATTTAGGTATTTGGGAGTTATATGATGTATTGTGATAGATCTAATAAATCAGGGCATTTACAACTTTTTAGATCAATTCTTTATTAAGTAATACTGTCTGAATCGAGCTGACTGTGGAGTCATTAACTCTGTTTTTATTCTAAATCAACATAGGTAAAGTAGTAGGCCATTTGGCCCCTCAAGCCTGTTCTGCCATCCAATTAGATCACAGCTGATCTGTATCCCAAATCCATTTACCCGCCTTGGTAAATCTATCAATCTCAGTATTGAGATTTTTAATTGACCTAGCTTCAGCAATTTTTTGGGAGAGAGTTCCAAATTTCCACTCAAGCTCACTTACTGGCTGATAACTTATTTTAATAGGACAAAGACAGCATTAGCATTTTTCCTCCATTTACTCTATTCTTCACCCTAGGGAAAACCCTTTTTCAAAAGGGTTGTCACCCAGTAATCTATTCGTTAAGTGACAACATTCATTGACATTGGCATGTGCATTTAAGGTGAAGCAGGCATTCTTAGACTGTCTCTTTCTCAGCAGAGAAATTCTCTTTATTACAGGATGACATTATCGTGGACATTTAAAATGACAGACATTTCAATGTTGATGCACATCAAAAGTTGCTCTGATTTAGGAGCTGGATTTGAGCAAAGTGACAGGGACAGTTTGTAATTTGTGCTGCATTTGAACTGAACACGTAATAACACATTTTTCTAACATCCTGCTAAATGAATGAATCCTTTGTCAATCAGTGTCATACAGCCAACATATGAAATAGCCTTGGAAACATCACACTCTTCACACTGTGTTAGGTGAAGTGTTCTGCCAGTAAGCTACAGGCGCAGTACATATTAAGAGAAGGAAAGATTTGTAAATCAAAATTTGCCTGAAATCCAGCGATGCTTTATCCTGAAATAGAAAGCCGATTTATCAGCTTTACCATTGTTTGAAACTGAATTAATTAATATGTCACCAAATGAGACATATTGGTAAAACTTTCACTTGCAGAGAGTGAGGATTCTAAGCACCACCCCTGGAATCCATTTTTCTTTCAGAGACCCTATTTCATTTCGAGCCAAGATGTTTGACAGATTATTTTTAATAGTTAATCTTCTGAGATAGTTTATATTGTCAAATATCAAATTGTAAATGTCATAATTTCCATATAACATGTTTACAGACACAAACATACACAACAGCACTGGTTCCCATATTTTATTCTGCCTAGGAAGTGAAACTAGTGACAGGTGCAATCGGAACCTTTTCAGCACAATGCAATGACAAATTTCAACATTTCACAAATAAATGTACGATCACTTCAGGCATGCTTCTTTGGGCAAAAATGACATTGGGCTTAAGAGTCAAATGATAAAAACTTAGATCTTTAATATAACTGATAGGTAGCCTGAAAGTGAACTGTTGTTTCAATAATCATCAGTTGAACATTATGAGGTAATGGAATTTTCATTCCTATTGGCTATTGTGCTAAGTTTAGAGACATTAATAAGAATTGGTAATTTTGCATTCTGAGACTATGGGCTTGATTTTTAGCCCCGCTGAGGCCAGTAGTGGAGGAGGCAAGCACTAACAATATCACTGCTGGCTGGCATTCTGATTCCCTGGCTGCATCCTGTGCCCGGACCATATTTGTGGAGGCAGGATGGGTGAGGGGGGATGTGGGAGGTGCAGCAGGGCTACCCGCCCACATGCGGCTGGAAGCCAATCAGGCTCGTTAAGGGTCACTTAAGGCCAATTAAAGGAGGCCGACTGGGCTTTTCCAGTCAGCCTCCAGGTGCCCGCAGATGGCGGAGGCCAATTTAACTGTCTGGAGACATCGTCCTGGTGGCAGGACGGGTTGGGCCAGTGCTCCAGGAAGGCTTTGAGACCCTCCCTGCCTGCCTGGATGCATTTTTTATTTAAACTCTAAAAAAAAATTTGGAGTGAGGGCACCTGCATTTTGAAGTGCCCTCTCTCTCACTTACCTTCCACTGCAGTTTTCTGCTGCTTCCAAGCCGGATGTCCTCTGATTGACCCTCCAACTTCGAGACCCTGCTCGCCATCCTTAATTGGGCAACAAGCCTGCCCTCTGGCCATTAATTGGCCGCTCTGTGGAAAATCGCTTTGAGTTTGTTTCCACATGTTGCTGGCTTCTGACCCCCATTTGATCCTGGCAGTAGAATTCAGAAGCCTGCAGAGGAAATCTGCCCTATATACATAATGGCTCAGATTTTCCTGTCAAAATAATGGCGAGGCTAATGGCATGTGCCATTATCTATCTGCAAATGGTACAGCAACTTCAGGCGAGGGAAAATGCATGGTTAAAATCAAATATCCAAAAGTTGCTGTCTTGAGTTCCACTGCTCTGTCATTAGCTTTGTGAAAGCAGCATTTCACTGTCTCCTTCACCATTGAACTGCATTGTGACGTTATTGTATTTCTGCAGTAGATATGAACTAAACTCTCCACAGAAAGTTAAGTCATGTCCATTCCAGTCTCGGTAGCCTTTTAACGACATGATAAGTGTAATTATTGCCAGTCAACCTCTGTTCCACTGAAAATTAACTATTACATATATGGAGTCACCTTCCTTCAGGAAGAGATTTAAAGAATGTCAAATTTAATTTTTTTTTTACTTTTCCTTTCTGTCTCTTTTCTCAATCCTTTAATCCAATCTTTCTTTCCCTCTTTATTTCTTTTTCTGTACCTGATTGAACTCTAATTACATGTCTTTGTCAGTCCTTGCACTGCTAATTTCACAAACCTTCAGTCTGATTTGTTACGTAGCTTGCGCTGTTTATTCAGGTCCCAGATGACCTGTTTCCCTTGCTGTGTTATTATCAGCTCACACTTTCAGCAGTATGCCACGCAAAAAAAAATCCTAAATTTGCAAGGGCAAGTCTAACTCATGATAGATGCTGTTACATGCTCTGCTAGAACAAAATCTGGCTTGCTATGATGAATGTGATTAAAAATAATGAAGTCAACATTTTTTCAATAAATCCCTTCAGCACTTGTGACAACATGTTTTGAAACTTCTTTTGGAGCTGTTCTTAAAAAAAGTAAAGTTATTTTTATTTAATAGTCTGGGACAGATTTATTGCTTTTTATTTTATAATTGGAAAAGCTGTGAAGCAGTCTCATGATCCAAAAAATCCAAATTGTGGCCTGCAGCAGACAAATTTAGAACAGAATTGGCTATTCCTTTAAGAAATTGTGCTGCATATGCGCAATGAGTGTAATTATAATTTTACGTTTAATACTTGTGCATTGACTAGTCACTCTGTTATCAACAGAGAATCTAAATGCTTTCGCAGGTCTTTGTATCTGGGTTCCAGTAGAAAAAAATTATGATAGGATTCAAAATTTAATGTATGCTGAATTATTTCAATATTTAATATCTAATATGGATGCTTTTTGAAAAATAAACCTATTTTCTCATTTAATTGAGTGATTAGTGAAAGCAGTAAGTAAATTTGTTATTGACATTTGCGTTGAGATAATAATGTAAGTTTTTCAGCACACGCAGGTTTTTTTCTTGTGGTGCAGGGTTCTGTTATGTATTATTCCCTGGTGGTTTTCTTGGATGGATATTCATTTTGATATGCGTTAGTGGTGGCCTTCAATGATTTCCATTGATTCCTTGCATTAACGTAATATTTGGGCTTTGGATTTAGGAAATTCAAAATATGATTTAACTGGAGGAGCTGTTCTTTGCCATCAGCTGGTTTGAATGTTGATGTGGGGCTGGGCTGAGGAGAGGATGGCATCTCTTTCATAGCTAGTCAAATTCATCTGTTCAAATCAAAGGCAAAGTTTCTCGTTCATTGCCACCCCCATCCCCATTTATTCATTTGAAGGAAAATTGATCTTTCCAGGTCTGATTTTTGCCTCAGTTTTTGATTCTCTGTACTGTTGGATTTTATCATTCATTATCAATAACGAGAGCCTAATTAACTCTCCGTTCAGAAGATTGACTGCTTTTTTCAAGAGATCACACAATCCTATATTCTTCCAATATTAATTGATGTTTCTTTTGAAAATGTATAGCTATTTCTCATTACGTAGCACATGATCAATGGGAACACAAAATAAATTTGTTTTTGACGTATGCTTTGCGATAGCATTATGAATTTTTCAACATTACAGGCCTACTACAAAGGCATCCATTTTCAAAGAGACTTGGGTGCACTTCCTCCACATAGGCTCATTTTAAATAAACTACATTTAAAACATACACATATATATATATTTAGTTTAAATTTTACACAAAATATTGCGGCACATTTTTGTTATATTTTGTGTAACTGCTCACCTGACCTGAATCTTTTCCTCTTTCTTTACTGTTGTCACTGTCTGCCTTAAAATTGCTCGAGTTTTCTCTCTTGCCGAGGCCACTGAGACCTTTGTTGAATTTGACTAATGGACTGAAAGGTACCAATCTTGAGCTATGAGGTTCTTAATTGGAATGAGTTCAGAAAATGACAATTCAATTGTTAATGGTGGCAAGCCCACAATAAAAAAATGCCTGTAGTTTGGCAATTAATTGTAGTCTTGCTCAGTGAGATGCAAGGATAGTTGGTATAGGAAATGGAAATGTTTCAGAAAGGATGGTGGTGAGCTAAGCTTTCTCCTACCTTATACACTCATTAGTAGTAAGCACAACCAGGTTGAGTGTGGGACGGATTAAGATGCAGAGCTCTCGTCATTTCCTCAACAGTTGTCCCAGTAGCACCAATATAACATTTGCTTTTCCTGTAACAGCAATTCTTGTGGCCTTTCTCAATAACTATCAATTTTGGGCAGTTTTTCAAATATTAATAGCTCCACAGGAAAGGTTTTCTACGTACTCATATAAATTCACTTTTTAATTATATTTTTCAATGTACTTTATAATTGGTTTTACTTGTGAACTAATGCTATGTATGCTGTCTAAGTAATCAAGTTTGAACTTGTCAATGGTTATTGCAGGGAACTGTTGACTCCGCTGTGAGCAGCATGGACCACCCGTAATGATCAGTGCTCTTGCTGAGTACGTAATGTCATCAGTTGAACAGAAAATAATGATAGAATGTATGGGCCTGTTACTGAGTGTCAGCCATGGCTCAGTTGGTTGCACTCTTGCCTCTGAGTTGGAAAGTTCTGGGTTCATGTCCATTCCAGGACTTGAGAACAAAAATTAAGGCTGACACTGTGGTATGGTACTGAAGGAATACTGCACTGTTGGAGGTGCTGTCTTTTGGATGAGACGTTAATCCGAGGCCCGAGCTGCTTGCTCAGCTGAATGTAAAAGATCCCACGGCACTATTTCGAAAAAGTGCAGGGGTGTTATCCCCGTGTCCTGTCCCTCAATCAAAATGACAAAAAAACTTATCTGGTCATTATCACATTGCTGGTTGTGGGTGTTTGCTGTGCTCAAATTGGCTTCTGGATTCCCTACATTACAACAGTGACTACACTTCAAAAGTACTTCATTGGTTATAAGGCACTTTGAGATGTCCAGTGGTCGTAAAAAGCGCTATATAAATGAAAGTCTTTCATTTTTATTTAGGAATGTGGCCTTGGTTGAATATTTGCTTGCTTCTGTGTTATTTTGCTTGTAAAACTCATTTTATGGGTCAGCTGTGTTGCAGGAATAAATTGTCTTTGTTTCTTTTCTACCTTTGCATTCCAAACTGCTTAAGGTCATTTGTGTAAGGTAATCTCCATAGCCACTGTCAACACTAGCTGATCCCAAGAGCAAGTGTTCATTTGTTTGAGTTCTTTTTTTAAACTGGCGATTTGCTAACAATTTTGATTGCTTTGTTGTTTCGTTCAAGTGGAATAAATTTAGTATTCACCACATATGCAAGAATTCTTTGAACGATCCTGCAAGAGTTTTTAATGTATCCTGTTTAAAATTCATAGCTCGTACAAATGTTGCTGCAGCATAATGAAAAGACTGTAGAACATTGTCATAATTTGTAATCAAAGTTAAAATACTCTTTTTTATTACGGTATTATATGTTTCAGTGGCTTACATTTTTATTTCTCCATAAAGAAGAATCATCATTTAGATCTTACCAAAAAAACCTTTGTCATTGTGCCTAGAACAGAAAATGAATTGATTACATTTTGCCTGTTCGAGATTATATTTGATAAATGAAGACGATGAGGTAGACTATGAGACAATGGTATTATCGTGGACAATAAAGGCCAAAAATGTAAACTATGTTCTTTTTCCATTCGTCAGGCTTATCTAGACATCAATGTCGATTTAGTACAGTTGGCAACCTTCAATCCTGCAGCTGAATTTCTGTATTATGCAATATGCAACATGCCACTTAAATGCTGAAATCTTTTTTTTTCATATATACATGAGATTGAGCCCCATTGTCTTACAGTTATGATAGACTACACTGATGACACTTTTCTGGGGTTAGTTTCTGTTTTACTCATCCCAGCATTATATCTCATTGTGGTTAATTTCATAGCACACAAAACTGTAAGGATGCTATGTTTACCAGTAAATAGGCTAAACACTGTAACTGCACTCAGCATGGTTAATGAAATACCGTATATTCTAAGGAAGGCACGTTAGAATGATGTAGGGAGCACTGGATGAAGATTTGTAAAATTTTTTTATAATATTTGATTGTTTTATTTCTGAACTAAAATGATTAAAAACATATCTGAATGATATAACGTAGTAGCCAAATCATAACTGAACCAACTTCCTCACTGTGTAATTAGTGCCTTGAATCTTCAAGATCCAAGATAGTAGATTATAATTTTCAAAATTACAAAATATTTCTTTGGGCCTCCTTATCTCGAGAGACAATGGATACGCGCCTGGAGGTGGTCAGTGGTTTGTGAAGCAGCGCCTGGAGTGGCTATAAAGGCCAATTCTAGAGTGACAGGCTTTTCCACAGGTGCTGCAGAGAAATTTGTTTGTCGGGGCTGTTGCACAGTTGGCTCTCCCCTTGCGCCTCTGTCTTTTTTCCTGCCAACTACTAAGTCTCGCCACATTTTAGCCCTGTCTTTATGGCTGCCCGCCAGCTCTAGCGAACGCTGGCAACTGACTCCCACGACTTGTGATCAATGTCACAGGATTTCATGTCGCGTTTGCAGACATCTTTAAAGCGGAGACGTGGACGGCCGGTGGGTCTGATACCAGTGGCGAGCTCGCTGTACAATGTGTCTTTGGGGATCCTGCCATCTTCCATGCGGCTCACATGGCCAAGCCATCTCAAGCGCCGCTGACTCAGTAGTGTGTACAAGCTGGGGATGTTGGCCGCCTCGAGGACTTCTGTGTTGGAGATACGGTCCTGCCACCTGATGCCAAGTATTCTCCGGAGGCAGCGAAGATGGAATGAATTGAGACGTCGCTCTTGGCTGGCATACGTTGTCCAGGCCTCGCTGCCATAGAGCAAGGTACTGAGGACACAGGCCTGATACACTCGGACTTTTGTGTTCCGTGTCAGTGCGCCATTTTCCCACACTCTCTTGGCCAGTCTGGACATAGCAATGGAAGCCTTTCCCATGCGCTTGTTGACTTCTGCATCTAGAGACAGGTTACTGGTGATAGTTGAGCCTCGGTAGGTGAACTCTTGAACCACTTCCAGAGCGTGGTCGCCAATATTGATGGATGGAGCATTTCTGACGTCCTGCCCCATGATGTTCGTTTTCTTGAGGCTGATGGTTAGGCCAAATTCATTGCAGGCAGCCGCAAACCTGTCGATGAGACTCTGCAGGCACTCTTCAGTGTGAGATGTTAAAGCAGCATCATCAGCAAAGAGGAGTTCCCTGATGAGGACTTTCCGTACTTTGGACTTCGCTCCTAGACGGGCAAGGTTGAACAACCTGCCCCCTGATCTTGTGTGGAGGAAAATTCCTTCTTCAGAGGACTTGAACGCATGTGAAAGCAGCAGGGAGAAGAAAATCCCAAAAAGTGTGGGTGCGAGAACACAGCCCTGTTTCACGCCACTCAGGATAGGAAAGGGGTCTGATGAGAAGCCACCATGTTGAATTGTGCCTTTCATATTGTCATGGAATGTGGTGATGATACTTAGTAGCTTTGGTGGACATCCGATCTTTCTTTCTTAAGTATATTTCTTAAGTAATTCACAGTCAATAATGTAATGCATCAAGTATTATCATGGTCTTGCCATGAAAAATGATTTACCATGATTTTTGTCTTTTTAAATAGGAGAACTACTAAAAATTCACTCAAAGTATATCTTGTTCAATAAAAACTTATGCTGCAACCCTTGGGTGTAGATTACAATCTTCCATGGGCAGAACTTGCATTTCAGTTGTTTAAAAGACTAAAGAGAACTCCCTTTGCGCACAATTCAACCAAAAGAGAAATTTGTTTCAGTAGCTTTACCATCCATCCAATAACTCATTAGGTTTTTCAAAGTCTTTCATCTTTTAAAAATCTTTAAATGTGCTCCAATGTTAAGAGATATCAATCAACTTAAACCCTGGTCCACTGGCCTATAAATTAACATAGTCAGTTTTCTTAGAATAAATCCTGAAGCAAAATGTTATATAAAAATGTTACTACTTGCACCTGAATGGAAGTGATAACTTGAGTTAATAGCCTGGATTTTACGGTCAGTGGCGAAGGAATGGTGTGCACTGTTCACCACCTTGATAGCTGCCCACAAAGTTGTTGCAGGCTTTAGATTGTAGATTTGCTCTAATCCAGTGTCTGATCCAGTATAGTGACCTCTGCAGGGAATATGAGGTATCTGAGAGCAGGACAGGAAACACTGAGACACCAGGAATTATAAAGCAGAAAATATAAATTAAATTTGAATCATGTACAGAAAGTGAAATGAAGTTAAGGAAATACTGATGGCATTGAAGGAGGGAAATAAAAGAGGCAAAGTAAAAATAAAATCTTTATTTTCAAATCTCCAACATTGGTTATCTTCTGAGGGAATGAGACGCCACATTTGTAAAATTAGTTTTCAGAACCAGAGAATTTGATTGGCAGTTAAATTATCACTTATCACACTGTTAAAAATTCACGTATTTCTGAATGCACCAGTCCTAACATTTTCAGCCATCTTTAGTGGGGAACTGATGGGCAAGTAGCCTAAGTTCACACCATTGCAGATATTTAAATGCCGAGTCCATCAACGAGGGCTACAACAGCGCACCCTGACAGCAACTTCCAGATTTCTACATTCAGCTGCGCATGTTCAGACATCAGAAGTTGTGGTCAGATTTACTCCGTTAAAATGGTAAATTTTGTTGGCTATTCTTTTTGCAAAATTCACTCAATATGCAATGCTCTGAGGAATGTTTGCAGAGATACCTTACACTATAGAATGAATAATTTTTAAATGAAGGAATGGGAATAACAAATGCCAGATACCAATGTGCAATGACCCAGCTTTATGTAAAAATAAACTATAGGGTATAAGTCGCAAGTGAGGCATGTGATGAGAACATTTGAAAAATCAATCCTTAATGTAGGCCTTGATAAGGTTTTCAGCACTGGTGCAGTTGGGAAAGGGATAGTTGGTTGATGTTCGAAAGGTGAAGAGGTGATCTTGGTGGCCAAGATGAATGTGGAATTGAAAGCTTACCTGAGGATTGAACTGAAAGCTAAAATTACACACTGCTGTGTTCTGCCTGACAGAGCAGCCAGGGAAGTTGTTGGAGTCAGAGCCGAAGGGATATAGCTGCTAGTGAAGGCTGAACAGAATGACTTCAGGTTTGTCAAGGTTGATTTGTAGGAAGTTTAAACTCATTCAGAACTTTGTCAGAAGGTTGGTCAGATCAATCAGTAACAACCCCTGAGTCAGTGGTGACATAGAGGTAGCATTTGAGGTTGCTGCTGTACATGTGGAAATGTTCCCTGTGCTGTCAAGTTGCTGTGGATGGCAAATAGAAGGAACCAAAGATGGAGTTTTGTATAATTATGGGAAGTAAAATTATATGAGAAAATGCAGCGAAGTCACAGGACTGTAGTAGCAAGGAGGTGGAACATCATAAGAAATAGAAGCAGGAGTAGGCCATTCGGCTCCTCGAGCCTGCTCCGCTATTCAATAAGACCATAGCTGATCTGATTGTGGCCTTAACTCCGCTTTCCTGCCTGCCACCCATAACCCTTGAGTCCCTTGTAGATCAAAAATCTGTCTATCTGAACATGAAAGAGGGGTGCTGAAGGAATAAATGACGGAGTGGTCAATGGCATTGAAGGTATCAACAAGATCAAGGATGAACAGTGATCTATGGATGCAATAACAGAGGATGCCATTGCTGACTTCACCAAGGCTGATGTCAATGTTGATGCTAGTTGGAAACAATGTTAGAAGATATGACCAAGGAAAAGGGATAGAATCGAATATGCAGTTTGGTGGCTCAAGCACTTTTAAGAGAAAAGGGAGGCTAAAGACAAAGGTCTAATTTGTGAATAGATGAGGTCAAGCGTAAGGGTTTTCAAAAGATGTACGCTGATTTAAATTTTGAAAATGGTAGGAAAAGATTGTCAATGTTGCTACACATGGGTTAAGCAAAGAAATTTGAATAATCAGACGCTGAATTAAATAAGGTTCACGGGAGCTGCTTCTGGAATTCAAGGAGGAATTGAGTTTCATGGTGTCTTGGAGAAGGAGTAGGATTAGCATGACTAGGGTTTGGGGGAACATTTTGATGCCAGGGTGCTGTGTTTAGCTTACCAGAGCATGATGAGAGACAATAGTAGAACTCAGTGCTGTCATCCAAGTAATGATTTAAACTGGTAGCTGTGGTAACAGAGCCATTATTGGAGAGTATAGTATTATATTTGATAAACTGTTGCTCTAGCCACATGCGGTGGTTAATTTAATCAAAGATATATGTTTTATTTCCCACATGCCACCTGCCGAAAAGAGCTGATGATACAAAATTACGATCAAGAAATTGAAGGCATGTGTCATTTCTAAACAATAACAGACAGTTGCTCAAAAAACTAGTGATTAGCAGTAAATGAAAGGCAATGCTTCAGCCTTGATATTCTGCATTCATAATCTGCTCGAGATTTCATACTTCATGACACAAGAACAACTGCGATGAATTACTACTGGTAATGCACTGTCAGCCACTTATTACCATGTATGTAACGTACACAGAATTTTACATGAATATCTTGGCAAATCAACTCTGTTCGTTGCAAAGCAAGGGGATGTATGGTATTAATGTTCTTTATCTTTACAGTTGGTTTCGGCAGCTCACACTCTTGGAGCTAAAAATTAAATAAGGCCCGTTAGCGGACAGGGGATCACAATACATTATTACCTTGCATTTGATCAAAGTGATGCAGGAAGCACACAACCTTTTTGTTGCCTGTTCATCTCCATGATTATGGCATCCAGCCCAGTACAAAATGTACTGCTGAGTGGCTGAATGCTCAGGAGCCCAGGTTCCTACAGGCTTGCATGAATTGGAGTTACCCTGCATTTCTTAAAGCTAGCTTGCAACTCTGAAAGGGGAGGTGCATTCTGGCTACAGCAAGTGCTGGAAGTGGCTGGGAAAGACTTTCTGAGAAGGAGGAAAACTGAGAAATGGAGCAACAGGCCAGAGATAGAGCTCCCAGATTCTCAGATAAAATGTTGGAAGCTTTGGTGTAGGATGTGGAGTGGAGGAAAGAGCTCATCTTTCTGCAGGGGCCAGGAGATCCTCCAGACAAGCACTTTGAAGAAAATGAGAGCAGATAGTCATTGATGTTAATGTCAGGAGTTTGGCCCTGAGGACCTGGTTACAGTGCTGGATTAAGTGCAATGACCTCACGTGAGTGGTCAAGCTTTGCAAATGCATATTCGAATTGCATATCCTACCAATCGTACCACCAACCTCACATACTGCTCAATGCATCACAACCCCGTCACTTACCCATCAATAATCTCTAGCAATTAGGACTCATGCCTAACATCCATATGCCTCACCTCACCCTCACACACTTTCCACTGCTGCAGACCTCACACCCGCATTTCACAGCTTCCACATACTGCCAGCTATTCAACTATGACAGGCACATCACCGTAACACATTGGCAACACGCTCACTGACAGTCTGTCTCTCTTGCAGAACAATGTAGTACAAAGCAGAAGGGAGCAGCAAAGAACTAGCAGTGGACAGGGACAGCTGCATGTCCCCATCCCATTGGAGGAGATGGTGCTCCTCATTATTGGCACAGCCATCACTGAGGTCATTGCTGAAGCTTTCCAGTATGATGGTATGCACCTGTGTTATGCACCTTCTCAAATCCCACTTCACCCTCATCCCACAATCTGGTCTGAGGTACAAGCTGCAGGTGGTGTGACCATGTAACTGTTACTTTTCACCCAACCCCTCTTCTCTCACCCTAACCCTCCCCTTCTGCATTTATGCTTTCAGAAACCCAAGACCCACCGCCTGACCAGCCAGTGGTGCGTGACAATGAAGGGCAAGAAGAGGAGCACGTGTCTGAGAAACAAACACTGCCACTTGATCTGACCCTTGCAGCCACCAGCTCAGATACTTGCGCAGCGCATACCTCAGAGGGTAATATAGAGGCAGGATCTGCACGTGAGCGTCACTCGGCATGAGTGGGCTGCAACGTGACTGGGGGAAAGAATAGCACCATGTGCCAGGTCCCCAGAGGGTAAGGTCACAGATGGGTTCGACTGCAGAAGACTCAGAAGAGGACTTCGACAGGGTGGCATACAGGAAAAGGCTGATGGGCACGCACATTGAAATGCATTGACAGGCCTGCCAGACAACCTCTCATCCCTGTATATCCCAGACTTGATGCTGTGTCTGATGGCCAATGTCTCAGCTTCCATTGCAGCACAGGCAGAAGTCACGCAATGTCTGAGTGCTACATTGGAAGTTCAGACTGAGGTCATGAGATCTCTGCTGTTGGTATGTAAGCCCAGTTTGGTGACATGCAGGGTCAGACTGCTGCCATCATGGCTGTGGATACCAGCGCGCAAAGGGACTTGCAGGTCTCACAGCAATCTAGTAATCTATTACTTGGATTGTTGATGCCTTGGGAGAGTGGCAGTGGCTCCATGGTGCAGGATGACAGCATCTGTGCTCCCACCACTGCCATTCTGCTGTTGCCTCTTAGCCAGCCCAAACAGCTGCTGCCCATGCCAAGGTGGTGCAGTTCAAAGCCAGGCTGTCCAGGCAGCTCGAGAGCATCCTGCAAGGCCATCTACAGTCTCCTTCACGAAAAGTCATTAGTTTTCCACCACTGATGTTGCAGTCACTGCGCCAGCACTACTTAAGAGCACTAGAACAGGCAAATGCACCTGGAAGGCAGGCACTAAGGGCATGAACTAAGGTAAATATTTGAATGTAGTATGTATTATTGGAAGTGTTGTTTGGATAAAGTTGATATGGATTAGTGTCTTTTATTTCAGAACTTTGACCAATAGGACACTATGAAGTACGTGACAGAGGGATGAAAAGGTGGGGAAATATGGCACAATGGTGATCTGGGTGTTTTTTCAGGGGAGTCGATGGGACGCTCACGGACAGCCTGTCTGGAGTAATGATGTCCCGGATGCTTCCTCCATTCCTCCTCTTCCTTTTGAGGTGGTCACTGAGGGCCCCGTAGTTAAGTCTGCATCCTCTTGATGGTCAGGTTGTGTAGAACGCAGCAGACCATCACAAATTGTGAGACACCTGCTGGCAAATACTAGATGGCTCCCCACACGTGGTCCTGGTAGCAGAACCATTGTTTCAGGATGCTGATGGTCTGCCCCAAGATGTTTCTAGTTGCAGCATGACACTCATTGGCGCAGCACTGTCTACATGTGGTGGGGTTGCAGAGGAGTATCATTAGCCACGGGTAGAGTAGGTAACCCTTGTCACTAAGCAGCCACCTTCTGATTCGATGTAATGGCTTGAAGATTATGGGAACGGCTAACTGGAGCAGGATGAAAGCATTGTTACTGCTGCCAGGATAGCGGGAATTCAGCAACATGATGATCTGTGCATGGTTGCACAGGGAGTGGAACCCTTTTCAGTTGCAGAACATCTTCCCATTGAAATGTGCACCCGCAGAGCAACATATGTGCAAACGATAGCTCCCTTCTCCATTGGGAAGCCCACTACCCTGGCAAAGCTCCATTCCTGCTCTTCCTACTTTTCTCTGCTTAGAGAGAAGATAATGAAATCTCCTCTCCTTGTGTAGAGGGCTTCAGTAACTGCAGTGATGCTTGGCAAGCTGAGAAATTATGGTGATGTCATCAGCTCCAGTCTGGAAGGATCCACTGGGATAGAAATTGAGACCCACAATGGCCTTGATGGCCATTGGCAGTGCTGTCCTCACCTTCTTCTGTGGCTGCAAGTCTGATTGGAGGGCGTGGCACAGTTCTCCAACCACCTCCTTGGTGAAGCACAGTTGCTGCAGATGCTGCTCCTGGCTGAGGTGGAGGTGAGAGAATTGCTCTTTGAAGACCCTTGGGTAGGTAAGGCATTCTGTGGAGAGCCCTCCTCCTCCTCTGTCTGCAAACAGCTTCTCCACTCTGCTCCACATCTTTATGCGCTGCAGCCCAAGAGGAAACTGCAACGATAGCGCTTGTGGCTGGGAGCATGTTTTCTGTTCAACGACCTTTCAAATCCACACCACTCATTTTAAAGGTCCAACACCACTCCCTTCTGACTGAAAGACCTTCTGTCAACTCCTCCAACAACACAGTACACAGTACTTCCACTATCTCTACAGCAGCAGAAGGAAGTCAAAAACACCTCATCTAAAAGTTGAATGGTGATCCCTTTAAATTGTGCTCATCGTGGATAGTCCCTGGCATGTTTACCTGTGCATGCTTGAGAGGACGTTGACGGGACCTATGAGGTTGAAAATGGCAGTTGTGTGCCAAATCAGCATTAAACACTGACTGATGTCATAATTTGCCCACTTTGCAGGCTTCCAGCGCAGGCACAGGGTGCTGCACTATTGCCCTTCTAAACATGGTGATTGGCATGGGCCACACCAGTAGTCATCGGGAGTAGACTCCCTGACATTTCTTTCAGCTGCTGTAGTGCTGAAAGCAGCTGCTCTTTGGAGCCAAAGTTTGTGGCCTTGGAGTTTGAATAGGACCATATTTCCACCCATAAAGTTTCAGTGAGTAGAAAATTCAGCCCAATAATCGAGCACAGGTAAAGCAAGACATATCTTTGAAATTTCTGCAATTATAGCTGGGATATGGAACAGTATTTGAAAATAATG
Source organism: Heterodontus francisci (assembly GCF_036365525.1). Classification (NCBI taxonomy): domain Eukaryota; kingdom Metazoa; phylum Chordata; class Chondrichthyes; order Heterodontiformes; family Heterodontidae; genus Heterodontus; species Heterodontus francisci. The sequence goes on from NC_090389.1 coordinate 52,479,307, forward strand.
TTCCAAACATTGAAACTGAAGACACAACACTGCTTAGCTTTAAATATTCTTGACATTTTCGAGACAATGAACCTGTTCCTTTTTAATTCATTAAAATTATATGACCATTACAAAGACAAAAAGGAAGGAAAGGAACCCAAGCATGCTTCAATTAAAGCTCTCATTGGAGATGACAGGATAAAATTGATTCAACAAATATGCAGTTTATTAAGAGCAGCTGCTGCCCTGTTAATGGAGGGATCTAATAGTAGTTCAAAACCTCATTAAAAATATTTGAATTGATGACCACCAATAAGTAACAGTGACTGTCTGCTTTTGAGTGGTTCTTCATAACAATGATTCACACCAGTTCACAAGACACAGAGACCTATGTGGACTACATAGCACTTATTTCACACCATTAACAGTTGCTGGTATTTTGTCCTTAGAAGTAAAAATGCACCAAGAAAATCATAGAAACAATGCAGTTATTTTGATAGTTTGCTAAATATTAAAGAAATGTGGTGGGAACCCTAGTTGACTGGCAAAATCATGGGCTCTTTCAGTAATAAAATGCTCCACAGAATGCATATTGTTGAGTTAGTGATACTTGTCACATCCCCAGTGTATATGCACCTGTTCTGCCTCTATTGCTTCAAACCTCCTGTACAGTCCCAATTTTAACATCACGTCAGATGAAAGCAGACCAAACCTCAATATGCAGAAAAATATCAGCAGGGGTTTTCCGTGTCTCTGCTCACCAGCCCCAATATTCAGCCATTGAAGTGAATGCTTGGAATGTCATAGGCAGTGGCAAATCTGTCGCACTTAGTGGCAAAGTTACAATGACAGAGAGCGAGAAGCTCAGAGGAAATTCCCAGCCAAACAATTACAGTGAAAGTACAGTGGGACCCAGGTTTGTAATTTATGCTGCCAGTATTTTTATTGGAGTGGAAAAAAGATAAGATCTTGAATGCCTGAAGGGATACGCAAGTGTTAAAGGCACAATGCTTATTTTCTAGAAGAGCTGGGGGTCATGCTGTTAAAACAGGTGATGAAGGATAGAATATTGAAGTCAAGTCTTTATTCACTTATAAGCTTTTATTTGCAGAGGTAAGCATTGCATACCATGCACCTCGAATAGCACAGCCCTCTTTCAGCCTGTTTTAAAAAAAAAATATATATATATATATGAGTGCTGGTTGTTAATCTGTTCATTGTGTATCAATTGTTTAAATATATGCAGGTGGAGGGTGTTAATTGGGGGTCTTACTTGAGTACTTATAAGCAGACACCTGTAATTCTTCTACTCTGCACAGTAAATGTGAAACTGGGTAAAAAGTGAAACTCCAGCACCATTCTTCCACAACAAGCTTTCTAGAATTTAACAACGGTGAGTCCCAAATTAATACTCACCACCTAAATACGATTAACATATGCCTCCCCTAAAAATGTTAATTTTTGATCCTTTATTTGTACATTTTTTCCAACATTGTTGAAAATTACACTCCAATGCTATTATGGAATTAATTCTGTTTCTCTGTTTTTAGCATTTCCTTCTCCCAGTAATAAATCATTTATTATTGAAGAAAGAGTAATGAATTCATTTGATCTTTGCGCAACAAAAGGTTTAATAGGAACTAGGGATTTAACCCCATTATTTTTGAATACAAGATTATTCCAATCAGAACAGCAGGGGCAAATTTAGATTTGCACATACTTATTCAAATACTTCCCACCAACAACCCCGCCACCCCCCACTTCTCGGCAACTGCTAACTCATTTATACACAGTTTAGAAAATTGTCCATTTTTACATTAAAATGCGTATACTCATCTATGGTACACCAACTTTCAATTTTTTAAAAGCAATAGGAACAACTATATAATGACTTTGGTGTCCAACAGAACAAACAGGCCCATCTTCGGCCCCTCCCCACTCCCTCCCTCCTCCCCTCCCCCACTCCCTCCCTCCTCCCCTCCCCCTCCCCCTCCCTCCTCCCCTCCCCTCCCCTGTTGCGAAGGATGGGTCAGCCGCATTGCCGCGGAACACTCCATCCAGTTGGACCATGCCGTACCACCTATCCTTTGTATAAAAGCTTGTACCTTTGACCACCAATCATCAGGCAGTGGTCTGCACACAATGTCCCCAGGGCCCTGCAGGAAAAGGAGATGGTGGATCCTGTTGGATGGTTCCCCGAGCAGGTTGCCAAAGTCATTTAGCAGAATGCCTCATCACCAGAACTTTCAAACAAGCACCAAGACGTAGCTTGGCTGGTGGTGAGAAGGGCCCTCCCCGTCAGATCCTTCCTACACACCCGGACTCTTACTGCCTCTGCATGCTGCCCTCAAGGTGGCTGTGGAAGGAAAGAGACTGCTTGCTGCCCACCTCCTTCTGGAATGTGCCTTTGCAAAGCAGGTGTGGAAAGAGATGCATTGGATTTAGTATAGGTTCATCCCAGGCAGCTCTGTAACACTGGAGTCTGTGCTTTCCGGGCTGTACCGAGGGATGCACGCCAAAATAAACATCAACTGCTGCTGGAGGACCATCAATTTGGTGAAAGACTCCCTTTGGTCTGCCCAAAACTTGCTGGTCTTCCAGCGCAAAGAGTTGTTTACGACCGAGTGTTGCAGACTTGCACATTCCAAGGTCCAGGACTACGTGCTGAGGGACACACTAAAGCTTGGGGCAACCGCCGCAAAGACTCAACGGGGAAAGATCACAGTGTAAGGTCCTCCTGCCATAGTAAACTAAGGAGCTGGACCCATGGGAACCCCCCTGGGCTGTGTATACCAAATATGGGTTTGCTGTAAAATATACATGGTATGTAAAATGGAATGGAAGGGTTGTGAGGCAACCCACTCCTGTATTGAAGAAAACTGATTTCCTTTGCACTTTCTGAAATGTCAACTTGGTGCTGTTTTGAACTGTTTTGCAATGTATTTTTTTGACAGAATTTTATGAATAAAGTACATTTTTGGAGGAAAAAAAATGGAAAGAGGTTTATTCTCATGATCATTGAGATTAGAGCTTCAGGCAAAACATGAGCCCAGGAGGTCAGCTTCCTCTGGCATCTGTACCATTAGGAGGGAAGGGGGTGGTGGGGATGGGATGATTCAACAAGGTTGTCGGTAGAAGCTATTGTAAGCAGCAAGAGCAAATGCTGGAGGGGCAAGTCCGCAGTTTTTCTTTCAATAAAATGGCATTTAGTACTTATGATTGTACATTCATATAGGTTACATGCAGAGAAAACATTGATTCGGGATTTTTGATATTTGGGATGTTTTATCACAGTAATGATGCTATATAAATGCAAATTGTTATTTAATTTGGAATGCTTCAGACTGGTTAAGATGTAGAAATGTGATAGGATGATATTTTGTAAGAGACAGCAGAAAGGTAAACATGAGTGATTGAGATTGTAACAGATCTGATGAATGACCAAGATAGAAATGTATGTTCCTTCTTGGCTTATAAGTGGCAGTTTTCAGGTATAGAGATAACACTGGAATTTCACAGACTCTTCCCTTAATACCATTTAGGATATGTGATGATTCAAAAGAGTGCATTTCTCCTTTAGTAACCTTGTAAACTAGGATTTATCAACATTGTGTATCTTGCTTTGATAAATACATCTTAATGTGGTCATTGAAAGATTTTTTTTCTACTTTCAAACAAGGGAATAAATTAAAAGCAAAATACTGTGGATGCTGGAAATCTGAAATAAAAACAAGAAATGCTGGAAATACTCAGCAGGTCTGGCAGCACCTGTGGAGAGAGAAGCAGAGTTAACTTTTCAGGTCACTGACCCTTCTTCAGAACTGGCAAATATTAGGAATGTGAAAGGTTATAAGCAAGTAAAGGGGGGGTGAGGCAAGAGATAACAAAGGAGAAGGTGTAGATAGGACAAGGTCACAGAATAGCTGACCAGAAGGTCATGGAGCAAACGCAAACAATATGTTAATGGTGTGTTGAAAGACAAAGCAGTAGTACAGATAGGGTGTTAACGGACTGAAAGTTGAACAGCCGCAAGTATAAACATGAAAAAAACAGTGGGGAAGCAAACTGAACAAACTAAGATGAAATAAAATAACATAAACACAAAAAAATATATAAAAGAAAAAATAACTAAAAATAAAAGTAAAATGGAGGGGGCCCGTCATGCTCTGAAATTATTGAACTCAATGTTCAGTCTGGCAGGCTGTAGTGTGCCTAATCGGTAAATGAGATGCTGTTCCTCGAGCTTGCGTTGATGTTCACTGGAACACTGCAGCAATCCCAGGACAGAGATGTGAGCATGAGAGCAGGGGGGAGAGTTGAAATGGCCAGCAACCAGAAGCTCGGGGTAATGTTTTCGGACTGAGCGGGGGTGTTCCGCAAAGCGGTCACCTCGTCTGTGTTTGGTCTCCCCAATGTAGAGGAGACCACATTGTGAGCAGCGAATACAGTATACTACATTTAAAGAAGTACAAGTAAATCGCTGGAGTGTTTGGGGCCTGGGATAGTGAGGAGAGAGGAGGTAAATGGGCAGGTATTACACCTCCTGCGATTGCAGGGGAACGTGCCGTGGGAAGGGGGTGAGGTGGTGGGAGTAATGGAGGAGTGGACCAGGGTGTCGCAGAGGGAACGATCCCTTCGGAATGCTGACAGGAGAAGGGAGGGGAAGATGCGTTTGGTGGTGGCATCACGCTGGAGGTGGCGGAAATGGCGGAGGATGATGGGGTGGAAAGTGAGGACAAGGGGAACCCTGTCGCGTTTCTGGGAGGGAGGGGAAGGAGTGAGGGTAGAGGTGCGGGAAATGGGCCGGAATAAATTACCTTTTTGACCTGTTGCAAATAGAGTTACTTAGCTAGGTCTCAGACATTCAGCACAAGAGATGGAGACGTTCGAACACAGAGTTAACAAAGCTGCATTATCAAACATTACTGTGCTTCTGCTGAAATGTTTCATTTTACCACTGGTTTCTTTCATGTACACCTCTATTGGAAAGGGCTTGTGCCATCTGGGCCTGAGAGAAATCTGTTTTTTGTTCCCCTTGCTTGATCTCAGTGCACGAAAGAGAAATTCAAGATGAAAACATTACATTGTAGTGGCAGGTTAACAAATGTTGGTGCTTGTTTATATCCTCTTTATATTATGGAACTGTTTCTAGTACAGGGAGATCGCATTCAGAGGCAAAGATTCTTGACAAGCTTATAAAAATATTTTTCTTTAAATACGTTGCAATATATATTTGTGCAATAGTACATCACAACATTCTATTACTTTAGAAGAATATGTGGGAGTATAAATGAGTAAATATAAATTCTGCTGTTGTGCAAAAATGCAAAGCTTATCTCTGTTGAAGGAAATTTTAAAGACAAGTGAGATGTCCATAGACCCAACAAAGATTCACAAATAGTTCTCATAAGCCCCATTATAACTTGACTGGATTATCATATACCGTTGAATTCTGCTCAGTGATGTGCTGCTTTTAATCTTTTGAGCCACTTCAAATTTGTCATGGAGAGAACAAGGTAATTCTGCTCTAATGGTAGTTTCACAATTTTACTCACTGTTTTATTAAATTCACATTACCAGGCTTTTGTAGATTTACTTTGTTGTTTTCAATTGCCATAATATAAATATGGGACATAGTTTCTGCTAGGTCACATTGGTTTTTCCAGTGTTACTCACCCAAAATTTGCCAAAAAAATTGGTAAAAGATCAAGGAATTTCAAGTAAACATTACATCCAGTGCAAATTGAGTTTCTGTGATCTTTTGTGCTGGTTTGTGTCGGCTGGTGTGCCAGATTCCTGTCGCCTGCAAGTTTCACCAGGGTGGGGTGACGGCAGCCCCGAGAACTCACCTGGTCCACTAATGAGGGTAAATGAGGTCATTAAAGAGCTCAATGAGAGCTTGTTCAGAGCCATGTTCAGATGTTGGTGCGGTTGCACGGCCGCTCATTGCCTCTGGGGCAGACCAGGTGCGTGGAGGTGGAAACACAGCGGGGAACCAGTCAAGGCCACCCCAATAAACTGGGTGGGTGCATAAAAAGGAGTACGGCTTAGAAGGTGACTCAGCAAATGGTGCACAGGTGCCATTGGGTGAGCACAGATTGCAGGGAGAGTGGTCCATAAGCACTTGGACAACGCAGATGGTCATCACCCTGCTGGCATTGCAGGGGCAAAAGTGGAGGTGGCCAGGCTTCCAAACGTAACTGGGAGGCCATCTGAGCATAAGGAAGGCAATAGCAATGGGAGCATGACTCTCAGATTTTGGGTCCAATAGTGATGAGAAGCAACATCCTCTGCAGGAAGGGTAGAGCCCCGGGTATCAGGAGAATAGAAGGGAAGCACAAAGGGCAGGAAGGCAACAGAGGCCATACTCTGAGCGTAGGATCAACTGCTGAAGACAGAGCTACCTTGAAATGACCGAGAATCAGGGCTGGAGGAGACTGCAATTCTCCAGGCAGATGATCACAGAGATTTGTGCCCTTGTTGCGGAAGACCTCACACCTCACAGCACTGATCTCCATGTCCTGCTAGTAGCCATCAAAATCACTGTGGCCTGGAACTTCTTCGCCTTTGATTCCTTCCAAGGATCAGCTGGTGGTGTCTCACAAACAGCAGCACACCATTGCATCTCGTGTGTTACTGATGCCCTATTTGCGAAAGCTGGATAGTACATACAATTTCAGACAGATGGGGCATTGCCTGCATTGCTGGATTCCACCAGATGCAGGGCATCATCAATTACATCCATCTGGGCATCAAGGCACTGACTGACTGCGCAATGAAATTCATCAACAGGAAGGGCTTCCACTCCCTCAAAGTTCAGCTGGTCTGCGACTGCAACGAGAGCTTTCTGCATTTGTGTGCTCACATTCCTGGCAACTGCCATGACTCCTTCATCTACCACAGTCTGGGCTGCCACAGCTCTTCATTCCAAACCCCCCCAAATCTTGGTGGATGGATTCTAATGTCCTTTAGGAAAGGGAATCTGCTGTCCTTACCTGGTCTGGCCTACATGTGACTCCAGACCCACAGCAATGTACAAAGAACAGTACAGCACGGGAACAGGCCATTCGGCCCTCCAAGCCTGCGACGATCTTGATGCCTGTCTCAACTAAAACCTTCTGCACTTCCGGGGGCCATATCCCTCTATTCCCATCCTATTCATGTATTTGTCAAGATGCCTCTTCAACGTTGCTATCGTACCTGCTTCCACCACCTCCCCCGGCAGCAAGTTCCAGGCATTCACCACCCTCTGTGTGAAGAACTTGCCTCGCACATCCCCTCTAGAACTTTGCCCCTCGCACCTTAAACCTATGTCCCCTAGTAACTGACTCTTCCAGCCTAGGAAAAAGCTTCTGACTATCCACTCTGTCCATGCCACTCATAACTTTGTAAACCTCTATCATGTCGCCCCTCCACCTCCGTCATTTCAGTGAAAACAATCCGAAATTTTCCAACCTGTCCTCATAGCTAATGCCCTCCAGACCAGGCAACATCCTGGTAAACCTCTTCTGTACCCTCTCCAAAGCCTCCACGTCCTTCTGGTAGTGTGGCGACCAGAATTGCACGCAATATTCTAAGTGTGGCCTAACTAAGGTTCTGTACAGCTGCAGCATGATTTGCCAATTTTTATACTGTATGCCCCGACCGATGAAGGCAAGCATGCCGTATGCCTTCTTGACTACCTTATCCACCTGCATTGCCACTTTCAGTGACCTGTGGACCTGTACGCCCAGATGTCTCTCCCTGTCAATACTCCTAAGGGTTCTGCCATTTACTGTATACTTCCCACCTGTATTAGATCTTCCAAAATGCATTACCTCACATTTGTCCAGATTAAACCCCATCTGCCATTTCTCCACCCAAGTCTCCAACCGATCTATATCCTGCTGTATCCTCTGACAACCCTCGTCACTATCCGCAACTCCACCAACCTTTGTGTCGTCTGCAAACTTACTAATCAGACCAGCTACATTTTCCTCCAAATCATTTATATATAATACAAACAGCAAAGGTCCCAGCATTGATCCCTGCAGAACACCACTAGTCACAGCCCTCCATTCAGAAAAGCACCCTTCCACTGCTACCCTCTGTCTTCTATGACCGAGCCAGTTCTGTATCCATCTTGCCAGCTTACCTCTGATCCCGTGTGACTTCACCTTTTGTACCAGTCTGCCATGAGGGACCTTGTCAAAGGCTTTACTGAAGTCCATATAGACAATATCCACTGCCCTTCCTTCATCAATCATCTTTGTCACTTCCTCAAAAAACTCAATCAAGTTAGTGAGACACGACCTCCCCTTCACAAAACCATGCTGCCTCTCGCTAATAAACTCATTTGTTTCCAAATGGGAGTAAATCCTGTCCTGAAGAATCCTCTCCAATAATATTTAATTTAAAAAAAATGTAGTTGACTCTTAACTGCCCTCTGAAATGGCCTAGCAAGCCATTCAGTTGTCAAGGGCAATTGGGGATGGGCAACAAATGCTGGCCTTGCCAACGACACCCACATCCCTGCAAAAGAATAAAAAAAAGGATATCTCTTGAAGACATGGCCGCCCACCCCTTTACGAGAACCCGAGATAGAGGCACAGAGGTAATACAACCAAAGCCATCTGCTGATTAGGACAACCATTGAGTAGTCTGTCAGGCTTCTGAAGACACGGTTCCGGTGCCTGGATTGGTTGGGTGGCCCTGCACTACACGTCTGCAAGGGTCTCGTTCGTTGTGGTGCTGCTGCAGTCTCCATAACAGGGTTCTCCAAAGAGGCATGGACCTTGAACAGGGTGAGTCCATGGAATGGCACAGTTGATCAGAGGAGGTGGAGGAGAAGAAAGATGCAGAACACAGAAGTGCCCTGGCTGCACAGGGAGGTGTTAGGGCTCAAAGGGGGGTTCGAGGATCTTCATCTGATTCAGTCTTGTTTCAGCTGAGCCCCTCTGACATAGAAGGAATGGCATGGTACACAACATACTTTGAGCTGCCTGTGAGAATACTTCCATTGAAGCTGCAGCCTGGAACAGCTCAACTCTTATTGCCAATGAAGGATGCACATCTGCCTGGAGTTTTCACTGTCACCGTTTGTGGACCCTTGCTCCCCTTTACCATTTCATCCCTCTTCTCCTGTACCACCATTAATTAAAGGGAAGCTTACACATCTGGCTTCATGTGTCAATATTTACATGATTCTCAAAAAGAAAAAAAGTGCTGTTACAGGTGAAAGAAACAATGGTGATCCATTCAGTGCTCCACGTGATGTGGTGACGTCCGCGCTTGGCCACTTTTGTGTTGCTACCCTTGTGGCCTCGGATGAGGTGGAGACAGCCTGCTCACTTGTCTCTGCCTGCAGCTGAGATGCATATGGCGGTCGTTCTTATCTTGGAGGTGCTAGTGAGGACACGTCCAGAGGCTGCTGCACCGACATCATTGCAGGACAGCCTGCATCACTGGGCTCTGCTGCAGAGATGCTCCCTCCATCTGAGGGGCCAAGGAGGTTGATGATGGTGATAGTGCCCCATGAGGGCTGGCACCCTCATCCTCCTCTGTGTCAGCCTCAGCTCTTGGCTAGCACTCCAGATAGCTGGAGGGGGGCATCAGTTGAGGTGCAACTGGCAGCCCCTCCAAACATCTCTGTGCCATCAGCGCCACCGGCTGGTCATCATTGCATCTTGTGAACGTCAGTGCGCAATTCTTACATGTACTCTGAGTGCTGCTGCATACGAATTTTCATGAGGTTGGCCACTCTTTTGCTAGAGGACCTCATGCACTCAAAGCCCTTAGCCATGATGGCACACATGAGCTGGATGGACTCCTCCATTCTCAGCCCATGACCCTGCACTGCCTCAGAGAACTCCAACATGTGGAAGCACATCTGTCGCAGCTGATCTTAGTAGAGCCTCCTTTACCATGACTCCTGAGGCCCTGCATCTGCGCGCAGCTAAGCAGGACTGTCTGTCTCCATCTTCCGAGGAGGACAGCCCACAGTTGCCTCTGCTTCTTTCACCTCCTCCTGCTCACTCGTGACGTGCTCATCACTCAGTGCCACCCTTTCTAATCGTGTGCAAGGACCCACCGAGCTCACTATCCGTGGTGGTGGCGAATGCCCTTGTGAGGTGTGACGGTGCTTGCTTTAGGGATTGCTCTGGCAGCGCCTGGTACGTGTACATGATGATACAGATACCCTCGATGTCAGAACCTGCAGGTGACGCAAGAAGAGATCATGAGAACTAGCCTTGGAGAGCAGAGCCTGTGCATTGCTTCCCAATGCAGCCAAGTCTTCGGCAGGCTGTCGGACAGGCTGGAGTGCATTGCACTCCCTTATTCTAGGCATGCCAGTTTGTATTCACCCTCTCCACCAGGGATGCCCATCTTGCCTACCCCAACTTCCTCATGGTTAGCATCCCTGGCAATTCCATGGTTCCCTTTTCTATACTGGTGATGACTCTTAAATGCCCGCTGAAATGGCCTAGCAAGCCACTCAGTTCAAGGGAAATTAGGGATGGGCAACAAATGCTGACCTAGCCAGTGACGCCTACATCCAATGAACGAATAAAAAAAAGGAACCCCTCCTCCTCTCGGAGCCCTTTCATGGGTATTATGTGTTCTTTTCTTCTGTAAGAATTAAAGGGAGGGAGATGAGGCACTGCTGGCCTCTATGCCCAATGCCAGCAGCTCATTTTCATACGGTGCTGCATGTATCAGTGTTGGTAGGTCCTCAACAGTACCATGGCTCTGAGCTTTGCTGAGGTGTCAGTAAATGTCTGGGCTCATGTTCAAGAGCAGAATGCACTCAGGCTCCTCAGCTTGTGTGTCTGCTGGAGGTTGAATATCCAGAGGCCTGTCCTGAGTGTCTAGCATTGCACTCACCTTACCAGAGTGAATAAAGTCATTGAACCGCTTCTGGCATTGGACCCAGTTCTCTTACCACACTCCACCAGCTCGTTGTCTCTGCCACATTGATCCAGGTCTGCTTAGTCTGGGAGGGTGGCCTCCTCAAGCCACCCTCCAGGAAAAGGACCTCCCTCCTCTCCATCACTGCGAACATCTGCAGGTCAGCATCCGTAAAGCAAGGGGCAACCCTACCCTGGGTTCCAGCCCTCTGTCTCTCCTGTTCCATCAGTAACTGAACCACAGCAATTAATTCAGTGAAACAACAGCCACAGTAATGGCTACCATGGTGGATTTAAATCAGGTCCACTCCATTTCAGACCTGCCTCTATTCCTGTCCCCTTAGCTGCTAATTGGCCGCCCAACCCACCCTCCAGCCAATTAACAGGCTGCCCCCGTGAAGATCGGACTGTGACCGCTTCCCGAAGCAGGGATGTCTTGCTGCAATTATACAGGGCCTTGGTGAGGTCACACCTGGAATATTGTGTGCAGTTTTGGTCTCCTTATCTGAGGAAGGATGTTCTTGCTATAGAGGGAGTGCAGCGAAGGTTTACCAGACTGATTTCTGGGATGGCAGGACTGACATATGAGGAGAGATTGAGTCAGTTAGGATTATATTTGCTGGAGTTCAGAAGAGTGAGCAGGGATCTCATAGAAAGCTATAAAATTCTAACAGGACTTGACAGGATAGATGCAGGAAGGATGTTCCCGATGGTGGGGGAGTCCATAACCAGGGGTCATAGTCTAAGGATATGGGGTAAACCTTTCAGGACTGAGATGAGGAGAAATTTCTTCACCCAGAGTGTGTGAGCCTGTGGAATGCGCTATCACAGAAAGCAGTTGAGGCTAAAACATTGGATGTTTTCAAAAAGGAGTTAGATATAGCTCTTGGATCTAAAGGGATCAAAGGGTATGGGGTGAAAGCTGGAACAGGTTTACTGAGTTGGATGATCAGCCATGATCATAATGAATGGCGGAGCAGGCTCGAAGGGCCGAATGGCCTACTCCTGTTCCTATTTTCTGTGTTTCTATGTTTTCCCCCCAGGGCAGGATCAGGACCCAGAAATGGTCCTGACGTCCATTTTCCGCCCTTGGAAGGAAAATTCTAACCAAGATTGCAAATGTTAAATTGGCCAAAGACCTAAGAGTTAAGATTTATCTCAAACATATAGGTCATGCAGTTAATTTCCAATGCAATGTTGCTTTTCCATTTGACATTTAAACTTGTATTAACTTTCATTTATAATACAAAAGAAAAATACTGCAGATGCTGGAAATCTGAAATAAAAACAGAAAATGTTGGAAATATTCAGCAGGTCTGGTAGCATCCGTGGAGAGAGAAACAGTTAACATTTCAGGTTGATGACCCTTGTTACGACCAGGTAAGAAAGGTGTCTAGGGGTCCCTTTCAGCCTTCACCTGGTCTTACTGTAACTTTTTTTTTAAACACACCGTGTTTTGAGCTCCCCTTTGGTGAATCCTTGTTCACCACTTTCCAATTATAAGGTAATGAAATGAGCACAAACAGGCGTTCTTCGGTTTAAAGAAGAAAAGTAAAATTTATTAAAACTTAAACTTAAACTTTAATTCGGTTAACGCTTATGGATACATGCCGCACCCCACGCTGAAATGCATACGCGATACAGACATGCAAATCGATACAGAAAAGAGCAGAAGAAAAATAAAGTGGAGAGGTTTGAGGCAATATCTGAAGAGTTTCTTGTTACTGTGCTTCGAACTCACTGTAGAGTCCTTTTGTAGCTAATTCTTGCTTTTCATTGGGGTCCAGTATTCTTCTTAAACCTTGTACACTGTAGGAGACTTTTCTCTCTTGGGGTTCCTGTTTCTTCAATGGATTCCAAAGCTGGTGAAAACAAGATGACAGCTGACAGGAGAGAGATGTTCTCAGTCCAGGAACCAGGAGGTTTCTGTCTTCAAATTCTCTGTGGCCAACACTCAGTTCAAAACTCTGCAACGGCCAGTTAGTCATGTGACTAAACTGGTCTGACCACGTCTTCTGTGTATTGGGAGCAGGGACTGGTTCCTTTGTTCCGATACTGTCTGCTCACTCTTCTTCTCTGTCTTTGGCCTCTATGTCTCGAGAGACAATGGGTAAGCACCTGGAGGTGGTCAGTGGTTTGTGCCTGCTAGTATGCAAAAAATGTCTTTCTGGCTAGGGGCCTAGCAATTCCTTGTAATAGGCCCTCTTTTGTTCCCAGCAACAATTTGAAGTTTAATGTCCAAGTGGCAAAATGAATGTGCCTCATTCTTGGCAGGTGGGGGCCTGCATGACACCGTTCATCAGAACTGGGAAAAGTTAGAACTGTAATAGGTTTTAAGTAGGTCAAATGGGGGAGAGTGGGAAAAGAACAAACAGGAAGGTCTGGGATGGGACAGAAGACAGGAAACATTGAATGACAAAAGAGTTGGTGGGGCAGCGTCAAAGGGAGTGGTAATGGGACAAGTGAAGAGGTAAAAGATGAGGAGGTGTGAATGGCAGAATAATGAATAGCTGTCATCTGAAAGCAAAAGAAGAGAAAACAAGTTTAAGACTGAAACATGCAAAGCAAAGGAAACAAAATGTGGGCCAGAGATTACAGTCTGAAATTGTTGAACTCAATGTTTAGTCTTGGGTGTCACAGTGGCGCAGTGGTTAGCACTGCAGCCTCACAGCTCCAGCAACCCGGGTTCAGTGGCCCTTCGGCCCACCGAGTCTGTGCCGACCATCAACCATCCATTTATACTAATCCTACATGAATCCCATTACCCTCTCACATCCCCACCTTCCATCAATTCCCCTGCCACCTACCTATACTAGGGGCAATTTATAATGGCCAATTTACCTATCAACCTGCAAGTCTTTGGCTGTGGGAGGAAACCGGAGCACCTGGTGAAAACCCACGCAGTCACAAGGTAAATTGGCCATTGTAAATTTCCCCTAGTGTAGGTAGGTGGTGGGGATGTGGTAGGGAATATGGGATTAATGTAGGATTAGTATAAATGGGTGGTTGTTTCTCAGCACGGACTTAGTGGTCTGAAGGGCCTGTTTCAGTGCTGTATCCCTCTAATCTCTCTCTCTAACCTTGAAGGTCGTAGCATGCCTGATCGAAAGATGGCCTTCATTTGTTCTTGGAAGATAGCAGTTAAGAGGAGAGATGCAGTAATGGGCCAAGGTAAACAGCAAATATAAAAATACTGTTCGGCATGGAATTCATTCTTTTTAGGTATTTCTTTTTAGGTGAGTTTACAGTACAAGGATAGTTCCCTGTATATTGGACAAGAAGCATGGTGGTGTCAGTGCCACCTGCCTGACAAGTCTTATGCAACCCCTGACAAGACCAAAGTAAACTTTCCAGATTCACTAAGTCTGAAGGTTCTTCGCAACTACCTACATTTGCAAATACACTAAATTTGATTTGGGACTGTTGCCAGCTGCATGAGACTTGCAGGCTGGGAGCTGGTGGCACTCGCATGGCACTTAACCCAGTATATATCACAAAAAAGGTTTGGGTGGCGTATGGGGAGAGCTGAGGCTACCAGTTTACAGCAATTCTTTAGATAGCTAATGATCTGACGTCACAGGAAATTGGCATTGTTTATCTTGCATTGGAAAAGTGAGAGTGAGAAAAAAAGAAAGAAATAGATTGATTTTATCCCTGCGATGAGCTGTAAGGCAGGTGGAGACCCTTGCCTTGCCCTGTTTTGGACCCCTGGTGCAATTTCATGGCAGGCAGCCAACAAACTGTCCGCTGTAGGGGATGCTGTCCCTTGAAGGGACGTGCTCCCTCCTCCAGAGCTGCTGGCCAGTCAGAGGCCTGGCAGCTCTGCAGTACCAGCAGATCCATCATGAGCAATGGCCAGTGCTGGTAACGCAGGAGGCCTACAGAGGACAAGATATCAGAGACCCCGGGACTCAGGTAAGTGGGGTGGGGATTGCTGGGCCCGGTGAGGGGGTTAGTGGGGTGGAGGAGAGGTCTTGTCGTGGGGGTGGCCATTGCACTGGGGGTCCCTCAGGGGGCCATCTATTGCCTCCACAGGATGGACAGCCACCCCCACCCCCCGACCCAAGCCCACTAGGAGGCTGCCAGGTCTCACCTATTGTGCCTCCATGCAGTGGCAGACCCCTCCAACTTCAATAAAATCAGAGTGGATCTGGGAGGCTGCCCTTAAGTTGCCAATTAATGGCCACTTAAGGGCCTCAAGTGGCCTGGGGTGGGAAGGCTGTCCTTGGTCTTCCCCACCCCAGACAAAATGCCAGGGGGCCAGGATAACAGTGGACATGTAGCCTGACGCCACCCTTTGCCATTTTGTTTGCTCCCCACCTCTGTTCCTATCTCCAACTGCAGGATAAAATCCTGCCCATAGCTTTTTTGTTTTCTAGCAAATGCAACAGTCAATTTGCATACTGTAAGGTCTCACAAACTACAATAGATAAATGGCCAGATAATCTGTTTTTGGTGTTGTTGCTGGATGGATAAATGTTGGCCAGTATATCAGGAGAACTTTTTAAATTCTTCAGATAAGTTCCATGTGGTTTATTACATCCAGCTCATCAGGTAGACTTGGTTTCGTAAATGAAAGCAAAATACTGCAGATGCCAGAAATCTGAAACACAAACAAAAATGCTGGAAATACTCAGCAGTTCTAGCAGCATCTGTGGAGAGAGAAGCAGAGATAACGTTTCAGGTCAGTGACTTTTCATCAGACTTGGTTTCTTGTTTCCCAAAAGATGGTGCTTCCGTACCGTATCATTATAGTTATGTTACTGGTCTCGTAATCCAATGGCCTGGATTAACGATCCAGAGACATGAGTTCAAATCCCACAACTGCAGTTGGGGAATTTCAATTAATTAATTTTAAAAAGCTAGTATCAGTAATGGTGACCATGAAACTACTAGATTGTTGTAAAAACCCATCTGGTTCACTAATGTCCTTTAGGGAAGGAAATCTGCTGTTATTACCCTGTCTGGTCGACATATGACTGTAGGCCCACAGCAATGTGCTTGACTCTTAAATGCCCTCTGAAATGGCCAGCAAGTCAGTCAGTTGTTCGGGATGGGTAATAAATACTGGCCTTGCTAGTGACACCTATATCCCATGAATGATTTTTAAAAAACTCTGCCAATGCAGCATTCCCTCAGTACTGCTCTGAAATATCCATACAGATTATATGTGCTTATGTTTCTGGAGTGGGGCTTGATTCTGCAACCTGTTGGTTCACAGGAGAGTTATGCCAACCAAGCTAAGCTAGCACTTGAAACATTGAATGCAGCTGGCATCTAGGTGGTGAAGAAGTTTGCACCTCACATGACTGCCCTTGTTCCTTTAGAAAGGTGAAAAATGAAAAAGCTAACGTTTGGATCTGAACACATTATTGTCAGGACATATGACCTAAAACCAAGCTGGTTTATCATCAGTAGTATCCAAAAACATTTATTTAAAGAGCCTGAGGCTAACAAGTAATAAATAGACAAATTACCACCCATATTTTACAGATGTCTTGATATAAGCTGTGAATATGGTGTCGGGTTGGATTTAATTTCATGCCTGATTGTGGTCGCCATTAAAGAAGAAATAATAAGAAAATCAGATTAATGCAAGTAACCAATAGAATCTGACTTTGGATAACATTAAATGTAAAGACTGATACCTTAACAAAAGGAAAACACATAAAAAGAAGTAAAATAACTGTGCCAATGAGATTAGGCCAAAAGCTCTGGAATTTGAAGGAGTAACACGTGCTGTGGATAAAGGGAAGCCTGTTGACATACTGTTCTTGGATTTCCAGAAGGCATTTAACAAAGTGCCACATAAAAGGTTATTGCGCAAAGTAGGAGCTCATGGTGTAATGGGTAACATATTAGCATGGATAGAAGATTGGCTGGCTGGCTGGCACAAAACAGAGAGTATGCATAAATGGGTCCTTTTCTGATTGGCAGGATGTGATGACTGGGCTGTCTTCACAGTCCAGAGTGTCTGCAGCCACGGCATGCGGTAAGTCCATTGAGGTGAAGAAGGAGCTGCGGGACCCGAGAGAAGTCCTGTGAAAAGGTGCCCCGAACACCCAAAACATCCACGAACGGCCCCCCCGGCCGCAACTTCAAAGCGCCCGCGGGAGATGGCTCGGAGAGCATCTGCAGCGCACTGTCGGCAATGCTGCATGCCTTTATTTAAACCACTGCAAAAAAAAAACCCTTCGCAAATGTAATCACCTCTAAGTCTGCCAAATGATGCTTCACCTCCCGAAGGACGTGGATGAGCTTTCCGGACGTCGATGGTGGGCACTGAGGAAATGGCTTATTACCTGCACCAGATTCCACCCCCCCTCCCCCCCCTTTTAACCCCCTTCCACCCCCCTCCCCTTCCCTGCTCCACCCTCTCAGCTCACCCCCTCACAACCCCGTCCCAGCCCGCCCCCCCCTCGCACCATCTTCACCCCGCACCCCCTTCCCCTGCACCCCCCCCTCCTCCCTCTACCCCTCCCCCTTGCATCCCCTCCTCCCACCGGCACCATCCTACACCTGTGTAGGGGCCCCAACAACCCCACTGCCTTGTGGGCGTCTCGGGAGAGACCAAGGCTAAGGGAGTAAACCCTAACAGAAAATCCGGAGCGGAACCCCGTAGGCGGTCATGTGTCACCTTTGGCATGTTTCCGGCAGTTCCTGCAGCCATACTGGTGCCAAACGTCGTGTCCTGCACTCCTTTGGACCCCACCAGAAAGGCCGAGAGGGGGGTTTTGATGACTGGGCAACTCTCAACCTCCATAAATTTGCCCAGGCATGCGCCATGGAGAGGTCACTCCATAGTTGCCTCACAGCGACTGAAACAACACGGAAGGCAGCAGTTACGGGTTATAAGTCCAGATAAATTGGTGTAGAAACTGGGCGCCACGGGTTGCCTTTGTCGGTGGGAGAGGTCATTGCACCTCACTGGACAGCTACCGCCCGCCTCAAACCGGGCAGCCCCCGGTCAATAAGGTTCTGTCCCGCCACAGTCTGCCTGCTTCAATGGGTGCTTGGAGCTCAGGGTCATTGCCCGAAAGGTGGACTGATACACCGCACCAAACAACATGAAAAAAGGAAAGAAGGTACCAGCCCTTCGCTTTGCAAGCTGGAACGTCAGAACTATGTGTCCTGGCCTGTCGGAAGACCTTACACAAATCAACGATTCTCGGAAGACCGCCATCATTAACAACGAGCTCAGTAGACTCAATGTGGACATTGCAGCACTTCAGGAGACTCGCCTCCCCGCGAGTGGCTCTCTAGCAGAGCAAGACTACACCTTCTTCTGGCAGGGCAGGGATCCTGAAGAACCAAGACAGCATGGAGTGGGCTTCGCCATCAGAAACTCCTTGCTCAGCATGATAGAGCCTCCCTCAAATGGCTCGGAACGCATACTGTCCATCCGACTGCTCACCACCTCTGGTCCAGTGCACCTACTCAGCATCTATGCTCCAACACTCTGTTCCGCACCTGAAGCTAAAGACCAGTTCTATGAACAACTCCATAACATCATTAGCAGCATCCCCAACACCGAACACCTATTCCTGCTGGGGGACTTTAATGCCAGGGTTGGGGCCGACCATGACTCATGGCCCTCCTGCCTTGGGCGCTATGGCGTTGGAAGGATGAATGAGAACGGGCAGAGACTGCTTGAGTTGTGTACCTATCATAACCTCTGCATCACCAACTCGTTCTTTCACACTAAACCCTGTCACCAGGTTTCATGGAGGCACCCAAGATCACGTCGTTGGCACCAGCTAGACCTCATTGTCACAAGGCGAGCCGCCTTAAACAGTGTTCAAATCACACGCAGCTTCCACAGTGCGGACTGCGACACCGACCACTCCCTGGTGTGCAGCAAGGTTAGACTCAGACCAAAGAAGTTGCATCATTCCAAGCAGAAGGGCCACCCGCGCATCAACACGAGCAGAATTTCTCACCCACAGCTGTTACAAAAATTTCTAAATTCACTTGTAACAGCCCTTCAAAACACTCCCACAGGGGATGCTGAGACCAAGTGGGCCCACATCAGAGACGCCATCTATGAGTCAGCTTTGACCACCTACGGCAAAAGTGCGAAGAGAAATGCAGACTGGTTTCAATCTCATAATGAAGAGCTGGAACCTGTCATAGCCGCTAAGCGCATTGCACTTTTGAACTACAAGAAAGCCCCCAGCGATTTAACATCCGCAGCACTTAAAGCAGCCAGAAGTACTGCACAAAGAACAGCTAGGCGTTGCGCAAACGACTACTGGCAACACCTATGCAGTCATATTCAGCTGGCCTCAGACACCGGAAACATCAGAGGAATGTATGATGGCATGAAGAGAGCTCTTGGGCCAACCATCAAGAAGATCACCCCCCTCAAATCTAAATCGGGGGACATAATCACTGACCAACGCAAACAGATGGACCGCTGGGTTGAGCACTACCTAGAACTGTACTCCAGGGAGAATGCTGTCACTGAGACTGCCCTCAATGCAGCCCAGCCTCTACCAGTCATGGATGAGCTGGACATACAGCCAACCAAATCGGAACTCAGTGATGCCATTGATTCCCTAGCCAGCGGAAAAGCCCCTGGGAAGGACAGCATTACCCCTGAAATAATCAAGAGTGCCAAGCCTGCTATACTCTCAGCACTACATGAACTGCTATGCCTGTGCTGGGACGAGGGAGCAGTACCCCAGGACATGCGCGATGCCAACATCATCACCCTCTATAAAAACAAAGGTGACCGCGGTGACTGCAACAACTACCGTGGAATCTCCCTGCTCAGCATAGTGGGGAAAGTCTTTGCTCGAGTCGCTCTGAACAGGCTCCAGAAGCTGGCCGAGCGCGTCTACCCTGAGGCACAGTGTGGCTTTCGTGCAGAGAGATCGACTATTGACATGCTGTTCTCCCTTCGTCAGATACAGGAGAAATGCCGTGAACAGCAGATGCCCCTCTACATTGCTTTCATTGATCTCACCAAAGCCTTTGACCTCGTCAGCAGACGTGGTCTCTTCAGACTACTAGAAAAGATCGGATGTCCACCAAAGCTACTAAGTATCATCACCTCATTCCATGACAATATGAAAGGCACAATTCAACATGGTGGCTCCTCATCAGAGCCCTTTCCTATCCTGAGTGGTGTGAAACAGGGCTGTGTTCTCGCACCCACACTTTTTGGGATTTTCTTCTCCCTGCTGCTTTCACATGCGTTCAAATCCTCTGAAGAAGGAATTTTCCTCCACACAAGATCAGGGGGCAGGTTGTTCAACCTTGCCCGTCTAAGAGCGAAGTCCAAAGTACGGAAAGTCCTCATCAGAGAACTCCTCTTTGCTGACGATGCTGCTTTAACATCTCACACTGAAGAATGCCTGCAGAGTCTCATCGACAGGTTTGCGTCTGCCTGCAATGAATTTGGCCTAACCATC